>NC_138371.1:163990277-164008107 GCF_054177405.1 Leptonychotes weddellii | reverse complement strand
TTTTTTTTTTTTAAAGATTTTATTTATTTATTTGAGACAGAGAGAATGAGATACAGAGAGCATGAGAGGGAGGAGGGTCAGAGGGAGAAGCAGACTCCCTGCCGAGCAGGGAGCCCGATGTGGGACTCGATCCCGGGACTCCAGGATCATGACCTGAGCCGAAGGCAGTCGCTTAACCAACTGAGCCACCCAGGCGCCCGCATTCCATTATTCTTAAGGGAAAAACAAAATGAAATTGGATCCCTGCTTCACTCTATATACAAAAATCAATGCTCAGTGGAATAATTTGCAAATTATTACAGATGAAAATTTAGGAAGATATCTTTATCACCTCAGAGTAAGGAAGAATTTATTAAACTGTAAAGAAAAGGCTTAATAAATTTGAGTATGTTAAAAAATGAAAAAAATTCTCCCCCCTTAAAAAAAAAAAAGAGATTGGTATGCAGAATAATTTTTAGAAAACTCAAATGGCCAGGCACTTAGAAGAAGTACTAGTAATGGTACTAGTAATGGGAGAAATGCAAATTAAGTCACAATGGGATAGCCAACTGGCAAAACATATAAATGGACAACATTAAAGGTTGGGGAGGATTTGGCATAAAAAACTGGAAACAACTAACGTCCACTCATCATAGTGATGGATATTTACAATATTTACTAATCAGGACATAAGTTACAGTATATTCACACAGTGGAATGCTATACAGCAGTGAAAAAGAAGGACCATGAACTATGTACCTGTGCATGGCTAATTCTCACATGTAATGCTGAGTGAGTAAACCAGGTTGCAGGAGAATCTATATCGTATGACATCATTTATATAACGTTAAAAATTCAAAACAAGATTTCATGTGGTCTGAGGATACATACATGATAAAATTGTGAAGAGAGGCATGGCAATGGTGTAGTTCAAAGTCAGGAGGGAGAGCTATGTGATCTAGAGGCGTTCACAGGGGTCTCCCCCGTGCTGTACATGTTATTTATTAGGCTGGGAGGTAGGCAATGGACATTTGTTGTTTTATTCTGTATACCTTTCCAGGTCTCAACTAACGCATTCTGCTTTTCTGAAATGAAAAGAGTAAATCACAGCTGAGGGAACGGAGCTGGCAAGTGAGGACTATTCTTTCCACTTTTTTTTTTTTTATTTTTTACGGGGAAAGGAAAAAGAGAAGAGAACGTGTTCTGTTTCTTGACACGAAACAATCTGGAGGAATTTGAAAGTTTGTGCAATTGGGTAGATAAACTGACCCATGAAACTGCAAAATGATGAGCTCAAAGCCAACCTATTCAACTTTGTGAAGTACTTTTTATTATTTGGATGGTGCCAGGTACAAGGTCTGAATCATGATATACACAACTTGGAATGATACTGAATTATTAGGAAACATAAAGCTCTACATGATTTTTTCCTTTATATTCTTTCTTCTTCTCTAACTAACCTAGCTTTTTGAGAAGAACCAAAAGGATACATACATACAGAAGATCAAAATTAAACATATTGAAAAAATTAAACATATGGAATCATTGAAGATATTTATAAAATATATTCTTCCAAAGAAGCCGAAATTTGATGATACGAAGGTCTGAAAACCTGTCATCCAAAGGTAGATTGTTTGTGGTTGAATTTTTTTGTTTATTGTTTTCAATTCCATGCACTAAGCTGGGTATCTTTACATATCTTATTTCAGATATTTGCCATAAAACTTGCCAAAATGAAAGAACTCACCAACAGCATCCATATCTCTTCAGTAGATACGGGGTAGATATTTATAAATGTGTGTTAAAAATTGTATGTTTTAATTGTCTCCTCTTTAAAACTGAATCAGTCATCCTCTGAGTAGAGTACAGTGTGTTCTGTACCGAACGAGAACCCCTGCCTGGAACAAAGGTGTTGCTGAATAGCTCTGCCAGAGACCTTTATTTCAAAGGCAGAATTTGATTTCACAGGAAATGTGAATCTGAAAGTATTTTACTAGTAATTAGCTTTTAAAATAGCAGAGGCTTCATATTCTTCATTTATGCTTGGAAGCCACACATGGAATCTGTGGGGGTTTTTTCTGACTTGCATTAAATTGTTAGGAACACGCTATATTCTAGCTGGGAAACAGAGATATACCAAACTTGGCCTTCACTTGAGACAGCAACTTCAGAGAAGTCTTGGGAAGATAGCGAACCCAGAAGATAAGTAAACTCTCAATGTTCTCAGCAGGTGCTGTCCCAATTTGGCCACCCCAACCCCCTGATATTTTTATCCTCATTTCCAGTGAAATTTTAAAAGAATTAGTAATCATAATAGCATTTACTAAATGTTCAATCTTACTGTCCCCATTTAGAGATGGTGAAACTGAGGGATAGAGAGGCTAAGTGTCTTGCAAAGGCCCACAGCTAGTGAGTGGCCAGAGTCAAGTTTAAAATCAGGCAATAAGATTTCCAAGACACTCACTTAACCACCATGCTACACCTCTTGCTGTATTTGAAGACATTAAACCAAGGCACTGGTGTGAGTTACTGATCTAAGTAGATTCTATCACAGTTTCTGTTATCACTCCTGGTTGCCGTTATCACAGGTAAGTTGGGGCTTAGATCTTTACCCCCAGCTCCTGACCTATGCAATATGCTACTAGGTAATAATGCTAAATAGTTTTCTAAAAAGATGATACTCATTTAAACTCCCAACAACACTGCAACACTGTATGAAAGTACGTCTTGTTCTGCATTTAAAGTGTTTGCTGATCTGATAGGTGTGAAATGGTTATCTCCTTGTTGTTTTAAATTGCATTTCCTTGATTATTGATGCAATGGAATATTTCTCACAGGTTTTTGGGCCATATATATTTCCTCTTCTATGAAATGTCTGATCATGCCTTTTGCCCATTTTTATATTGGGTTGTTTTGTCTTTTTTCTTATTAATTTGTAAGAGCCTTTTACAAATGCCAGATACTAATCTTTTATCTCTTATGTATGTATCAAATACCTTTCCGTAGTTTGGGTCTTGTTGTCTTCCTTTAGATTCTCTTGATAAATAGAAGTTCTTAATCTTAAAGGAGTTAAATTTATCAATCTTTTTCCTTTATGATTTTGAGCTTTAAAAAAAATCATTTAATATATCTTACCCTACTCCCAAGATGGTAAAGGTATTCTTATGTATTATCTTTTCAAAAACTTATGGTTTTGCCCTTCACATTTAAGCCTTTCATCTAATTGGCACTGATGATTTTCATGTATGGTGTGGGGTAGGTATCCAATTAAAAAAACTTTTTTCCCACCAAGTAACCAAATGTCCCATTACCATTTATCATGTAGTTTCCCTGCTCCTACAGATCTCCCATGTCCCTTTGTCACTCTGTCATGAGTGAATCTTTCTGATAGGGGCAGACTGTTTTTGGCCTTTCTATTTTGTTCCTTTAGTCTGCCTGTCTAACACTATATTCGTTCCACATTCTTAGTTACTATAGTTTGATAATTAGTTCCTTAGTTCTGATGTGGGCTGGGGAATCCTTTACCATATTCTCCTGTGAGGGTGTTTTGGCATTCTTAGTGTTTTGTTTGTTTGTTTGTTTGCATTTCCATATCCATTTTAGAATTAGCTTGTCAGGTACCAAACATCTTTGTTAGTATTTTGATTTGATTGCATTAAAGCTATAGATTAATATGAGAAGAGGTGATATCTTAATGATACTGTTTTGTTTCTCATTTATAGTACATGGGATATCCCTCTGTTTATTAAGGTTTTTCAAAAATTTGAAAACCTTTCTCAAAAAGGTTTTATATACCATTGGTTAGATTATAGTCCTAGGTATTTTATAGTTTTGTTGCTATTGTCCCTGATATCTTGTTTAAAAGCTGATTTTTAAACTGTTGTTGGGTACAGTTATGCAATTTTTATTTATTATGTGGCAGAGACAACCTTGCTTTTCTCTGAAGAGTTTTCCCTTTCTTCCTGGACACACATTTTTCTTCCTGGCCGTCCTTCCAATTAGGTGTGGCCATATGACTGGTTGCTGACAAATGGGACGTGGGCAACTATGATGTCCATCCAGTTGAGGTCTGACCCATAAAAACTTCCTTCTTCACCCCCACTCCTTCCTGTATGTTGTTGGACATTGATGCCAGCAAGGCTTGGGAAGCCACATACCGACTAGGATGGCATCTCTATGAGCTAGATCTGCAAGTAACTGGGCAGAGCAGAACGCCATTTCTCATCTGCTCCCATTGAATTAGCTTTACGTGATGAGAAATGCATTTTTTATTTTGTTAAGCTGCTGAGATATATCTATTACAATAAGATTATCCTAATTAATGCATATCAATTTTAATCCCAGCAATTCTATAAGCACATTTATTAATCTATCTGTTGATTCTTTGGTGTTTTCTGCATAAGAAATTATACCATCTGTAAATAATGAGCTTTGTTTGTTTTCTTTCCTAGTTTTTACAGGCTTTGTTTCTTTCTTGCGCTGCAGTACTAGCTAAGACCTCCTATACAATGTTGAATAAAAGCAACAATGATTTGCAAGTTACCTTGCTCCTGCTAGTAAAGGGCATCTTTGAACATTTTACCATTAACTGTTATTTCCTGTGTAATTTTGTATATGTCCCTTATCAGGATATTGAAATTCCCTTTTTATTACTAATTTGTCCACTGATTTTTTTCATTACAAATGGATGTTATCTTATTTAATGATATATTTGCACTTTGGAAGAATCATGTTTTTTTCTCCATTAAACTGATAATGTGCTGATAGATCTATTTTCATGAGTGACAGTCCCCATAATTCTAGCTTTCTTTTACTGTCCTTTCCTGATTTTGTCATTACTTTGGTATTAACATGAGTTGGGGCAGGCTTCTTTTTCCCTATCATTTAGAAAAGCTTGTATAAAATTGGATTTTCTGTTTATTGAATGTTTGGTGAAAATGACCCATAAAGTTGGCCGTGCCTGCTGACGTGTGCGCATGCGTGTGTGTGTACACGTGATTGATTTTTAACCACTGATTCAATTTGATTGATTAGTAGAGTGTAGAATCTACTTTTATTTTCTATTTCTTTTTGGAGTAGTTTTGGTAACTTATGCTTTCCAGGGATGGTATTGCCGTAAATCATGCATATGTTCTATTTCCTATCCTGTTAATCTGAGCTGTGTCTTAAGTTATGTTGTTGTAAAATATGTCAATCCAGTATATTCCTGATTGATGCCTCCTCCCTCTGTTTGCTTGACTGACCTTTTCAAAGGTTTGTCTGTTGAATTATGCTTCTCTGGTAACTACATACTTGATTTCTTGATTCTCTACATTATACCTTTATTTTCTGTTCTAGGAAAAATTTCTTTTACATTTATTATTCTCTTTATACTTTTTTTGGGACTTACACTGCTTTTTTTTTTACTTCTTAATTTGGATGTGGATTTATTAATTTGGGGCCTTTCTTTCCTAATGTAACTATCTGAGGCTATACATTTTCCATTATCATTTCATTTGTATCTTTATTTTATTATTTTTTAAAGATTTTATTTATTTATTTGACAGAGAGAGACACAGCAAGAGAGGGAACACAAGCAGGGGGAGTGGGAGAGGGAGAAGCAGGCTGCCCGCAGAGCAGGGAGCCCGATGCGGGACTTGATCCCAGGACCCTGGGATCATGACCTGAGCTGAAGGCAGTCGCTTAACCAACTGAGCCACCTAGGCGCCCTCATTTGTATCTTTAAAGTGTACATATATCTCATTATTGTTCCATTCAGTGTTTTCTAATTTCCATTATGCTTTCACTCAGAAGACTCTTTAAATTACTAAACAAAGGGAATTTCTAGTTATTTTATCATTAATTTCTAAGAGTTGCCTTTTTTATCAGAAAAAAATGTAATTGGATATGCGATATTTGTGATTTATTAATAGCCTGTCACAGAGTGAGTTTCTGTAAATGTCCCCTATATGCAAGAAAATCATGCATATTACTTTATGTTTGAGTTTTGTATTCATTAGAACAAGCATGTTGATAGTGTTCTTTAAATATTTAAAATATTTCCTCATGTACTTGATATTGCTTGATCAGTTCATTACAAAGCAGGTATATTAAATTTCCTACTATGATGGAGATTGCTCATAGTTTTATCAATTATTGCTTATATATTTTGCATGTATGTTATTATGTGCATACCAGTATAGAATTGATTTTCCAGGTGAATTGACCATTTGATCATTAGAAAGTGGCCTTTTAAAATCTCTAGCATTGCTTTTGGATTTAAAATTTATTTTGTCTGACATTAATGTCATTATACCAGCTTTCTTTTGGTTAGTTTTTCCTAGCTTCTCTTTCATTTTTTGATTTTCCAACTTTCTGTGTTTATGTTTTTGATGTGCTTATTGTAAATATCACATACCTAGATTTAAAAATAATCCAAATCTGGCAATAATGTATTAGAGAGTTCAGTCTACTTATAGTTATTGTCATTAATGACATTTATAATTATTTCTACTATCTTATTTTATGATTTCTATGTGTTTTCTTTTTTCAGTTTGTTTCTTTTTATTTCTCCTTTCTCACCTTCTTTTGGATTGGTTGATTTTATTTTTCTGAACTTTTTTTACTAAAAGTAACCCTAGAACAGTGTCTTTCAGACTGTGGGTGGTGAAATCAGTTCCCACGGGGGATTGATCAGGACTTAAATTTCTATAGAAGAGAATAGTAAATAGAATAGTAAATGTATAATTAGGGAGAATCTTGTTTTCATGACAATGTTGTTTCTCTGTCTTAGAACAGGGCTTATTATTATTGCCTCCTAAGTCTATGGGTTTTATTGTCAATCATTCAAACATAGCCGGACTGCAGGGCCCTATAGAGCCGTATTGGAGCCTGAAGCAAAAGGAAAAATGTGTGCACTTCCCAAGATATCCTCTCCTATGCAAAATACATAACACTTTTCAGAATATCCTCTCATAGTGTGGACCAAGGGAAAAAAGCGAATGGAACTTCAACAATTAAAAAACATGACTACAACAGAGCCCCATGTGGCCCCATCTGATGTCAGGCCCCCGTCTACCCTCACAAACCCACTTTGGAGTGGGGCGGGGTGGGGGGGGGAACGTGCACCTGGATTAGAAGGGACGGTTTCCCCTGCACAGTAATGCGGTGGCAAGGTGAACAAACAGCAACATCCAGGCTTTGTTCACAAGTTTGATATTTTGTTCACCACGGATTTTTCCGGTTGTTTGGATTTTTAAAGATATTACATTAACGATATCCTTTATCTTGGTTACTGGGTTTTTCGGTGCCTGAGGCCGGGGTGTGAACACTCCCCCAGCCCAGCTGACGGTAAGCCCACTCTCTGCCAGGCCAGGTCCAGCCTTGCTTCTGGCCTCCCGGGCCGCGGGAGACCCCAGGTTATTGCAGGTGGACACGTGCCACCAGGCAGAGGGTAGATGTAGTGCTAGCTCACAGGAAAGTAGTCCCCCCACTTGTTTTTAAATCGGCCTTTAAGCATTTCTTACTTTCTTGTTGGCTCCTCGGTGCCTTCAAAGAGATGTTTTTAATATTGGAATCAGCTGTCTTCATTGTTTTCCACCAGAGATTCATTCCTTGCATTTACCCTGTTGCGCCCCCAGAAATGGAAATCTGGAAGGTTCATTACTGTAAGGTAGGAAAAGATGAGCTCAGTCTGTGTCTGAGGACCGGCCACACTGGTTTACCTCACTCCGCTGTGAGGCCACCAGGCTGTCCCGGTTCACTTTGCCTCCTGCGAGTAGCACAGAGGCTGTCCTGCCACAGAAGTGACAGAGAAACTCCTTCCAAAGGACAAACTTGTTCAAGTTCGATGTGTTTTTCGAAGACAGCTCATGCTTTCATGTACCAGGCACAGTTCTAAGGGTTTTGTGTCTATTAACTCACTTAATTCTCGAAGTCCCCTTCTGTGGCAGATTCTTTTTTTTTTTTTTTTTTAAGATTTTATTTTATTTATTTGACAGAGAGAGAGACAGCGGGAGAGGGAACACAAGCAGGGGGAGTGGGAGAGGGAGAAGCAGGCTTCCCGCCGAGCAGGGAGCCCGATGCGGGGCTCGATCCCAGGACCCTGGGACCAGGACCCGAGCCGAAGGCAGATGCTTAACGACTGAGCCACCCAGGCGCCCCTTTTTTTTTCATCTTATGAAATGGGCCAATTCTTTTTGTTTTGTGCAGCATCTCCTAAAATATTGTAGAAGCCTGGGATAATCAAACACTTTTTTTTTTTTAAAGATTTTATTTATTTATTTGACAGAGAGAGACACAGCGAGAGAAGGAACACAAGCAGGGGGAGTGGGAGAGGGAGAAGCAGGCTTCCCGCCGAGCAGGGAGCCCGATGCGGGGGCTCGATCCCAGGACCCTGGGACCAGGACCCGAGCCGAAGGCAGACGCTTAACCGCCTGAGCCACCCAGGCGCCCCAAGTGTGGCAGATACTCTTATCATCAGCTCCTTTTCACAAGGAGGAAAACAGGATGGGGTGCTCGTGCACTTGCCGCTGGTCACACGGACAGAAGGTGGGGAGCCAGGGTTCGGGCATGGCTGGCTTGGCTACCAGTGCCGTGCTCCTAACCACAGTGCTCTGCTGCCTCGTAGGCTCACAGAATGCGGCGCAGTAGCTGTCAGCCCGCGCGTGCTCAGCAGAGGGCTCCCAGATTGACCCAGCTGCCTGTCTGCCCCAGTGGCTCCTGTGGGCGGAGTGTACGAGCTACAGTCTCCCTGTTTTTAGCTAGTCGGGCACTAAATATGTTAATTGATCTCTGTAAAGATATTTGCCAGAGCAAAACCACCAAATATGTGGTTTTTATTCGAAACATATTGATGACTCTTGGAGTATTGATTATGTGCATATGTTTCCTTAATTACTCCTTGCTGTCTTAATGGAGGCTTTTATCATCAAGAGTGCATATACCAACTGCATTAATTCCCAAGTGTGACCTGCTTCAGCATGCAAACACTGCGAATGATATAGAATCACTTCAGATAGCTTTGAAATGGCTGTGACGAGTTGAGCAGGCTACCTTCTGGAGTTTTCTATTCCTTGTGTTCTGTAACTGAATCTGGCTCCGGGATTGTATTTATCCAGTGCAACCTTTGCTTTAACCTTATATGAAGATACTTGGCTTTCATAAGAACCAATTTCATCATTTTTCTGGTTTCTTTTCATATAAGAATTGACATAGGGCTCAGGAATATAAAAGACGGAGAGTAAAAATTTGGACCAAGTTAAACATGACTTTCACTAGTGTCTTTTTAAAATAAAAGCTGTATCTCCCCTTACAGTAGGTGGGATGTCGCCATATTTTGGAATATATAATAAAAAATACTTCAGTTTTGACTTCTTTCTTATCGTTCTCCATTTTCTTCTATGATTAATTTAGTACTCTCTCAGGCAAGACGTTTTTATAAGCAAACAATTTTCTTTGTCAAAAAGAATCAAATTGTGGCTTTAAATATATTTCTTGCATTAATTTAAAAGGAAATCAAATGCTTGAATAATGGAACTAATCAATGGTAGATTTGCCTCTCTATCAAAGTTCGGATTCCCTGAGAAGCAGTGTGAGGTAGCGATTCCAAGCCGTGTGGAGGGGAAGGAAGCAGGATTGGACAGAGGGAGAAGTTGGGCTATGAGTCTCAACAAAGGCCTCAGCCCACCCCATGGGGAGTGAGAGATGACCTTTCAGTGTTGCCTCCAGTTGGGCAAAGCTGGGTCTGTGTACACCTCTCTCAATCAACCGGACAAAGGCCATGCTGGGGGAAGGAGGCAACATTGGACAAAGCAGCTCTCGTAGCCAATGAAATTCCAGTTGGTTGATGATGCTGCCATGCCCAGAGGGAGAAGACGAACATTTCATGCAAAGGAACAGGAATTCATGAAGCAGAAAGGACTCTGGGTATTTGAGAAACAGAAAAGAGGTCTGAGAGATTGGACAGTAGTTAGCACAGTGGACTATGATATCAGATGAGGTTGGAGATATTGTTGGCCAGGGTAAAGGGTTTGGATTCTACCGTAAGAGCAGGGGAAAACTCTTGAATATTGGATCTTGTTTTGTTTTGGTTTCTATTTTTCCTTTTCCCCCACTTTTCAAAAATTGAAGCATAATTAACATATAATGTTATATTAGTTTCGGGTATATGATATAATGATTCAATGATTCTATACATGCCCAGTGATCATCAAGATAAGTGTGCTCTTAATCCCCTTTATTTCACAGCCCCCTACGACTTGCCGTCTGGCAACCACCAGTTTGTTCTCTGTGTTTAAGAGTCAGTTTTTCTGTTTGTCTTTCTTCTTTATTTGTTTGGTTTCTTAAGTTCCACATATGAGCGAAATCATATGATATTTGTCTTTCTCAGGCTGGTTTATTTCACTTGGCATTATACCCTCTAGCTCCATCCATGTTGTTGTAAATGGCAAGATTTCATTTTTTTTTTTTATGGTTGAGTAATATTCCAATGTATATGCCACATCTTCTTTAGCCATCTATGGATGGACATTTAGGTTGCTTCCATATATTAACTGTTGTAATTAATGTTTCAGTAAATATATGGGTGCATATGTCTTTTCAAAGACACTTTTGTGTTTTTGTTTTCTTTGGGTAAATACTCAGTAGTGGAATTACTGGATCGCATGTTATTTCTATTTTTAATTTTTTGAGGAACCTCCATACTGTTTTCTACAGTGGTGGCACCAATTTGCATTCCTACCAACAGTGCACAAGGGTTCTTTTTTCTCCACATCCTCACTAACACTTATTTCTTGTGCTTTTGATTTAGCCATTCTGACAGCTGTGAGGTGATATCTCATTGTGGTTTTCATTTGCATTCCCTTGATGATTAGTGATGCTGAACATCTTTTCATGTGTCTGTTGGCCATCTGTATGTCATCTTTGGAAAAATGTCTATTCAGGTCCTCTGCCCATTTTTAATTAGATTATTTATTTCTTTGGTGTTGTGTTGTAGATGTTCTTTATATATTTGGATATTAACCCCTTATTGGACATATTATTTGCAAATATCTTCTCCCATTTGGTAGGTTGCCTTTTTGTTTTGTTGATGGTTTCCTTTGGTGTGCAGAGCTTTTTGTTTCAGCGTAGTCCCAATAGTTTAATTTTGTTTTTGTTTCTCTTACCTGAGGAGACATATCTAGAAAAATATTTCTGTGGCTGATGTCAAAGAAATTACTGCCTATGTTTTTTTTTTTTTTTCCTAGGATTTTTATGGTTTCAGGTCTCACATTTAGGTCTTTAATCCATTTTGAGTTTATTTTTGTGTATGGTATAAGAAAGTGGTCCAGTTTCATTCTTTTGCTTGTAGCTGTCCAGTTTTCCTAGCACCATTTGTTAACTAGACTGTCTTTTCCCCATTGTATATTCTTGCCTCCATTGTTGTAGATTAATTGACCATATAAGTATGACCATTAATGTGACCATATTTCTGGGATCTCCATTCTGTTCCATTGGTCTATGTATCTATTTTTGTGCCAGTACCATATTGTTTTGATTATTACATCTTTGTAGTAAATCTTGAAACCTGGGATTGTGATGCCTCTAGCTTTGTTCTTCTTTCTCAAGATTGCGTTGGCTCTCTGGGGTCTTTTGTGGTTCCATACAAATTTTAGGATTATTCTTTCTAGTTCTGTGAAAAATGTTGTTGGTACTTTTATAGGGATTGCATTAAATCTGTAGATTGCTTTGGGTAGTATAGATATTTTAACAATATTGGTTCTTCCAATCCATGAGCATGGAATATCTTTCCATTAATTGTGTCATCTTTGATTTTTTTTCTTTTATCCTAACAGCAGTGGAAAACCATTGAATATTGGAGCTTGTTTGTTTTTAAAGATTGTATTCATTTATTTGAGAAATAGAGAGAGAGAACAAGCAGGTGGAGGGGCAGAGAGAGAGAGAGAGAAGCAGACTCCCCACTGAGGAGGGAGCCCTACACCAGGCTCAATCCTAGGACTCTGAGATCATGACCTGAGCTGAAGGCACACGCTTAACCTACTGAGCCACCCAGGTGCCCCTTGTTTTGGTTTTTAAGTAGAGGATAGAGGCAGATATACCATGAAACTAATGAAGCTTAAGCTTTAGGACCTCTTATTTGCATGAGTCCTTTCAAGGACCTGGGAGGATCCCTAGCAGTGGGCCTAGCAATACGTTTATATGGTCATAGTTCTAGACAACTTTCCATTGTTGAGGGCCACTGTCTTTTTCCACATTAACTTCCCTTCTGTCACACTCCCTTTTGTGGGGTGGGTTTGGAGTGGCTGTAGTCATTTTTGGGATCTGGCTCTGAGGACTTTGAGCAGGGATACTTCTAGCTTGGGTTTTGTGAAATATAATTATATGGTCCATAGCATTTCTGTATATGGTTATGTTGTTGCTAGCCATCTTGGTATAAGTACCCCTGACCTGGTATAATGACATTAAGGTGCAGGGCCAGAGGTTTGCTTTGTAGTGAGAGTGTATCCTATAGCACCCAGGTCTCAAAGTAAGTGGGTAGTGGAAGAGAAAACATGATTTGAAGTCTTGTATATGTGATGTACATGAAATCCTGTATATGTATACAGTTCATGGACAACTCTTCTAGACATCAGATGCATACAATTCTAAGCAGGGGATTTGGTCTTTATTGATGCTTATCTGTGAGGATAACAAAATATAAGCAATTATAAATGCCCAATAATTTTTCTTCTTTTTAGATCAGAAATATGAAAAATAGAACTTACTAAAATTTTTGTGTTCGTAGGGTATGAATCTGTAAGTGTCCAATAAGCTCTGTGTGTGTGTATGAACTTGAATGTTAAATTGTCAATACAAAAACTTTAATACTAAGAAAAAATGTAGCCAACCATGCTTGAAGATTGAATTACCTTTCTGTTCTCTATATAGAAAATGGTATTACAAAAGTGTTGTCATAGGAGGATGTAATCAAAAAGAGATACAGTAAAAAATTTAAGTAAAATATTATAGAGGTGTGTCAAATGGTTATTTCATAAAAATGGCATGCTGTTTATGTTTTTCTGTATATTTATTTTCATATTTAATTCTATATTTTTGGGGGGGGATTTTTAAAGACTCCTCTGCCCACAATTTTATAACCTTCAGACCCCACAAAACCTGGCATGGACCCACTTCTGATTTGGATGATGCTGAGATCTGATTTCTATTTTATGAAGTTACTAGGTGTTACATGAAGAAAAGACAGGAGTAAAATCAGAGAGACCACAGTTTGCATCCAGTTAATCACAATTCTTTTGAATGTAGTTATTGAAGAGGGACATGAGAACAGTCAGGTGTTGGTATTGGTTTTCTATTGGGCTGCTGTCTAGAGTCCACAGAGCCTCTAGAGGGGGGTTGGCCCTGGTTAGCATAGTGCCACTCCTCAGATTTTAATGTGCATGTGAATCACCAAAGATGTGACTAAAATGCAGATTCAGCCTCAGTAGGTCTGGGGTGGGGCCTGGGATTCTGCATTTCTAGCAAGTGCCCAGGTTCTCCCGAGGCAGGTTCAAGGCCCACATTTGGGGTAGTGGGGTAGCAAAGCACTGTGAATCCAGAGCCAGACTGCCTGGTTTCAACGCCCATTTTCCTAGAGACTTTGTGACTTTGGTTAAGTTATCTAATCTTTCCAGTCCTTAGTTTTCTCATCTGTAAATTGGGATGCTAACAATAGAATCAACCATAGAGGCTTGTAAAGATTAAATGAGATGAGTCATACTAAGAGGTTGTCACAACATAAGGGCACAGAAAATATTCGATATCATTGTTCTTGTTACAGATAGAACACTTGGCCTTCCTAGCCAAGCGTGGCTGCGACTTCTTGTACCAGGCTCCTGAAATTCCTCATGCATGTGGAAAGGAAGAGCCTGTCCCCACAGCATGGGCTAAGAAAAACTAATCCAATCACCAAAAACTTACAACAATGACATAGATTTGCAAATCAACATTACCAAGTAAAATAAATATTGAGGCTAGTCAAGAACCTGCTAGGTTGCTGACTACATCACAGAATATTGCATCTAGAAGTTAGAGATCTTGTAGTCCAAATGCTTCATTCTGCAGACAATAACAAAACAAAGCAAACGAAAGAGGCCTGGGGGTCGTGACTGATCACGTTACATCATGTAGGTGGAATCTCTTTACTGAAAAGGCAGCACACATCCTTTTGTTGATACTTTGAGATCTATAGAAACCAATCTTAATTCAGCCTCCTATTAGTTGTTGGAGGTGGAATTGTGTCCCTCAGGATGATTTATTGACCTCCCTGCCCCTCATACCTATGAATGTGACCTTATTTGGAAAAAAGGCCTTTGTAATTTATAATCAAGTTAAGATGAGGTCATGAGGGTGGGCCCTAATCCCATATGACTGGTAACCTTATAAGAAGATAACTTTAAGACAGAGACACGCAGGGAGAGGGCCACGTGATGACAGAGGTAGAGATTGGAGCGATCAGTTGTGGGTCAAGGAACATCAAGGACCGATGGCCACCAGCAGAGGCTAGGAAGAGACACGGAAGGATTCTATCCAGAGTCTCAGAGGGAACGGGGTGCACCTCAATTCCAGACAGCTAGCTTCCAGAACTGTGAGAGAATACACTTCTGTCGTAAGCTACCCTCTATGGGGCTTTGTCATGGTAGCCCGAGGACACTCATACAGTGGTCTTCATCCTTTCCCTGCTGTCCCCAGCTTTATTCTTCCTTTTCTGCTGCATGGAAAGCTTCTTGAGGGTAGGGATTGGACTTTTGCTCATGTTCACATCCCTTGAGCAGCTTAGCAGTGCTTAGTCAGAGCTCAGTGAGCATTTGTTGAAGTAATTGTAGGCTTCCACAGCAATAATGCGGCTCATTATTTGTGAGTATAAATTCCCTATAATTTGCCTGTCAGCTTTTGACATTAATTGTCATCGAGGAAATAGAAGAGGTGCCTCTAGGTGGCCAAGAGATGTTTGGTTAGAAAGGGGAAATAAATACTTACAGGGAAACACAAGAGCTTATTTTAATATTATTTTAAGAACAGTAACTCCTATTCACCGAGAGTTTGCCACGTGTCAGGCTCAGTTCTGTGGTCAGTGTATCTTCTTTTATTTAATCCTTATAACATCCTGGTGAGGTAGATCCTATTGTCAGCCCCAGCTTCCTGACGAAAAACACTGAAGCTTAGAAGCTGCAGAAAGCAGAGTGGAGAGTCCAGTCCGACTGGAAACTTTGCTCTTGACCAAATAAATGACTGTTGTGAAGTGCAGACCCTGATCTTCCCTTTCTGCAGAAGCGAAAAAGCTTCAGTTCTATGTTTATGGCTGATAATGTGGTAGGCGGCTCTCCCTGTAACCGTGTGCCATGTGTGTGTCTGAGAGTGCTGAACAGATATTTAATCTGTAGTGTGTTTGTTATTTCTGTGTATATCCTATCAGTTTGCTCGGACCTAGGCGGAGCAGAGGAAGCAGGTCTTTCCTAAGCTGCCATGCTACTTGGAGTGTACTTTTCTCCCTGTCGAAAACCCCAGGTTTTAAGTGAGTGGCTTCCCAGCTCTGCACTGCAGAGCCTATTGGAAGCTGCAGCTCAGGAGCCGAGAGCCCCCAACAATTCGGGCGCTTACCTCCTGTTTCGCCAGTGTGCTTCTGTGGGGTAACCTCTATTTGAAGGAGGGCTTCTCTAGCCAAGGGAGAGTTAGTAAACGTCCCTAATTTAGACTATTTTAGTTTACACATGAAGACTGATAAATAAACTTCTTCCTGTGTTTATATAAACCAAAGTCCTGGGAAAACCCCAGTCAAGTTATCAGAGAAAGGAACACCACCAAAACCTAACATGGCGGACTCTCTGGACACAGTTGGATTTTAGAGCTTATGTGACCCATGTGTGATCTTTATCCAGAAATCCTTTCTTTCCAGGGGCTGCTTCATCATGACTTAATGGCATGTCCTTATTGAGAAAATCACAATGGCTTTTGTTATTTTTGATTTCAAGAGAACCATATGGAAGCTTGATGAAAAAAAGAAACACAAAACAAAAAACGATAACACTGGAGAGATGATACAGTGTAAGCTTCCTTCCAGTCCCCTCTGGTCCTAATATAAAGAAGTAGGCTCCATCCTAAATCTAGAAGAGTACTTTGCAGCCATAGCTTCAAAACATTTCATAAATCATATTTTGTGATAGGGAGGAAAACCTGTTTATATAACCTAGTAATGGGTTCTTATTATAGCTTTACCTTAAACCTGGATGGATGCTTTACTCTGAATTCTTTTCTGAAATTTTGACTCGGAGGATGCTACAAATACAGCTCGTGGCAACCTGAATTAAGACAAGCCGGAGTTTCAGAGTTCTGCCACTCTAAGTCATCTTGGAAGAGTTACTTAATTTTTATGAGTCTTGGTTTCTCATCTGCTTGATGGGTATAATAGATCCCCCATAATGCTAAGGATTATGTCAAGTGTATATGAACCAAACAAAGTTACTGTCTGGTCATACCCTATCATGAAAACGTCTAGATGGGTTTTCACCAAATTTGGAGGGGCTATCTTAAGGGTTTGATTAAAATACAGGCCAAGTAGCACATAGGACATTTACTTTGTGGGAGAGGGTGGTGGCTAAAGGGACGCCTCCAATGGGTGGGCAGTTGTTTTTCAAAATAGCTGAATGAGAGGGAGATGCAGTTGGAACGAGCCAGGCCAAGGTTTTTGGTCATCCCGTGGGCAGACCCTGAAAGGTAGTGTTGATCCAGAATGAGGCTACTTCTCACAGCAGAATCTTTGTATGCCTTGAGTAGGAATCTTTGTAGTAGTTAGAATTTACTTATCAGTTATTAGTAGTTCTCGTCAATGACACAGGATGGGCTTGTTGAAAGCCTCTACAGACCGTTTAGCTTAGGACTTGGCACATAAGTGGGTCCCTGGTGAATATTCTCAATTGCACCCTGTCCTCATTCCTGCCATCCAGCTCCCCCACCAAGAGCACGTAGGGAAATCATTATTATGTTTCATTTTGTATAAATCATACTTAGTCATAGTGACTCAGTCATTTCTGTGGAGATGGAACAGTCCAACAGCAATAAAAGCCTAGTATTTTAGATATACTAGGATGTTTTTTGGGGGAAGGAATCATTCTTTAGTAAGGCAGGATTTTATTCCCACAAATATTAGAATATTGAACTATGTTTTTGTTTGCCTGGCTGCCCTAAAATCTTTAAACTGTTGCAAAAGAACTCGGATTAATAATGAAAGAGTATATTTCTGGGTTTGAAGCATTATTTTTAATTTGGGCCCCCCAAAATTGACATAACCCTTCTCTATTGGCAGGTAATTGTAGAATAATTGATATTTTATATTTAACTATTTTCTATGCGGAAGAGGCAAAGTAGTTTTACTCTCTCGGGTTTAAGTTTCACTTTCGATTTTAATGTGGTTCCATGAAAAGTCAGTCTACTGATTGAAATGACACTTCATAAAACCAGGTGTGAAAATTTTAAGTACAGTTTGTCTTAGATCTTTCCCTTAAGATAACAACTTGTTCCCCAAAGTTGATACCTTGAACTTAACAGAGAATGTTTTCTTGTCATGAGCGTCTGATGTGATAGCAGCTTTTCTTCTGCATTACAGTAAAAACATTGCTCGTCCAGAGAGAGAGCCAGTTTTTCAAACATCCACAAAGATGCGAATCCCGATGGCACAGTTTAAAAATTACAAGCGCCTTTATTATTTAAGCATCTGCCCCATCTGTTGGATGTTGGTACTCTCCCTTGTGACGGGGTATCATAACCACTCAGAAGGCTGAGGCTTTAAACCTGCCCTGAAAGAAACCTTCTTGCCCCTCCCCCCTCCCCCCCCCCCCCC
>NC_138371.1:163976249-163990177 GCF_054177405.1 Leptonychotes weddellii | reverse complement strand
TTGTCTAAATGAAACGGATATATTTTGTTCCCATTTGGTTACTAATGTTCTCTTCATTATCAGGCAGAATCCTGAAGAGGAGGGCCGAGTGGTGGGATTTACCTTTATTTCTCATTTCAGAAGAACTTCTAAAATGATCCCTTTAAATTGCTTTTCTTACTGTTAAAAAGCCAAACCTAAAAGCAAAACCCATCAGTCTCCCATTTGAAGACCAGAGCTTGCTCTCCTTTGAAGTCACCAAAGGTTTTCTACGCGAATGTGAAGACTGTTTCGTTCGGCTAATTATCCATCCGTCTCCACACAAAAAGGAGGAAGACTAGAAATCCTTTTAAATGCTTCTTTTATTTCATTGGTTGTACATTGGGTGAGTGAACTGAATATTACAACCAAAACATAGAGTTGATACAAATTAGACTCCTGTTTACACTGTAAGGTAATGAATGAGGGAATTCTTTAAGTGTTACAGAAAGATTTAGTAGAAATGTTACCAGTGGTATGGCTGAAAGAATATTTCTGTGAAGTGCTGTTATATCCTGAAAACCAAGAGTGAAATGTAGTTCCCACACAAGTGGCGAGTTCATCTCTTAACTACGGTATTTGTTGAATTGCTATCTTCATGTCTTGGATACTGGTGATTTTATTTTTGTAATTAAACAAAGCATTTAAGATTTATTCATCATAGTCAGACTTCTGAATATAAACAAACTTTTGGCAAATAATATTTATACAGAAAAATAGTTTTAGATCCTCTCAAATCCCAGAATTATTCTATAAAATTACATTATAAATAAATAAAAAGCAAAATCTGTTGTACATATATTTGTACATCTATGCATTTGCCTTGCCTCCTCCTTATTGTAAATGGCATATTTATGACTCTTTGCATATTATAATCACAATTCTGGAAAATGGATATCATAGTAAAAATACAGTCTTCTATATTTGTCTGGGGATACAGGTGATGTTTCTGATGCTCCCATTATTAAAGGGCTGAAAATAGCTGTGTGCTAATAATTTTAAAAATCAAAATCATGAAACAAAAGAAAGACACCGTGACAACAATTAGTCTACAAAAATATTTCAGTGATTCCTGTAATTTATCTTTTAGTAATGTATACTATGTTTTCAATGAGTTTAAGTGAAATAACAAAGAAAGAAAAAAGAAAAGAGGAAAACAAGTTTGAATGTTTTAGGTAAGTTGTAGCGTAACTACATTGTTATAGTTGAGAAAATTACAAAGATCAATAATACATAAAGATGAAACTACCAAAGAAATACAAATTAGATACAATACTTTCCCACAAATTAAAACAAATGCCACGATACAAGCACGATGTAAGATCACACTTAGAATGTGATTTTCTTTCGATGGGGTTATCAAATCTACAATATAAGATGGTCATTAGACGTCGACTGACATGAATTAAAATGGTGGATTTCTTTTTTTTCTCCAACAAAAATGATATGGTTGGTGCATCTAGTTTTCAGAACAGGCGGTGATGCCAAAATTTAAAATATTTTACATTCAATCTCAAAAGTCAAAATACTTCAATCACTAGTATGTTCACAAAGAAAATGGATGTTTTAAACAATTACACATAATATTCATTTATAACAGCTGTTTTGTTTTTTAAACAATAATTTAAAAACTATGTAGGTACTGTATAGGCTATGTGCAACATATAAAATGTGAAATATGAAATATTTGGTACGATAGTGCTTAAAATAAACTTTAAAACAAACTTTCTGAACAAAATTTAATTGTATCGCTATTACCTTGAAGATCAACCAAGTATTTAAAAAAGTAAACAACATTAAAATATGTTTCATCCATATATAGTATATATATGTATGTGTATATATAATATGTATGTACTTGTATTAAAGTTTTTTATACTTTTGAGACATAAAATATGCTTTAAGGTGAAAGAATTAAAAGAACTATTTTTTTTTCCATGCTGTAGTCAGTTACAACCCTTTAATCCAACTTTTGAAATGCAAAACAGTAATGGATTTTTTAAAAAGTGAAACTATCTACTTTTTGTTTACATAGTAATTTAGATTAAAGTCACAGTCAAATTTTCAGTGACTAAACTCAAACTTACTTAAATTAGAATATTATACAGATCTCCTCACCTACAGCTTCGTTGTTTGACTAGGTTTTTAGTTTCGAAGTTATTCTGTAACAGGCAACCGGATGGTGAGTTAGTTTTTCCAACTAATCCCTTAGATTAGACTGTTGGCATGGGCCTCGTTCTTGTCAAGCTGGATGAAGTCTGGCAAAATCTAGGCACTTCTACAAAGTCTCTCTTATAAAACAACTTTAAAAATATACTTGTAAAATAATACCTTCAAGACTTTGTTTGGTGGGGTATGAAGTTCATACCGTGCAAAGTTTCTTTTTCAATCTAGTTAATGTTATTCTAGAATCACACGATTCAATGCGGCATCTCCGGGCAAACCAAATACCACACTGTGATGTGTCCCCCATACTTGTGCTTGAATTTCCATTCAAATTTTAGACCTGAAGGACAGGCGTCAGTTTTACTTCACTTCTCACCTTTGCTGCAGCATTCATGTTGTGAAGAAGCGAAACATATGCTTTGATCCAGTGGGTAAAGGAAATGACAGTAACTGGCGTTAGAATCGAACCTGCCCTCGGAACAGATTTCTTAACTAATGCTAATTGTTTATTGCTAACTTGGAAATATTCGCAATCGAAATGAGTACGTTGGTTGGGCTTTTCTGCATCAGCTATAGTTATGGAGATAAGACAATATTCCTAGGACAGAAACTATGTTTAGAAACCCTTGAAAAGTAAACTTTATCCTTTATGTCTTTAAACGTCACAGCTGGTCGCAGGTAGTTAACTATCTTAGGTTGGAATATACTAAGCATACCATATTTAATACTCATATATGATATAGCAGCACTAGCTTCTTACAGTTGTGGTCTGTCCGGAAGAACTAATTCTTTATTTAGCATGCAGTTTGTGGCAATTCTATTGAGGAGGAAACAGGATAGTATGTACAGTAACAATGTTTAGTTATTCTCAATGCAGATTCTTGGCATTCCATTCCGTGTCTGCTGATTATTTCAGAATTATCTGTTAAAGAAAAAGACAAGCGTGCTTTAGACATCCTTCTGTGAGGGAAAATAACGAGTTTAAGTTCTACTCTTTGCAAATAGGAATTTCCTTCAATTTCTCATTTTGATATATTTTCATCTTTTGAGGCAATCGTAATTTTGAGCAATCCCCACCCTTCATGCCGAAAAACTTTACACATAAGCTCTCCTGCCTTGTAGCTGCTGTAACAAATGGTGATTCGAATGCACACGATTGTATTTTCTGTGAAACTCTGACAGCGTGTATGTGGGCATGCAGTGTGCTTAGGCCCTGATCTCCTTTTCTAGTTTCTGCTTCATGTCTCTTTCTGATATGTTCCCATTATCATCCAATTAATATTTGCTAAGGTGATCAGGGAGTCTAATCAGAGAATTAGTTTGTACGGGGAAAGTTGTGGGAAAAGTTTAAATATATTTTTAAATGTATAATAAGTTAAGTGTTATTTATTTGTTAACTTGCATATAACATTCAGAGATGTGTTCCCATCAAAAGTAATTTTGTTCTCAAGGTATAATAACCACCAGTTTCAAATTCAGGGAACGTCAAAGGGAAAAAGGGGCAACATTCTAATAAAGCAGTTACAACATTCTAAATAAATCCAAAAGCACAGACAAAGCTAAACTATCAAATGCAAATCGTGGTCCCAGGAGCCTGATTTCCAAGTTCATTTCCAACTCCATACCTTTGCAAAAGACAGGGAGTTTGCCCTGTGTGACCCAGTCCTCTAAATGACAAGCTTTTAAAAAGCCAACCTTTTAACAAGTTCTAACAAAAATATTCTTTGTTCAATGCTTCAACCAAACTTTGTGCAATGAATGAAATATTTACTTATTAAACTGCCGAGAGTCTATGTTTAGGAAAAAAAAAAAACAGTGAAAATTCTTTATGATCAAGCTAATATTCCTGCACACTGGGATCCAATTCCTAATAAAAGCCTCATTTCTATGTATAATTTCTCATCCCATTATGTTAGAATTCACGTATGTGGATACTTTTCCTTTTAAGTGGGTGCTCCTGCAGTTTGCAAAGAACAGCTTTAGTATATACTCAAATAGTACCAACTCAAATAATTCCTCCCATGAAATAAATAGGAATATCCTTTAATTTACTGGAATGTATGGATTTATATGGAAGTGATAAAAGTAGAGGAAGAACTCATTTATATTAAATATTTATACTAAATGGAAACTCAAAACTTCAAAGTTCCTGAGAATTTAAAATTAATTGGGAAAAATTGCATTGTCTCGTATAATGATAGACAAATAAAAATGAGATGTAATGATTTGATATGTAAATATTATCACAGTATCTTGGAATAGCCACTGCCAATTGCCAATATCAAATTCGTCAGATGGTTCTATTATAACTTCACTTTTCGGTTCAGATATTTGATTATTAAATAGGAATTATTCTATTTCATCCCTTAGCTTCAGTTCAATACTATCTGTAAGGTTTCCAAATTAAGAACATGCCCCGGGACATCAAATTGTGTCTTTTTCTCTTTCTTCTTTCCTTTTACTTTAGCAAGACTCTCTCTAAGATATTTATGGCACAAAATCTTGCAAATTCTTAAGTAATATATATTTTGGAATATATTCATATCCTTGCTTAGTAAGTGACACTAAACTGCCATATAGAATGATATTCTTAAGCACCCGGAAAGAAAAGTATTCTACAGAAAGCCTAGCAACGGGCTATTATAGAAATTAGTTACAGCAATGCTTTGGACTCATACCTAACAGAGAGACATGTACAACCACCTGGGTTTAAGTGAATGGTAAATTAACCTTGGAGTTCACTCGGAGCATTACCTGGACTCACCCAGCTTGTCCTTCCCCTCTGCCCCAGCCTACATCGGATACATTATATGGATAAAGACTAAACACAAATAGCCGATACGTTATCAAGCTGTCTGCTATTACAGCGGCCTGGTGTCCAGGCCAGGAAACTCTGGCTCTACCCTGGTCTCTATCCTCGGCTACCTTGTGGACTAACCTCTGCGGTGTTAAAAAAAAAAAAAAAAAAGAATTACTCTCCTGGCAGCTGCAAGCTTCAAGAGGTCCAAGAGATTTGATTTTAGAAGGTAAGAAAGCTGTGAGTGTTTCATTTTTTGGGTGGTAGCATTTTTCAGGAAAACATAATTTGATTATTAATTTTTTTTTCTGAGAAACAGAGCTGGCTGGTACAATCTGAATTAAGTGTTCTCTGCGGGGCGGGTGGAGACAGAGTCTGGAAATACAGACACGACTCCAGATGAGAAGCAGCTACCCTATGAGTGTCTCTGAAATGACCTGCGGCCCATGTGCTTGCTGTTTCTGATGTCAGGAGACTAGTGTGACGTGAGACACTACAGGCCGGAGGGCCCACGGGGGGACAGGGCAGTTTCCAGCTGGGGGATAGCCCTGGAGGGAAGAGAAGAGCCGTGGGGGGGGGGGCGGGGGAATTAGGTGTATGGGCGGAAGAGTGTAGAGAAGCCATTTCAAGGGAAAGAGGGCTCTTCTGTCTAGTTTTAAATATGGGTTTTCTTTAGTCAGATTATATTTTTAATTTGCACCAAAGAAACATAATTTAAAATCAGATGAATAGGTCCATTTGTGTGCTTCCCTGTTGCCTCTCCAACTTTACATGGATATATGAAATATATTCTATACATAAAAACGTCTTCAATCTCCATTGTAATTTTAATGGGCAGCAGGATCAAAACCTTTAGGGTGTCTGAGTATTTCAATATAGGTACGAAACATGCATTTTTAAAAGAGCAGGCTGGGGGCGCCTGGGTGGCTCAGTCGGCCAAGAGTCCCACTCTTGATTTCGGCTTAGGTCATGATCTCAGGGCTGTGAGATCGAGCCCTGCACCCGGCGTGGAGCCTGCTTAAGATTCTCTCTCTCTCCCCCTCTCCCTCTGCCCCTCCCTGCCTGTGCTGTCTTTATATGTGGCCCTGAAACATGGGCTATGAATCTGATATTGACAAGTCCTGATCCTGAGCCTGTCCATTTTAAAGTACAGTTAATTAAATCACAGTTCACCAAAGTGACCTCGACAGACCGGCTGATTGGCATCCTTCCTGCCCTGTGCTCACCAAAACTGAGACCAAAGTTCCTTTCTCAGCCTCCAGGCCCTGCAGCCTGTGTTTTCTTGGAAGGGGCAATGGAAAATTCTCCTGGGGTCTGCCAGAGCGAGTGTAAGTCAGAGAGATGGCTACCACGTTGGGTCCCCCAGAAATCCCCTCTCTGAAGCCTCATTGTGGGTTTTGTTTTAATTTCAATAGATGCCCCCTTGATTTTCCAGGGGGCTGTGAGTGGTTTTTGCCAGAACCCTGAGAGCTAGGTTAGTATTGCCAGTCATACTGTTGTAGACATAGAGAAGTCAGCGCAAGTTTGCACGACGTAAAAGTGCTTGTGCAAGCCAGTGTGAGTTAGGGATGTTAGCTCACTCCTCCTGCTGGCACGGAGTCCCCTCCAGGGTGTAGTGACAGTCTGCACTGACCAGGGGAAACAGTGGTTCCGAAGGCTCTACCTCGCACGGTGCCAGTGGAGATCAGTGCTCAGAACCGCCGTGGGAGCCTGGGAACCAGGGAGAGGGGCGGCCATGGGGCGGGGTCTAGAGCAAACCGCGAGCAGCGACTGTGCGGATGGGTAGAAACCGCGGAGGGACCGTGGGGCTGCGGCACCCCTCCCCAGGAAGGCCTTGCCTGCGTGGCCAACCACACCCTACCCCGGGGCCTCCTCCAGACGGATGTCGCACACACGTCTGCTCAGGGCGGCGGAAGCCCCGCCCCAGTCACAGGTCCGCTGTTCCAGCTTCTGAGGACCCTGGCACCGTATATGACAGGGCAAAAATCAAATGTATTGAACAGGATGTACTTCTGTTCATCTTTCTGACAGACTCGCCTCTTAAATTTAAGGATCTTCTCATATAAGGAGAACCATGATGAACAAGGGGGATAAACGGCTAACATAAGATTTTAGTCAATCTGGTATGGTAAATCAAAATTCTGAACTTTGGAAAGGATTACTTTTCATTCCTTTCTCAACTAAAAGGAGAACACACAAAAAATGGGACTAGCTGATGCCCACGAAATCGGCAGTTCTATTTTTAAAACAAAGACAGGCTTGAGCTCAAAGCACTAGTGCATGCGTGAATCTTCGGTGGACCCTCTGGGTGGAGCAAGAGTATCTGTGATGCAAAAATGTAAGTTGGCTGCAGTGGAATCTACTTGTTAATTAGCATGTCCTTCAGGTGGTCGGATCTCAGAATCGGCCGATTCTGCTTCATCCACATCCTTAAATTGTTCCCATACGAACCCAGTACACAAGTAGCCTAATATTTATTTACTGTAGACAAAGCGTGAATGGCCCCAAGGAACATCAGATGGGTTGCTTTCCCATGAAATGTGTGGGTGGGCAGTCATTTAATAATCTCTGCGTCCTTGGTGAAGTGCCTACCACTGACTCGTGGTGCAATGGCAGTCAAGTTTATTAAAAAGAAGACTGGGTCCCTGTATGGTAAACCTACTGACTGGGGGGCCCCAGCAGGAAGTGCACGTAAGTGAGTGGGTCAGGTAGGGAGCGTGGCAGATGGAAGGCCCCGTGCCTACAAGGAATGGAGGAGCAGTTAATCAGCTCCAGCCAGTTGTTATGTGCAGAAACCCGCTTGACCTTACACTGCTTGACCTTTCCATTTTCCAAAAGAAGCTGGAAATTCAGCAACTAATTCTCATTACAGAAAATAACTGTGTGGTCCAAATATCTCTTTAGGCTGTGTCCTCTTTGAGCCTTACCTACTGGGAGGAGCTATCCACTAAGCCTGGATCGCTAGCTTCCTGAGCCCGGCAGAGGCCAAGGCTGTAGGCAACACGGAGGGAGCCAGCAGTCACCGCTGCTGGGCGGGATTGGGGGAGGGGGTCTAATGGGGAGTTAATCCTGCAACTTGCACACATCGCACTTTCACCCAAAGGAACAGGGTACTTGACCAACAGGCTCCCTCTAAGAAAAAACTACTGTCCCTCCCTTTACTGATTCATCAAATATGAAATACCCACATTGCCTTGTCTCTTCCAAGATGATGATAGATTTTGGCTGAGCCATCTATACGCCCTGACCCTTGCTGGACACTTGAAAAAGAACTGACTAGAGTGAGAAATGCACTTGGTTGAAAGCCAGACAGTCTGTGCAGAGGCTGAAACACTGAACTTGAGTGCGTCAGCACCATCAACTCAACCGCTGAACTGAATAGCCCTCGTGCCAGATGGGGTCAAAGAAGACAAGTCAACATAGCATTTCTCCCGGGCTTCAGAGGCACCAAGTATTACCACTTTCTGAGTTTTCTACCTTGTGACGGATATCCAGGAACTGAACATATGAATAATTATGACTTCTAGAAATATTCACACTTTTTATATAAATATGTTCATTACAAAGATTCAGGGACGTCAGAAGAGCTGTCTTTTAAAATATTAGCTCAATATTAAAGTATGCCGGAACGCTTACTGCTTGGCTTAATTGATAGGAAAATCATTTCAGTGAAAAGACCCAACTGTTCCTATGGATCCAAACCACAAAACAATTAGAAGAGAGGAATAAGGTTTGACTTCAGTCCTCCTGCGGAGAGCCATCCAATAGTGTCTTTGTAGTGTGGGGCTTGAAGATGTGGATAAAATATGCCTTATAAAATATTCGTGTGGTTTTGCTGAAATCTGAAGGCATCTGAATAGCACTCGCAAGGGATCTCAAGTGGACATTTCCAAGCAAGGCTGTTGCATTAACTGGGTCTGTGGCAAAACTGAGTTTTCTAAGAATGAGGCAGTGTTCTATTCACCTTTATATCCCTAATGTCTGGGATAGGGCTGGGCACGTAGGAGGCATTTATTAACTGCTGGGTGCACGGAGGGCTGAGTCAACATTTACTGAGGACTCAAGACCACAATGCTGGTATTAGCAGGTGGCCAACAGACCACTCACAAGCGAGACATAGAAATGGCGGCAAGGAGAGGAACCCTCTGGACAATAGGTATCTCTGCTGTCTTTCGGGCAAGTTAAGGATTCGGAAATATCCAAGGAAAACAAACAGGCCTCTCCTTCCCCTACTCCCTGTTATAGACAGGTAAGAGGAAAAATCTTCCAGGCTGGGGGAAGAATCACTCACAAATATGGAAACACGGCAGATAAACAAAAACGCCACCTGAAGAAAACTTCTAGACTTGGTTGATTCCTTAGAAGTCTTCTTCCACAGTTAGAAGGCCCTGTTTCCTTGGAATGTAATTTTTAAGAGAATGTTTCACTCTCTCCTTAAACAGAACTAATTATTAATTTTAAAACTGAAAACCGAATGGAATTTCCTAAAACTATGGCCAAGCTAAGGAGGCTTGCCTGTTGCTCGCCATCCTAATAGCTTTTTTTTCCCTACAGTTATTTTCTTTTTATTCTGTCATGCATGTTTCTCTTCACTGCTATCTCCCGGCACCCCCCCACACACCCCCCAATCTCTCCACTGCTTAATATTCTCTCCATCTTTTCCTAGTACTCCACACCTCTTCCCTATGGCAGTTGCTACTGTCTGAAATTCCCTGATTTTGTCTGAGAGGCCAAACTTATGAAGCATTTTGATTGAAGTAAACTGTACAAAGGCGGAGGGACATTTGTAGAGTTTTGGCTACAAAATAATTCTGGACTTCATCACAGTATGGATTACCAAAGCCAAAAGCAAATGTCTTTGGTTTCTGTGAACATTATCAGAGCAAGTCTAACGATACGTGTTAATAAATGAACACTTTTAGGCACTTTGGCCGATTTCAAGACTATGCGTAAACTTGAAGTGCATAAACAATTCAAAGGTAATGAGCGGTATATAAAAAGACACTTTGGAAAATAGTCCTATTCGTTATCTGGGGGGAGTATTGTTCTGAGAGAAGGCAGCGTCTTATGCCATATTTGCCTTGTTTTCAAAACGGGTTTTTATGAATATAGGAAGAGCACATTTTGGGGTGGTGGGAGAAAATTCTCACACATGACAATGGGTTTCACTCTTGAGAAGGGCAACTTGAGGCTGGCCCAAACGCCCCCAGTATTTAGCAGACCTTAAAGAGCAGTACAGTCAGGATTATTGTTTTGTCCTCTGTCATCAACGGAAAGTTTACATTCAAAGTTCTAATTCCTTTGTTTTTAATGACATCATTTTGTTGAGGACTCATTTCTAATATCTTCCAATTAGTTGAACAAAAAGATTTTTCAGATATACCCTTCCAATGTATGAAAAACTATCACTTAAAAATATTAATAATTGAGTTTCTGCACAAAAGGCAGTAACGATGGCCTCACTGAAGATTACTGACCAGGGTCTACACTGACAATTTATATTATTCTGGACAAAATAGGTACAGGGAAATTTTTGATTTGAATAAGACTGCACTCTTCGCATGAGTCCATGTCACACGTGGAAAAATCTAGACTCTTGTGAGAATGGGGTGAGACTTCAGTCACGATTCCCTTCTCTACCCCACACCCAGCCTCAACCAGTCCAATTCCCTGGAGGGAATTCTGAGGAGCATTTCTGCTGCTTTTACAGTGAGACAGGAATCTAGCCCTTAGATTGTCTAAAAATCCGTACATCACCCAAGGGTGATTCTTTCTCTTGTAGGATAATAAATGAGGAAGCAGGAAAAGGCATAGGGGAGACTTTTCGTTCCTCGTGCTTCCGCCAGTGCTCTCTAAGTGTTTAAAACAAAAACACATTCAGGAGTGTTGTGTGCTTGTTCAGGAAGAGAGGAGCTAGGGGACCGTGTTTGCTCTGCAAGTGCCAGAGGAGGTCAGAACAACAGGAAAACCAAACCAAATCCTAGACTGGAAGGGCCCCTACAACAGCCAGGAAAAAAGGAGGCAGATCAAATATGGCATCCATGGGAAATGGGCAGGAGGGTGGATGAAAGTCCCTGGTTGCCTGGCAGGGACAAGTCCCAGATTTTCTCTTCCTATTCCTGCCCAACGTTCCTGACTCCATACCGTACATCTCATCCCCACCCCACCAAACTTCCCCGGCAAACATCCGAGTCACGGAATTCACGGGGGTGATGGTTCCTTTACTCCGGCAGGTGGAGAAGGTGAAGGACTTTTCCATCACATAGCTGTCTGGGGCTTTGAGTTAGGCATGTGCTTTTGGCCTCTGTCTTGAATCTCAAAGATACAGAAACATCTATGTACGCGGTATGTGGCCTGTTCCGTGCTGTTAATACAGTATTATCCTTGAGCAATGTCGCGAGTGAAGTAAACTCTGATAGGCCAACCCGGAGACCTTACCATCAAGTTCATCACTGTCTCTATAGGAAAATTATTTTGAGTCTTAAACCAAGTGACAAAGGGAATTCTGAACAAACATTTTTAAAATTAGGGCCTGTCTACGTATTAAAGGAGGCTAAATTCCTCTACTGTATCAAGAAACAATAGATAATATTTGGGCCACACTATTTAAGAAAATACTCTAAAACATTATAAGAAAAATTATAAAACATTTCTCTAAAACTATCACATTTAGAATATTTTCCCTGAGATGCGTGGCATGGGAAGCTATCTGGGATTAAATAGGCCACCCACATCGGAGGCTCTTTCACTGAAGGTGACCTCTGGGCATGAAGGTGGAATCCAAGAAAACTTTTTTATACCTTTAAAAAACTTTATGCAGCAATGGAAATGAAATTTCAAGGGCAGTCATTTATACCTGGCTCTTTTCAATATGGGATTTTACTCCCAGTAATAAATTGAGGATTTGGGCCCAGAAAAATCACAGAAACAAGATCCTGTTGGATTCAACATCAAGTCCTCAATCCTGCTCAATACCCTGCTTTTGTATCCACCACCATTATGTCGGACTTAGAATCCTGAGCACATTTTGGCTGTAGTACTCATTTTAACTGTGGAGCAGAATGTATAATTCAGCCTGTTGACAACTGGCTTTTAGGACACTAAAGGCAGGAAAGTAAGTAAATACGAAGATTCAGCAAAAGGAACAGTGAGATTAGTGTGACACATGAAGCATGTCTCTGTGTGTCGTAATCATCTTGTACATTTTGGGAACTGGTAGGATGACACTGCCATCTAACAACATTTCCAGCAAAATCAGTGGTCTTTTTCTATTTTAGTTCTTTGCCTGTACGTTTGTGTATGTGTATCAGAGAGAGAGAGAGAGAAAGAGAGAGGTTGGTTAAGAAAACTACTTAATTGTGTGTAAAATCATGGTGCAAAGGAAAAATCAGAGTCCCGGAGTGGAATTTCAGGAGGCCTGTCTGTGCCACCAACAAGCTTGGTGACCCTCTGAGCCTCAGTTTCCTACTTTGCCCATTACCACACGGACACCTCTGGCGGGGAGCTACACCAGGTTACCATCTGTCTTCCCTAACAACTGCGAGGAGGAGCCAAAATACCATGGTAGAATAGATGGCAAAATGGAGACCCCCCCATATAAAGAAAAAATACAAAGAAAGCACCTATATTCTCTTTTATTTCTTTATTGCTGTCCTCTGTCAAAACTCAGTGGCTAAGACCATCCTTTTGGCATTTCTGCTTTTCGAGATGATCCTTATTAGTTGATCACTTTGACAGGAATTATTTGCATGTTGGTCTACTGCCTGTCTCCCTTATTAGGTTAGACTCAGGAGAACAGGGACTGTTTTGTTCGATTCTGTATTCCCAGAATTCTGAATTGCACATAGTAGGTGCTTAATAAATGTCTGTTGAGAAAAGGTATGAAGGTGCGTTGCTGCTGAGTCAACAGTGGGTTTCTGTTATGGCCTGGCATCTCAGGATAGACCCAGCTTCCACCAAGGATGGCTCACTGAGGAAGGATTTGCATTTGCACTCAGGTACCTGCTTTATGAAAACTCTTAAAGGAAAACACAGCAATAAGAGAATTTTTAATGTAAAAAGAATAACTCTGTGCTATGGATTTAATAGAAGTACAATCAGCCATTTTCTTTCCAATCCTACTCCCTGCTTCTTTGGAGAAATGTCTACTCAGATCTTTTGGCCAATTTAAAAATTGTGGTAAAACAGGCATAGCTTAATATTTGCCCTTTTAACCATTTCTAAATGTATAGTTCAGCGGTGTTAATACACTCGCCCGTGAGCAACCATCACCACCAGCCATCTCCAGAACTCTGCAGCATTCCAAAACAGACCTCTGTACCCAGTAAACAATAACTCCCTATTCCCCCTTTACCCCAATGCTTATTTCCTGCTTCCCTCTCTCCTTCCCATGTTTGGCTTCAAAACGGGATCCCTGGCTCTCTGTGTCACACCTGAGTCATCAGCAACTTGCTAGGTTCACTTTCTAATTCACGCCCTGCCTTGCTTACAACCAAACAACTTCCCAGCGGCTCCTTTGAGTTGCCTCCTCCAGGCCACCCCAAACAACCACTCCCAAGTAGTGATGTTCAATTAATCTGAGACTGGTATGAAGGTAAGGTTCTGTGGAGACCGGGGAGAAAAACAGTATCTCTCTTTCTAAATTACCATTGTTTGAAAAAGTCCTGGTTGAGAGGACACCTCTTGGTAGACTCTTTCCAGCCAGAAGTTATTTGCCACTCTACCATTCTGGGAAAGGGTGAGATGGTGCCCTTGTCCATCTGCTTTCTAGCTCTTGTTTACTGGACTGAAATTTGAATTTCCTTGTGGTTTCATCAAGCAACAGTATTTTCAGACTATTTATGATATTGAACTTGGATTTCAAAAAGGCTTGCTTCTATTAGAACTTTCTTCTTAAATGGTTAAAACTTCAAAAACTAATAGTGAAACTCAACAGTTAGAAGTTTTT
>NC_138371.1:163893600-163976149 GCF_054177405.1 Leptonychotes weddellii | reverse complement strand
AATATAGGCCGAATTTCTCTATTCATCAAAGTCTTGACTGTCACTCATATTTATCATTTTTCAAACTAAAATCCTTTATTACAAAAGCATCAGTAGCCATCAGTGTCTGATGATCAGTGTCCACTGCTGTAGAAAGTTAACATCGTATGAGAGGCAGGACCTCCCACAATTTAAAGTTAGATCCTGTTCAAGTCCAGTGTCTAGGCCCATTCCATGTGTTACCATGGGTAAGTGATTCAGCACCTCTTATTCTTAGTATTCCTCATCTCTACAGTGGGAGTCAAACACTGTCACTGACTCATGAGCTGAGAGGATTAGATCAGGTATTTAGTGAGTACCTGGGCGTAGGAAGCATATAAGACCACTGTTTTATTTGGTAATATTTCACCTATTTTAACTTCCTAGGCTAAGCCACAAAACATGAATATTTTGACAAGGTATACGTGGCATTTACTAAATATTTGTAGATCACTGTGCTTAGAGCAAACCATGAGTTATGGACACTTGTGCACACCAGTCTCGTCTACCACATGTCTACACTTCTAGCTTCAAGACCTTCACCTCTCCCCTCCTGGATCTCACATACACCACAGACAGAGCCAGGGAACTTATGTTATGAGCTTATGTTAAAAAAAAAAAGCAACTCTTAAGCACCCCTTTCCAAGGCAAAGAAATATAATGGGGTTTTCTTTTCATTCTTGACATACTCCTTAGATTTCCCTTTTTTAACTTCTTATTCAAGGCCATCCTTCATGTTGCAGGGGTCAGAGAAGAGCAAAGAAGAGGTGAACAGTAGGAATCGATTCAAATAATTCCTCTTCTCCCGAATTCTCATAACTAAAGTGGTTCTCTGGCCTCTTCAAATAATTTTGGTGTAACAATGACAAATACTGAAAGAATGACTCGTGGAAGAACTATGAAATTATTACTGGAAAAAATATTTGGAGAAAAAGAAGGAATCAAGTTGTTCACAACCCTGGCTATCTTTTTGGTTCCTCAAAAACCTTTCTAAATTCTATGGTGGAAGCAAAGCTATTGATCATTCAAAAACAAATGTGTAGTTAACATACTCTTGTTGCACTGCGGTTTGACAGAGGACTAAGTGTGGTGTTAGGACACGAGTTTCTAACCCTTAAATAACCCTGAGCGAGTCACTTAACCATTCTAGGTCCTTCTTACTGTGCAATGGAAGATTAGGAGCTTGGGGATGTTCTGACTCTGGTTCTGCCACTGGATTGAGGATCTTGGACAAGCTTCTCGCCTTCTCGAAACTGCAATTTCCTCATCTGCATATTGGGGATAAGAATAGTCCCTTCCAGGGCCATTTTGGGTTTTAATAACTCCTGTGAAAGGCTTATTAGCACCATGTCTGGCTCTTGGAAAGCGCTCCATAAAGGAGAGCTGTTGAGTTGTCTGGGTGTTGTCTATGGGCTCTCTACTTTGTGGCCCCTTGGATGACAATTTAAAACATGTTCTCAGGAAGGCAGTGTGGTGAAAGAAAAAGCAGTGCTCTAGGAAGGACACAGATAATTGGGTTCTAGTCCTGCTGTCTTAATTTTTGTGTGACTTGGATAAGCGGCCCTGCTGACCTGGGCCCTTCTTCCACTATGTAACTTGCATCACAGTTTCCTTTTGTATATTGCTGTGGACGTGTGGCAGGACTGCAGTAAACTTGCTCCTACAACTTACTGCCTCTCAGGACCAGGATGAGTCAATGGCGGTCTTGGGTCAGACCTGCCGTGCCTAATGTAGCCATGACTCTGGGAAAATGGGTGACATTTACAATGGCCAGCTTACTGATGCTGCTCCCAGAAGGGCATTGTGGGGAATAGTGAAGAGTATCTGTATTTGATTACGGGAAGCTCATCGACATAAGCTCTGAGGATCTCGGAAAACTCCTGAGCGAAGGGCATGATGATAAGAATAATACAATTAGGTCACTGAAGGTAAAACAGACCAAAAGCGCCAGCATATCATACCTGATGCCGAGGCGTGCCAGATTCTAAATGCTAGAACAGCTATAGTTTTTCCAATGTCAGAAAACACCAGTGAACAAACTGGTCCTTCGTAGTACAAATAAAAGGGAAGATGTGTCAACGAGAACCATTCTTTCTGTGTCAGTCATTGGAGAGAGGTCTTGTAGAAGGCTGGTGTGGCAGGGACAAGGAAGTTGGTAAAGGTATTACAGAAGCTGGAGAAGACCCTTAGAGAGCCCTGAATTTCCCTGATTCTTAATTTTCTAACCCTACTCATATTTTCTGTTTTCTCTCTATCCCAATGTCATCTCTTCGGCAATGAAGTAGCTTCCTCCCCCGTGAACCTGACCTTGGCCTGTCTCCGCGAGTTTCTACCTGCTCACTTGCCATAGATCAGTGTTTCCAAGTCTCTCATTTAACACGTCACTGTCTAGCTCTCATCCTGCCCTCCCAGGCCCTCGGCAACTAATCCCTCCTCGCCTGCACAACTGAGTTTTCCAGTCCTGCCCAAATGCACCCTCCCCTCACTCCCACTCGCCACAGCATGGCCTACAGCTGGTTGTTTGCCCCCCTGAGCTAGTGTCCACCCCCCTCCTGTAGATCTGACAGAATCATAGCTGTTCTCTCTGCCTCTGCTGCGGGACAAAGTCCAGGACTGGTTCTGAAACGCCCGTCAGAACCACACAGGCTATTGGGGAAGAGGCTGGGGTCAGGGGCAGGCATAGACTTCAGGGTCAGCTAGACTTGAGGTCAAATGCAGCTCTAGTACTGATTAGAGCCTAAGCCTTGATTCTGTCACATGTAAAAGGGGGAGAACAGGACGCGCCCGACAAAGTTAAATACGAGAACGCACGTAAAGCAGGATGGTGGTACACTCAGGCCTATGGCTTCCATTTTCCCCTTACCCCACGCCCATCTCCAGCCCTTATATTTCACACTGGTTCTTCTCTGTCGAATTCCCATGCCTCCCTCAAGACCTACTCCTCAGCCCCTTTAGGGATAAGGCCCTGCCATGGAGGGCCTTACCCTCCCACGCAGTCCTTGACCATTTCGCTTTGTGACATTCCCTGACTGCGCCATGTTTCTCTGACTAGGCGGTAAACTCCAGGAAGCTACCAGCACCTCTCCACACTGGCGGCCTCCAGAATGATCAGCAGGCTCAGCCAGGTCTAGCCTTGGAGCCATGGCCTCAAGCAACGTGGCCCAGAGAGAATGCTAGCAGAGGCTGAGAGCCCAGACTTAATGCCAACTGTCTGTGACACATAGTGGTGTCATCTCCAGTCAGTGAAGGAACAGTCAGGGTAGCTGGCTATCCCTCCTCCTCCTCAGGAAGCCGTGAGGATCTCTCCTCTCCATCTGCCCTCACAGAAAGCCTGGCAGGTCCCCAAACACGCAGGGAGCCGCGCGCGAGGGAGGGCAGTGGTGGCAGAACTTGGGGAGATAAACGCCTATGAATCAGAACTGTACTCTGTTCCTAACAATTTTTATTAAGATTGAGACCCCCCGGGGCGCCTGGGTGGCTCAGACGGTGAAGCGTCTGCCTTCGGCTCAGGTCACGATCCCAGCTCCTGGGATCGAGCCCCATGTCGGGCTCCCAGCTCGGCGGGGCAGGGGGTCTGCTTCTCCCTCTCCCTCTGCCTCTCCCCCTGCTTGTGCTCTCTCTCTCTCTGTCTCTCAAATGAATAAATAAAATCTTAAAAAAAAAATTTTAAAAGACTGAGACCCCATTCATCTTTCAACCCTTGAAAATGGATCTGAATTCCTGCCTTGTAGCTCAGCTCTCTTTCCTTACAGATCTAGAGCTGAAATAAACACACATACAGGATGAACTGTACATTCATTCTGCTCAAAAGAGAAAAACCCCAAATTAGGAAAGTTGGGCATGATTTTGTTACCATCCACAAAAGCCCAAATACTCCTGGGACTAGAACTTCTCCATCTAAAAAGATTGCTCCCCAAATTCCATCAAAATGCAAAAGAGGGTAAGATTTGAGGTATAATAAGTAGGACAATCCACCAGGCAGTCAAGTTCCACATAAGGACCCTTGACATTTTCTCTTCAGCTGCACAAAATCGGAGCTGATATTATGTCTTTAGGTGCTATCTACAAAAGAATTCTACCCAAGTTTCTCACCATGAGGTATAAATTATTCATGAACAATGAAAATGTGCTAGACGACAACACTTAGGTAACTTAGCCTTTCCTCAGAGAATCTGCAGATACATTTATTAATTAAACCTCATGGTAGTTAGTCCTGCAAAGCAGCTGCTTCTGAAGCAGAAAACTAAAAGGTCTACTGTCTTCTTCTTTTCTGATTTCTTCAAGAGAAAACATAATCTGCCTCTATGGCTCTCTGAGATCCAAGACCCACCTCTCCTCTAAAAATGTTTTGACCACACTTGATGCTAAGTCTGGTTCCCGATGACCTAGCCACACTGCGCATAGCACTTACACTCAAATTGCCAAGTAGCTGTAACCAACAGCGTTAACTGAATGCAAATACCGCAATTTCAAAAAAATCTGTGGGTTTTTTTTTTTTTTTTACTTGAAGAGATATGGCAAGCTCCAATCTCCACCCTCCCTACACACACACACACACACACACACCACTCTTACTGCTGCCATTCTCCACAAAATATTTGATGTGACAATTCTGTCTCATTTGAAGCAACCTGATCCATCACTGAAATGGAACCTCCTTCTATAGTTAGAACATCAGCAAAAAGTTTAAGGTGCTTAAGCTGCTTCCACGGTCTGAAGTCTAATGCTGAAACAGATGTCTCCACCCGAGGACTAGTCACCAGGGCTGGATTTTGACATTTGCTGTCTGGGCCTTTCTGGAGAGCAGTATAGCTGGGCCCCAGCTGCTTTCCATAATCTGTTCCCGGGAACCAGCAAACTGGGAGGAAGGAGGAGTCTGAGCATCTGTACCTGGAGGCCAGTTACTACCCTATGTTCAGCAGAGGACTCTCACAGAAGCCTCCTCCCCCCTGCACCAAGGCTTTGCAGAACCAAGATTTTTCTTTTTTTTTAAAAGATTTTATTTATTTATTTGACAGAGAGAGAGATAGTGAGAGCAGGAACACAAGCAGGGGGAGTGGGAGAGGGAGAAGCAGGCTTCCCGCCGAGCAGGGAGCCCGATGCGGGGCTCGATCCCAGGACCCTGGGATCATGACCTGAGCCGAAGGCAGTCGCTTAACCAACTGAGCCACCCAGGCGCCCCAGAACCAAGATTTTTCTTATGAAAAAAAAAAAAAAAAAACAGGCCCCCAATGGGTCAGGTGGTGAATAGTGGGGAATGTTTAATGCCTCCTACATTTATCCGAATATAGTCCTGACAGATGGCTTTGCCTAACAGATGTTTCATAAAACTCTCTGAGATGAGAGTTTAAGTAAAACATGACCTTACCTTTCTAGATTTCTCGCTTAGTACAGGCTAACTTACATTATCTGAAAATCTTTATACAAATAGTTTTGAAGTTGTGTTCACATTTATTTGTGAGAAGGAAGTAAAATCTGATGCTTTTAAGCTTTTTTCTTCCCTCTCAAGTAATCTGTAGCAGGTCAGATAAAGCGTAATCTTGTGAACCCGGTTGCATGTAATTATTTTATTTTTTTGATCCGACATTGCTGCTGTTGATTATCATATGCAATAAATTTATACCGGGCAGGTATGGAAAATGAGATTTTCTGACTTATCAAATATTCTAATAAATAGAAGGTCATGTGTGTATATTATTAACTAATTTTCAAAAACTCTTCCTCAGTTCAACTTTCTGTTGAATGGATTTAATCTTTGGGGGAGTGTTCAGAAGATTTAAGACCTAGAGGTCAGAATTTTAAACCTGAATCATCATTTTTTGTAGATGTGATTTTTTTCTTTAACATCTTGCCAGAAACAGAATTTGTTTTCACCAGCTTTAAAGGTACTGGTGGGGTGGGTGCTCCATAAAAAGTTTCCTAATATCCAAGGGTAAGAATTTTTCTTCCTGGGGCGCCTGGGTGGCTCAGTCGTTAAGCGTCTGCCTTCGGCTCAGGTCATGATCCCAGGGTCCTGGGATCGAGCCCCGCATCGGGCTCCCTGCTCCGTGGGGAACCTGCTTCTCCCTCTCCCACTCCCTCCTGCTTGTGTTCCCTCTCTTCACTCTCTCTCTGTGTCAAATAAATAAATAAAATCTTTTAATAAAAAAAAAGAATTTTTCTTCCATGCTTAGCACAGGCTCACTTCCCAGAATGAATTAGATGGATAATTGCCCTCACTGCTCCCATAGCCCTCGCTGTAGAAACACGGGCAATGTGCATTCACTCCACACCTAGAGGGACTCTTTGTTTTGAGCAAAGGTTTGGGAGGTCTTTGAGCTTTCGTGGCTCTGAAATCTCATTTAGGTAGGAAGTGGGAAGCCACACATTAGGGGTAAGCACGCTGGACACATGTGACCAATGAGTGCATTCAACTGCTGTCCTTGACGGGACTGAGTTCTGGTTCTTCAGGGGCGACTTCCTGTGGCTAACCCTTCATGTCAGCCCAAATTTCTCTTTCTGCCATGGGACATTTATTAGGATGGGTTTTGCCCTAGTATGAAATAGTTTTTATGTTTCTGTTGGGTTAAAAGTAACTCTCCCCGTGTAAGGGGCAAAGGCAAGGCAAAGGAGGTCATCGCCAGGGGCCACCGCCTCAGTTCGGGCTCTTGTTAAAACCCCTCAGTGCTCTCCACAGACTCCTGCCTCAGATCTGTCGCTCATTCTCCCCAGAGTTCTGTTCTATCACCATCCTTCCTGAAGAACTTCACTGGCCCAATCAGGCAAAACCCTCCGCCTTGGCATTGAAGAATCAGACCTGGTTGCAGTCACCCCTGCACACTGAGGCTCTGACCAGTCAGACTGTTGGCTCTCCACCTCGACTGTACACTTCCCTGCCCGCCCGTGCGCGTGAGCTTGCCCTTCTGTCTCGCGGGCGAAGATGCTCGAAAGAGCACACAGGTGGAGTCCTTGTAGGACTCGGGGGCCAGAGAAAGCATGTCTAGCTACAGGGGTGCAGGGAAAGACTCGCCACATAGACTGGGCCTTCAAGGATGTTACTGGGTAAACTGAAGAAACTGTATATAAATGAAGAAGCAAAAACTTAAAATGTATTTCCTGGGGGATTATTTTCTCCCCTCTTGAAACAGATGCACTTTTGAAATAAAAAATAATAAAGCAATGACCGGACACACTAGTATAATAATTCAAGTTACAGGAATTTCAACCTGTACGCTTGTTAAATAAAATGTCTTACAATATGAAGAAACTAGGTAATCCAGTATACTGAGCTGGGTACCTGCACGTTTTTTAATGTATCCTCTGAGATGAAATGGGTCCCACTGTAGGCGTCTATAGACTTACACATTCTGACTCTCTGTGAGGCTGAAACTGACTGATTTATATGGTATTCTCATTTTCATTTCCGATTTTCCTTGTGACCAAGCCATTTGTTGGCTGGTGGACAGAACTAAGACAGTGAGTCACACAGAACAAGCCCATGAGCCTGCTTCACTAGGACCAACGACGAATTCTTTTTTTACTTCTCTACTTCTTCCTTCTCATCTGACTTGTATAGATACTGCTCATAATTTTCAGCCTCCTCACCGGTTATGATATTACACAGACTATTCACATAGGGTTATATTTTATAATTAATATATATCTGCTAGATGGTTCTAGATGTGAGCCGGTTATTACATCTCTGGCTTGAAGCCAGGCTCCAATTCAGTTCATCTCCCCGGCTTAGGAGTGACCTTGGTTTCAGCTGAGACTCCTTCACAGTGTGTTGCTATTGGGTCTCACGTGCAAGATAGTTGCAACTGGGGAAAGAAGAGACTTTCCTGTATTTATAGTAATGAGAAAGGTGGTATAGCATGGTGGTTAAGAATAAGGCTCCTGGAACCAAACTGCCTGGGATTCAGTTCCAGCAAAACCACTTATTGGCTGTTTAACTTTGGCCAAGGTAGTTAACCTCTGTTTCGGTTTTACCACCTGTAAGATAGAGATGACCAAAATTGTCCTCATAAGACTGTGGTAAGGATTAAGTGAGTCTATCTATACATAAGTACCCTCTCTCATATAATATAAAACGTATGGTATGATATATAATGTAATATGTAGTACATTACATGAGAGAGAAACCACTTAGAATAGTATCTTTTACATAACAAGTCGTTTGTAAATAATATTAGGTAATAGTAAAATTATTAAATATAATTGTATATTAAGGTCTAAAGGCCTTAGTTCAAACAGGAAGTCACTGCGAGTAATACTAGTGTGTTTATTTATTGTATTTTTCTTTCTGTATCTATGCCCAGAGCCGAGCAACTAGAAAAAGTTGTTTTATATTTCCCCAAAGTATTTGCATTTTGTCTTCACTGAATTTCAAGCTACAAGTCTAAGTTCACTTGAGACTTTCATTGCCGGCACCTCGATGAAGCCCTGAGGATAGAATTTACAGATTTGTGGCTTGTTCATCTTGGCTCACCATGGACCAACATGTAAAGGAAACTGGACCAGAGGATCTGTCATGGGATGTTCTGGTCTATCTTCTGTCTTCTATGAATGACTTGGATCTAATTACAAATACCTATGAGGTTTGAACTATTTGAACTGACCGTCTAAATTGATCCAGTGAACTGAAAGACTGTCAAAACTCCAGCATGTTTTGTGTTAAAGACAGATCACTCCACGAAGGAAAAAGGAGGCAGGATGCTTAGCACGCTCTGAGCTCTGAAATCCCTAGCTCTACTTGCCAAGTCTGCCGGTGTCTAGCTTTCTCTCATCCCAGATTCTGGGTCCAGCAGAGCAGCTGAGGGACCATAGGTCTGCCGGATCTTGGGGCTGGAAGGGACTTTGGAGGTGATCTAATGCTAGGCTTCCTTTCACAGAGAAGGAAACTGAGACCTACTACGTTTAAATGACACATCGTTCATGTGGATATGATTCCACCTGAGTTTAAAGGGTGAAATTAATAACAGGATAATTTGTCATGCCACAGCCATCAGCAATCTCTGACTTCGGGGGCACTGGAAAGATTTCTAAGTTCTTTTGTAGCTGCTTCGCTCTTTGAAACTTGTTGAAAATACGTAAAAAATATCATGCCTGAATAATTTATATTTATGATTATTTCTTTTTCTGTGGTTTCCATCAAGAGCTGCTAAAGGATTTCTCCTCTTCATCGCTGAAGTGCAATCCAGCAACTGTTACATCCGATAAACTGTACAACGCAGGGTCTAGGATTCTCAAAGCTACTGTCAGATAGTTCTTTAATAATATTTCTTTAAATGTAATTGAAGTTAAACCTCTTGGTTCCTTTACCAATTGCAGTCTGCTGTAAAATGATATATTTTAGCCTCTGCATATCTCATGTTTTCTACCCCTGCCTCCCTACATACAAACCTGCGCATATATATGCATGCAATCTCTCAAAGTTTTTGGGAGCCCAAGGGGAGCCCAAAAAATCACTAGGCTGGAAAACATATTTATGATACGTGATTAAGTATTTATTATAATAATGGAATTTATCCTCAAACTCCAAAGTATTTCTTTATCTTGACTTCCTTTCCATTCTTAGGAAAGATCTCTCAGTATGAGAAGTGCTTAACTTGCTGGGCGGCTGGGTGGCGAAGTCGGTCGAGCGTCTGACTCTTGGTTTCAGCTCAGGTCCTGATCTCAGAATCCTGAGATCGAGCCCCATGCCGGGCTCCGCGCTCAGCATGGAGTCTGCTAAAGTTTCTCTCTCCCTCTCCCTCTGCCCCTCCCTGCTTTGCGCTTGCTCCTGCATGCGATAGCTCTCTCTCTTCCTCTCTAAAATAAATAAATAAAAAAAGAAGTGCTTAACTTGCCATAATGAATACTACTATACTATACTTGTCTTCTTACGAAAGGACTTTGTCACAAAAATTCTGTCAAAAATCACAAAAACGTGGTTCAAGAAGGCAGGACTTAGACATACATATCCAGGTATCTAGCTTCCTCATAACGAAATGAGCAAAAGAGGTGCTTTGAACCTAGTAATGGAAGGATGCAAACTTTCTCTCCCTCTTTCATCCCATCATTTCTTTTTCTTTTTTTTTTTTAAAGATTTTATTTATTTATTTGACAGAGAGAGACACAGCGAGAGAGGGAACACAAGCAGGGGGAGTGGGAGAGGAAGAAGCAGGCTTCCCGCGGAGCAGGGAGCCCGAAGCGGGGCTCGATCCCAGGATCCCGGGATCACGACCTGAGCCGAAGGCAGATGCTTAACGACAGCCACCCAGGCGCCCCCCATCATTTCTTTTGAGTCTTCGCAGCTAAGAAACTTATTTGCTATTCTTTGTTATATCTGTTTGGAGGCTGAGTTGGCTTTCCTTAGAGGTAAGCTGGCTTCTTTGAGGTGGTAAATGAAGAGCTAAAGAATTAGCAACAGTTTATATCTGCCTCTGAGAGCACATGTGGGCTCGCCTTCCCCCCTCTGCCTTCTTTCCTCCTTCGTCACAATTCAGAGGATGCAGCCAGAACTATCAGGGGACTTCACTTGTATTCCTTCATTCAAGTGCACTCACACTTGTCTTTTCAGTGATGAAACCTATGGCCCTGGAATCACTTATTCACTTGGATGTAGAAAGTGTGAATCAGCCCTTCCCACCTGCAGAATGCAGTCTGGAATCCGCCATTGACGCCCTGACATGATTTCTTCCAATTTCTCCCATTAGCTCCAACCTTCCCTCCAGCTCACTCCTATGTCTCTTTTTATCTTTTATCAGTAAAGCTGATTAAAAAAATTAAGCTAAAAACAAAGCCCAAACCACTGCTCTTGTATGAAGGGAGGGCGTGCACAGTAACGTGTTTCTCTAGGCGAGGTTGAGGGCTGATGCTCACCCATCCTCATGCGCATCTCCTGTGCCAGGAGCACAAGTCTGCAAGCTGGCTGGCTGGGGTTAGGGGTACAGTCAGCCCGTGATTAACTGGTTCTCACTGAGAATAGAACATCCATGGTCTTACTGGCACATGCATTAAACCAACAGAGTTAAACATCCCTACTTGGTTATATCCAGCCTTTGTGAACTCAGTGCCCAGCATTCTTCTTCCAGTACACCCTGGCTCTTAGGCCAGTATCTAGACAAACTGTGAAGTGGGGACCAGTGACTTTGGGAGCACAGGCGACCAAGGCGAGATGTTGACAAGCATCATTCAGACCTCAAATTTGACACGAAGGCAAAAGGGGGAGACTTTTCTAAGAGGAGAATTTTTTTTTTCCCTCCCCAACAGAGGTGATAGGGTCTGAATGAACTGAATCGAAATAGAGCCAGTTTTCAAGCACCCACGGGCGAGCTTTTACGATTTTTCTGCGGCAATTCACAAACCACTGGATACATAACGCTGTACTAAAAGGAATTGAAGCCTGTCAGGTTAATTACACAATATTAGGTACGAAAACAAACAGTGCAACACAAAACATAGCTACATCATTATTTGCAGTAAATGTTAACTCTAAATAAGTGCAACCTGTCCATAAGTGCTTGCTATAAACTAATTAAAAAAATAAAATTTGATGGATAAACATGAAAAAAAAATTCTCACCGAGAATTTTTTTTTTAAATATCAGCACTCATTTAGAGTTTGGGATTTGTGAAAGAAAGCTTTAAAAGGAGCAAACCTGATTGGCTGCGGCTGTTGCTGCGAAGGGGACACTTGTTGCAGGAGTTGTTGCTGCAGAGACAGTGGCTGACGTAGCGCTGTGCATCATGGGTACTTTCAGGAGGGGAACCATGGGAGCAATGAACAGGAGGGTGTAGCATTATGGTAATAGAAGTGGTATTTTGGCATGGTGAATATCAGAGCAGCAAGCCATCATGGGTTAAACCAGCAGATGGCATGCAATCACAATGCAAAGCAAGGAAGCATGGGAGAGAAATAAAAAAGGGAAAATAGCTTATTACAAGTACAATTAAAGGAAGTTTTAAAACATAATCAGTGATTCCCAGAAAGGCCAAAGCAGGTTACTTTGGTTGATGTATTTATCAACATTTTTACTTCTGGCAATTTATCATTCCCAATGGGGAGCCTATGGTTGTAGGTACGGTTAGGTTTCCTCCAAAAACGCGAAATGGAACGTCCAATGAAGTAAGAAGATATGATACTCGTTTTTGTCATTCTAGAACATCCAAGGCTCGACATGTCGGCCTAATTTGGGGTAGGATATTCTTTGGTTGGAATTAATTATGGTTAAATTGAACATTTCTGTCAATCTGGAGCTGCTTTTTTGGGGCAGAAATTGTTGGAGGTTGGGGTTTATTCTGGGTTCATAAATGGCAGAGCAAAAATCATGGCCTTGATGTAAATTCCAACGTAGTTACTGCGAAGTAGCAGGCAAATTTGGCCAATGTTTACTTCTCTTTATTCTAAATGGAACTCCTCCATACGTCCTAAAGACAGACTTTGTACCAAGGCACTCGATGTGTAGAGATAACGATAGAGTATTAAAATTTAACATCTAAGGGAGTGCTAAGGTCCAAATAATCACCCCAAAGAAATTGACACTTAAAATTAAAAAGGATACTAAAGCAAGGCAGTTCAGACATTTGTTTTCAAAATACATCCATTTACGGTTTTTAAAAATAAATACTTCTGGGAAACTCTGATAACTCTAACACACAGCAAAAAGGAGATAAAGGCACACCACTATGAAACTTTAAAACATTGATGAAATTAGCCTGCCTTTCTGATAAAGTCAGCTTTTTTTTTTCTCTTACGCTAAACCATATAAACTATAAAGAGAAACAAAATACAGATCATTAAAAAGCAGTACTTGTGGTTTTATGTCTTGCAGTGGTTGTTCTAGCACAGTGGGTATTCTGGTCACATTAAAACGATCATTTTCTTAAATAATACAAGTACATCTTAAAAAACCTATCCATTAACTCTAAAGCCAAATAAAGCCTTCAGATCTACCATTTCCTAAAGCATTTCTACCATCTCTGAAATAAATTTCAAGCAAGTGAAGGTACTGTACATAATAGAAAAAGACAAATAAAAAAAGGTTGAAACCTACCAATACTGGTAGCGGGAGTCATGCACAAAACTGACCCTGCATGTCATGCAATGGCAGGTGGAAAAAGTGAATAAAGGGAAAGAAACAGGTTAGCGGTTTAGAGTTAACATTCAAAGTGAGATTGAAGCACAACCAGAAATCAGTAGGGTTAGTTAACACAGTCTTTTAGAGTTATTTACGTTTTTAGGACTGACACAAATATCTCTGACTTGTTGGAAGCCAATATTACTCAAAGCTCACTCCTTCAATGCTTTTCACACTTTTTACTCGGCTCCATCGACATGATTCTTCTAAAGAATGACATGTGACAATGTCGAGAGTGTCCTTCCTCTAAGACCTTTACAGACATCATCGAGGTTAATCCTCGAAGGTAGGAAGTGGGTATTTTACAGATGAAAAATCTGAGGCATAGTAACTACTCCAAGGTCATGCGTAGTGGGGATCGAGGGTAAGGCTAGAAATAGCATCTACTCCTAAATCCAGGTCAGGGCTTGTATTCGCTGGATTACACTGACCTTATTGCATTAAACGTCTGTTTGCTTGTTTGCTTGTTTCGTGTCAAAAACAATGTGAAAATCAAAACAGTAACTAAGATTCCATATCCTCCAAATCAAAGGCTCGCAGGTCAGGTGAATTTTAGATGATTGCCTAGAAGCCCTACAGCATAGGAAGACTGAAGTTCTTGTGACAGAATGACCTGGATGTGTACGTGACCTGTTTTCTGCTATGAGATTCATCATGATAAAGGAGCGGTGCCTAGCAATAAAGCCTAAAGAGCGAAGAGGCGAAACAGTGCCAAACTGGGGCTGACTTAGGACCAGGCCTAGCGACTGTGTCATGGCTGCTATTAGGTGATCCCTGAGGGAGATCTTTGGCAAAACTCCTAGGATATCTCAGGTTGGTGTCCAAGTTGAAGGATGGGGGAGAGGGAGGAAAGGGAGGGAAGATTTCAATCCCTCCAAGGGAATAGCTACCTTCCCTGCGGGGGGCCGTATTAATATGCTTGAATCCGAAAACTCTGACCCTGAAGAGAAATGTATGTGGTAGAGTACTGAAAAAATGAATTATCTATTTCTGGTTCAGTTCCTTAGACTAAAAATCAAGGTAATATAAGGATTATATACCTGAAGATGGTGTGTCATGGAGGTGACAGAGCATGCATTTTTAATGAATGAATGAAACATCTCTTTAACAAATGGGTGTACCTGCTTAGGGTTTTAGAACTGTGTTCTGAGATACCAGGTGAAGAACCTGAGATGCGTAGACCTTTGTTCTCTCTCTGCTGAACTGTCCACACCTGAGGGATACTTTCTGCCTGATCTACATTTTGGTCAGGCTAACGTTAACCAGTCAGGAACAGAGGTTATTTAAACTGGATTATTACTGGATTCTTCAGCAAATGCATGTTAATGAATCTGACTTCACACACATACACACACACACACACACACACACACACACCCCTCAAAACCCTTCTCTTTCTCTGGCCCTATCTTTCTAATCTTCATAAACAAACTTCTGGACAGTTGCCTGCTCATAAATTTTCACTTCCTTTACCCCACTTGCTCTTCGATCCTCTCCAAGTTGCCTTCCATATTCAGGTCTCTACTCCAACTGCTAATGTCTTCAAGAACTTCCTATTTCTGCAGTCATTAGGAACTCTTCCATCTTCATCTAATGTGAGTCTTGGTAACATTTAACACTTGGCCACTCCCTCCATAATAAACCATTCTTTTCCCTTGGATTTTCTAATACCCCCTGTCCCTCCCCTCCCTACACGCACAGACACACACATACTTTACAGCTTATATGCTGGAGTTTTTCAGGACTCAGTTCTGGTTCCTTTTCATCTACTCTGTACTTTTTCTGGGCATATCATTCAATCCAGGATTTAAATACTATCTATAAGCTCAAGGCTTCCAAATTTATGCCTCTACCTTCCCTCTTGGAATGCCCTGCTCCAACTCACCAATAAGCCAAAGCAATCCTGTTTCTAAAATGCATCTTATATTGGTCTGTCTGTACATCTCTACTGCCACTCCTCCAGTCCTGATGGCCATTATCTCTAGGCTGGGCCATGTCATGACGTCCTATCTTGTCATCCTGTTTGCCTTCCTGTCCCCTGCCTAATCCGCTCCACTCTTCACCTTTCTAAATACAGGTCTGTTCGCTTCTCTGCTGGAATGATTCACTGCCTTTTCATTGCTTTTAGGATAAAGGCCTCCTATGGTCCACTCTCTGACTCTCTTCCCAGCTCCATTCCATACCCTTCTCCGGGGGCGGGCACCGTGACCTAGGCAGATTAGCCTTTCATTTCTTTGAGCTGAACACATCACACTTTTGTCCTACTTTTGGGCTTCCCACAAGCCCTCCCCTCTGCCTGGAATAATCTTCGCCCCACTCTTTTCATCTTCCCGGTCTCTAGGTATGTGTCACTTCTTTAGAAAACTGTTCAATTGTTCTTTGACCTATCTCCATCTGCCATTTAAATCAGTTTATTATTTTTAAGCTTACTGAACTCTACTTTTTCATTCATCGGCCTTATAAAGCATTTAAGTTATATATTTATATGGGCATTTATTGAATATCCATCTCTCCTCCTCTCCTGTCAACTCTGGGAGGATTCATGTCTGTCTAGGTCTCTGGGGCACACAGTAGGTGGTCGATCGGTTGAATGGGGGTTTTCAGTCATTAGTGAGTGTATTGGGAGCAGCTGGTTCCTAAAATTTATTAAAGTACCCATTTTGTCAATGACTTTATTTTAAAGCGAACCGTGGCCGGATTCAAAGTTATCCCTATACAAATTCGGCTATTCTCTTGCATTCCAGTGGGGGGGGGGGCGGGGGGGGGAGTGTTTCTTTCCTGTGTCGTGGCCGCGGGAATGTCCCGGGGTTGCAAACCACCACCGCCACCTCCTGCAGCCACACTGAGCTGGGACTAAACATGTCACTTTAGCTCAGTTCAGGATGTGGCTGAAATGCTCGACCAAATTCATCTGATGAGCTTCTCTCGCTTTCTTTGTGGTCTAAAAGTGATATGAATATTGGAAACGCATAGCTTTGGCTCTGCGTGGCCGTCTGACTCAGTGCCAGATTCCGCTCCTCGTCTTTTCTGCCTCGGTACCCTCTGCCTACCCCCCTTCAGTATTTGACATTGCAGCTAAAATGAACAACTTGCAATCCCTAACTATGGTCTCCCCAACCCCTGCTCTCCCTAACTAGGCTCTCCCCAACCCCTGCTCTCCCTAACTATGCTCTCCCCAACTACGTCCCCCCCTGCCTGGGATGCTCTTCTGCCACTGGTAAAATCTTCCTTTCAAAGTCCTAAGCAAATTTCTTCTCCTTCGGACAGTCGCTTCTTTCTCAGTTTCCTTTGCCCCCACCCCCCCAGCACATGCTGACAGCCCCAACACACTAGTGCTTTCTGCACTCTCAGAGCTTTGCTCGTGCCCCGACGGGCCCTTAGCGCTCGTCACTGTATTGGCTTTTCCCTCGTTCCGAACTCCTTCGTAGTCTCATTACTGGATCTGGAACCTAGAACTTACTCTGCGTTCAAGAATCGTTTGCCGAATTAAGGGGGGCAAATACATTTGGCTGTGGCTGCCACAGGTCGTTTCAACTAAACGCTGACGAATCTTTCACCAAGGTGTGTGATAGATAACCTTATGTAACCTTATGGTTTGGGATCAATAGGCAATATTTACACTAGTGCTTTTCCTTGTTCTACTTATTCTGTACATCCAATACAATGAGATAAATCAAAGAGGGACTCGGTGGGTCGTTTTGTTCTGACCGGCTGAAGCATTCCACTAAGACACTAATTCTTTCAACAGAGACTTCTCAACTGTTCTCTGCTGCGTTTGCACAAATATTTCAACACTAGAATCTGTGAGTCAGGATTCTCTGGGTAATTCCACGAATTATATATTCCACTCTGCAGCACAGACACACAGCTTCAGTTTTCCCATCTGCAAAATGCAAATAATCATGCCGGCCACTGGCAGAACTCTCTCGAAGACTAATGAGACAGTGCCTGTAAGAACACTTATAGTAACACAATAAACCTGTCAGAGAAATGCCGAGAATTATGACCCTGCTGTTTTTGAGAGTGTGTGTGGTTTCTGCCACTGGCCTAACATAGCGAAGAACAAGTATGGACTCCTAGATTAAAATAATCCCTATCAAAAGTGGAGAAAAGGAAAAGTCTCACCCACTACAAACGTGCTAGGGCATCAGCCAAGGTGATATTTCTATGAGCATGGTTTGGGAGAAGAATCCCATATTTTGCACAATGTTTTATACTCCTATCTCCACACCCTGGAGGCAGAATTCCTAAAATCCAAATTCACGTGGTGTCAATGGGGGAGTTTTCGTAAGATATCAAAAACTTCACTGTGGAGAACAGATGGCAAGTGGATTGATTGTAATGCTCATGTCACAGTGTCTGCTAATATTGACCCGTTATGTCATACGCCTACAACTAATACAATGTGATATGCCAATTATACCTCAGTGGAAAAACAAGAAAGGAAATTAGGGATCTTAAAAAAAACAACCCCCAGAATTTCACTAGGAATGGCCTTTCAGTAAAGGGTAACCTCCAGGAGCACATGAGATGCTCTGTGTTTCATATATACAATCATTGTTGATAGAAAGTATTTACAGAAAAATCAAAATCTGTCAGTTTAAAAATCAGGGGCCCACCATCTACCAAGTTACAAAAATGATTTTTGAACATCGTCATTTAATTTGCAGAGATTTAAGACAAGGGTGATTGACCATGAATGCCTATCATCATTACTGTTTTAAAATTGAGTTGAAAATGTGGTTTATGAGAAAGAAAGCCTGAAATAAAAACTAGAGCCAAAACAAACACTGAGATTTCTGTTAGGGATTTAAGGGGGGGAACGATTATGCTAACTTGCTTTTGATTAAATTATTTTCTCTTTCATCATTTAAGAAAAACATGTGAAAACTTCCTCGAAGCTGAAATACCATTTCAGAGCATGAGAGCCACATAGCTGTTCACTGTGATATTGGTATCATGTTACAGATGGAAACATTTGTAATTCACAGAATGAAATGGGCTAGGACCCACTTTTGGGCTCCCAAAGTCTCACAACTGCGGGTTGCCAGACACACTGGGACAGTGTTTAAAGAATCCAGCAGGGGGCGGAAGTGCACAACCACGGCAGCCCGTACAGCCTCTCGGTCCTCCATACAGTCATTTCATCAACTGGATCGGGTCATTGCATAAGGGATGTTATCCATTCTTGCTTTGGAAGTCTTTAAATGGCTTCCAGGTGAAATACTTTAAAATAAGGATTCTTGCAGTGATTTAACAGAGCTGTCATGATTGGACTGAAGTGTTAAATACGAGTTAGAGGCCTTCAGACTTGCACACGACTTAGGTCCAAGGTTTCAAAGGCATTGCCAGGAAATGGTAGTGAAATTGTTACCCAGTCTCCAGAAACAGACTTGTCCTTTTATGTTCTACCCCTCGGTACATTCCTCCCTAATTTTTTCTCCTAAGGTATCTTAGTGACGAGGTCTATAAGACGCTTAAGGAAGTCATTTAAGACCTCGAGGTAAGTTTACCTACTAGAAATTGTTTTATAAACATGTTATATCCAGTGGATTACAAGTACAAGTCCTGCTATGCTAGATGCCTGCCCTGAAATGTCACTGGCTGAGGTTGTACTAGAACAGGAGGGAAACCCCCAGTAAGTACTGACGTAGAGACTCACTCTACAGGTCTGTAAGTCTCCTTAAGAGAAGAGCAGAAGTGAAATATGAAAACTAAACACTAAGAACCATTTTGCTGATATAATTTATATGTTTACTATAATAAGTATCATTAACAAGTTGATCATTGTTTTTAAAGTGAAGCTTTTATACAAAGAATACCACAGAAATACTCCTACTCCCTCCCACGTTAATTCCTGATAGGCTACAGGATTTAAAGAGATGGATAACAGACCCGAAAAGTCCAACCACGTGGATTAGGACCAACAAGCTCTTTGTGATAAAACTGTTGTTCACCTGTATTTACCTTCGAGTCACTCTCATGGGATGAAAATTTGGACTTCAAAACTAAGAATTGAATGGACAGTCTCCTCACGGAAGCCTAAGTCACTCTCTGGTTCTTTTTTTTTTTTTTTTTGAATACTAGGAAATTTTATTTATTTTGAGGCTATCATCCCTGCTTCTAATGCAGACCAAGGAAGTCAAAACCATGATCCATTTAAGGTGACTCTGTGTGCGTACATGGTGTACATAGGTCTGTGGTCAGGGAAGTGGGTAAAAAATGGGGGAGGGTTGCCATGCACTACGCTTTTGTTTCTTCACTTCTATCTGATGTTTTATGTCTGCCAAGCTCTACGGGAGAACTCTGTGACTCCACGTGTGGAAGCTGGGTGGTGTCATGTCATGGGACTTTGGATTGGACACAGGGACACTAGGGGCTGGCTCTTTGTGCCACCTTGGGAAGTCACCTCCCATTTAGGGGGCCTCAGTTTTGTCATCTGTAAAACAATCGCCTGCATGAGGAGATCACGAAGAATCCTCTAAGCTTCAGGATTCTGTGATTAACAGAATTCATCTCCTAGTGGAATGGTACAGTTAATGGACCTTCGCAGCTACTATTATCAGGCATTGGCTTAGAAACCGAGGATAAGAGCTCTATTTGTGCACTTGGTGAAGTTGAGAAGGATGGCGAAAGAGAAGAGGATGAATGTAAAATATGAGTAGAGGGTTGCTTTAATTTGAATAGCCTTGTTTTTTTTTGTTTTTGTTTTGTTTTTTTTTAGTGCTCTGAATAGGAATAGGAAAAAAAAAGGTTAGTACTTACTGGAATTGCTATTTTTAGGTCATTCAGGGTTAAAGACAAATTTCAATTGTCACACATAAAAGGTCTCGTTGACATGAACGATTTTACACAGCGTGTGTAAACACAAGAAACCAAAAGGCCTCGCTGCTATCTGCTTCTCACGGGTTCAGCCTGTCCCTCGACTCTACAGAATATTTGGCTTTAGAATCCTAGCAGCCTCTAGCTATCATTCCAGGCAAAGGAAATACCGCTCGATAGCTGGGACAAGGGTGAGTCTCAGGCTACACTGACTATACCTTTACAAGCAAACTAGATGCCACCAAACAGCTTAGAGGAAATGCGAAGAAAGCACATGACCGAAGGGCACGCGGACAAAGGACTCGGAACCGCCAGGGCACGCACCTGTTGGGATGAAGGCCGCATGCTGCTGCAGCTGCGCACTGCTGAGAGCCTGCTGGTAGTGCAAGACGCTGGGACTGAAGACCGTGTTGGCACCATTGCTCTTTTCAAGGGCTTGTCTCTTTGGTAAAGGATGAAGAGCACCAGGAGGAAAGGCCTGTAAGTAGAGAATTGGATAGGACGTGTATAACTCAAAGTCACCACACCGCCAGGGTCCACAGAGATCATCAACTACAACATTCTTTTTCAAAATGACAGCTAAGGAGATGCCTCTGCCATGCACCTTAATTTAAACAGCGGCAATGTCGAATGAGTGAGAATTTGTTACTGAGAGCGAAAGCATGATTTCTGTAACCCAAAACGGTAGCATCTCAACTAAGGAAAAGAAAAACTATCAAGCAACACCAAAAAAAAAAAAAAAAAAGGAAAGAAAAAAATGGCTTCAGCTTTTAAAATGAGTTAAACTATTCTAAGGGGGGAAAGAAGCATGTGTGTTATTATTAATACCTATTCTCTTCATTAACTAAACGGCAATTGCTTGGATTTTAAAGGTTAATAAGAATTATAAGGAACATTTTCCGAGGCAAGTAATTTAAATTTGCTTCACTCTTTTGGAAAAGGTATTAAAATTTGTTAGGATTAATTTATTTCACATATTACGTATGACAATGAGATGGCTAAACACCTTATTGAATTTTCTCCATTAATTAATAATAATGATTGTTTGCAACCGATTTTACAAGTAATACAAATCTCAGATGGTTCTCTGAAAAGCTACATGCAAAGCGAAAGGTGAAAGGTCAAAGTACCAGGTCTACAGATGCTTCGAGAGGTCGCTTCATTGCTTTGGCAGTCGACTGAGTCTTTTAATAACAGGCAGCGAGCACATGATGGCAGTGGGCCAATGGGATTCAAGCGAATTAACATACAGGTAAACAGCAAGCAGAGGTGCATCATGGGAACGGCATTGCATTGTGGATAGGTGAGAAGGAAAAAAATATTCTGAATGCAATATACAACGTACAAAACACTAGGCATGCACAACAACAAAAATGTTCTCTAAAGAAATGAATATTACACCTTAAATTAGTATCGAAGCAAAAATGCATCTACTATACCTTAGTTAAAAGCATATAAGAGAGTAAAATATAGATGTTTGAAATTCAGGAAAGTTAATTAAAACAGCAGCTTGCATACACACCATAAGCATTTTTTATATTGCTTCAGAAAAAAATGCAAAATTTTCAAGGGCCATAGGACTGAAGAACTTCTGATAAGTTAGTTTTCAAATGTAAAATAACAAATGTGCTAAGTATAAGATCCGAGTCAAAAAAAAAAAAAAAAAAAGATATTCTCTTCAACTTTTGTAAAAGTCATTTTTAATGAAGATCTAGCCTAACAAAATGAAGTGGCAAACTGAGACAAGAAATTCAGGCAAAAAAATATTCAAACACAAGATTATTGAGGCAAAACTGTTTGGGTTTGGATCTTAATTTTTTTGTCTGAATCATGTGGATAATTGTCTCAATTCTTCTCTTCAGTCTGTTAGCGTGAATCTGGCAATGCGGGAGCAGGTTCCAAACTTAACAAGTTTTGAATATGAATAGTAAGTTTCTCAAATTTCCCACTCTCAATCCATTGTACTGCTTCTACCGACTAACTTATCATCCATTCTGTTTTCCACTACATTTGAAATTATAATCCAATTTATCTCAATCAACTTACCGGATTACGCTAAGAAAATACCCTTGGAAAACAGGTATTTCGTGTTCTCAGTTATCAGAATCATTTATACTTAATAATTCTGTGTGTACTTTTAGTTATAATCAGTGACCAACCCAATTAATGAGAAGTGGAACTCTCAGAACAACAGCTAAAAATAGCAAACAGCTAAAAAAAAAAAAATAGCAAAGGACTGCTTGAAATAGTAGACGTAAAATAATATTTTTAACTTATAACCATACTTTGGGGCAGATAGTCTCATTTAAACAGCTGAAATAATAACAAAGATTGATTGAATCTTCACCACAATGAAAAAATTTTCCTATTCCTTGATAATTGCTGTAAAAGATGGGAAAATTCTATGATGGAATTCTGTGAAAAAAAAAATCAAAGGAATAGCTCCAATGCAAATAAAAAATGAAATACCCCCTTTCTATGTGTAGCACAATAGGTAAATCCCTAAGGTTTGCGCAATCAATACAAAACGTGGTATTCTGAAGTTCTGAGTTGGAACTATGGCATTTGAAATAAGATGGGACAGTACTAAGCTCTCAAAATGAAGAACAATTAATGACATTTTCCTTCGCAAATCAAGGACTTTTCGTCATCATCTGATGATTCAGGATCAAAAGTATAGAGATGACAGGAGGTAAGGTAAAGAAGGGGGGGATAGAAATAAAGAGGGAAAAAGATTGAAGGCAGAGAAGAGATTTAGAACAGCCAACAGAGAAATGTTTTGTAAGGCAGTCTTGAGAGAGGCCATCAAATAATATGAAATCAATGTCCTGAAAGTAGGATTGCAACATTTTTAAAACCCAGAGAGCCCCACAATAAGAAAGCTTCTTTGTACTGGATAGTCTTTCTGCAGATGTAAGTTCCCCATTATGTAACTCCCATGACTCCACGTTCGTTTAAAACCTTTGGTTGCTGTACAGTTTCTAGATTGTTAAATAATGCATTTCTTTAAGCTTAAATTAATCTGTGCTAACTACATAAGGCTGTGTAGCCTGTTCTCCCAGAGTGCACCAGCCCGGAATCATTTGGCCTCAATCTTCGGGAACTCCGTTCTCTCCACTTTTCCAGTCCTCGGGAGTTCCAGAGCAAATCTACTGTTGGGTTGATTTTGTCTGCTGTGCTAACTAGAAGAGTGATTATGTCTCCAAAGGCTGGTAGTTACGAATAAAATTTCGATTTAACAAAGCATCATTTAATGAAGTCTCCGAGTAGGAAAAGAAATATTAAATATTTTCCCCTGGGATAATCACCTGGAAGGTTAATATTCTTTTTTTCTGATCTTTGATTGATGAAACTTAATGTCCACAGAAATCAGAATAATCCAAGAATGTGAAGAAAGAAACAAAGCTCTCAACTGAGCTGGACGGCAACAGCATCTCCTTTTCTCCCACTGCAGGCTGTGGGTTATCTTTCCTAGACGCGTATGTCGGGTCTTTTCAAGGAAACGCTAAGGTTTTGGAGGGTTGAGCATACCTATCAGTATCTTGCACACCTCATGCTTTGAAGCACATGTGTAGAGTGTATTTTAAAAAATCTGTGTGGATTAATAATCACATTATAATATGGTTTTGTAGTGCACAGATATTCTGATTGAGAGGATACATTTGGCATATGTTTAGCTACACTGAAAGGTCTTCAGGCTTAGACTAGACCCGAGAGATCACTGAGCCTGGTGGGTCTTGGGAGCTTCCTTAGGCACCTAAACAGAGAAAAAGGTTCTCTTTAGTTGAGCCTCTACTCTGTGTCGGTCACTTGGCATCCATTCTCGTTGGCCTCACCAACATTTTGGTGTCCCCTGCCCTCTCTGGGCCACCTGCAGGTTTGTGTACATCCAGTGGGGTTTTCCTTTCTCTGGGTCAAAGAACAATCCAACCGCGAGTCAAGGTGTGCAAACCAAGGGCCCATGCCGGGCATTACGGGCAAAGACCAAATCTGAGAAGTCAGAAAACCCTGACGACAATCATCCGAGCTGCCATTTTGATGCGGAAAAAAGGGATGTGGACAAATAGGATGGAATTCAAAATCCCTCTACATGTTTTCTTGGACAATTGAAACTTCTCTAGCTGAGGGCAGCTGGTCCTGTTTCCTTTTACAAAATAGGAATCTGTGTAGCCCCATTTTGAAGTGTGTGAAGAAAGATCGCTTGCTGGAAGATCAGATACCCTTTGTGTGAAAATTACCAAAGAGAAGTTCTGTCTGGCTTATTTTCGCTTTAAAAAAAAAAAAAAAAAATCTGGTGAGGACGATGCTCACGTCCTAAGACGTATTGTGAAAGAATCAGGCTCTAAAGAAAATAAATGTCTCCTTTTCTGGAATCAAAGCTTTAAGTGCATTTTCAGGGTCTAATTAATCAAAAGAAAGGGAAATCCCTGGACAATAATACAAACTGCATCACAGAAATTCTTTGTGTTGGGATATGGAGCCCAGGTGAATGGAATACTAATATCTGCTGACTGCAGTCATCACTCCCATTTGTTCTTTTAAATAAGGAAATAAAATAAGAGTTTTTTTTCAGTGTATTGAGTAATCTTGCCGCTAGAGTAAGAATACTTTGACTTTAACCAACTGCATTGAGGCTGGTTCAAATGAGCCTCTCACTTCAACTAAAAAGACATGACAAATTCAATAATTTTCATGTCATTGTCAGAAAGAAGCTGGCTTTTGTTCTGAAACTATATTCCTTTGGGTTGTCTTTGACGATGTTGCAAGATCCCCTGAAATATCAGAACTCCAAATTTGGGCACAGTATGACAATCCCGGGAACTATGGTAACTAAATATACTGACATCCACTGCAATAACCTCCACGCACCTTGATGAGCATGATGTGCAAATTTGAGGAAGGGCACATGGCAGGCGCGCAGAGGGGTACAGGCTTGGGCTTAAAATACCAGGTTGAGGAATGACGTGTTTGTGCCAATGGCCATTTCTTCTCTTCTCCCCATCACCCACCACTGACCTACAAGGGCTGCACTGTTCCTTCGGTGATTGAAGGATATATTGATTGTGGATGTTAGAATGGGTACTTCTCATAAACAGGCAGGTACAATCAAGGCTCAGAGAAATTCGGGGCTCAGCTCTCCGGTTACGATTAGTACCAGTGGTTTGTTGTAGCAACGGGTATTTGAGGTATAGGGACTAATTTTTTTCATACTCCCAGAACCTCATCTCCTACGCCAGTGGCTGAGCTGGTCATGGCACGCTATTACTCTAACCATGAGGACAACCCCCAGAATGACCTTTAACTGTTTTTTAGGGTTTTTTCCCTAACCAGAACTGCTGTAGAAGATGCTGTTTTCTCTCCTGTCAAAAGACATAAGAATGTGTCCCCACAGGTGTCTAGACTCGTGGTCAGTGTTGCATTGGAGAACCTGGTCTTAGAAGATAGAGCTGATATGCCAAGAGAAGCAGGAAAGAGAGAAAAAAAAGATCTACTGGTTTTCCACTTTCTGGATCTGGGCGCCCCTAATCTCTATGTGACTTCTACTCCCTTTGGAGGGCACCACATGAAGTCCAACTTTTTAATTTAAGCTACTTCAGTTGGGTTTTGGTCTCAGTCCCAGAGTCCTGACTAGCCCTGGGGATAACCCTGGTACCCAGTTACGATTTATCATGTCAGTGCAGTGGAAAAACGTGTGCTTTGGGCCTAACAATCAGTGTACCAGTTAGGATACATTGGGGCTGGCCTAAAATAATGATTACAGTGAAAACAGTTTTACTCCTTATAGGATGAGATCTTCACTACGAGGATGGAAAGACAGATTCCACATTGGAGAAATGTATAAAAGACTTCCCTTGCTCGCTAAAAGAGTTCCTTTTTCATCAGCATTAAGTAACCGATTTACTCCTTTGTATTCTCATTACTGAACGTGGAACCCAGAACTTGCTATGTGTTCAAGACCTGCCCCTGCTCCGTTCCCAATTACAATCAGTTTTGCAAACTGTTCTTTTACTAGAACAAAAAAGAGGGAGAATTTCTCTATATTGTAGTTAGAAGACTGTGTTTTAAAGTGTATCTTTCATCTCTGAAGCCCTGTCTCTTCTAAGGAAGGACGGCCCACTGAGTCTTTCAGGCCCCGCTGGACCCCATCATGCATTTCCATCATCACTGAGGAGCACTGTTGCCCTCACTTACTCAACTCTAAGCTCCTCGAGGGCAAGAAAACCTGCTTAATTTCTGGATGCTCCCCAGCGAGTGTCTGATGCATGGCCGCTCTCATTACGTGTTCTGAATGAATCAGTGAATGAATGAATGAATGCACAGTGTCTATCATATATTATAATATGCTTCCCATAAGCCGGCGATCTCACCTTAAAACAAATTAATTAGCAATTTCTACAACCTAGTGTGATGGTTCTCAAGCTGTGCTGCACATTGGAATCCCAGGGGAGTTTTCACAAAAGGCCACCGCCCAGGCCACACCCAGACCAATAAAATAAAAAACTCTGGGGGATGGGGCTGATGTTGGAACCTTTCAAGACCCTTCAGGTAATTCCAAAATATAGCCGAGTTTGAGAACCAGGGTTCTAGGCAGGGGCTTATCAACTGTTAATGTGTATACAAAACACCTGAGGATACTTTAAAATTAGAATTCTGACCCCAAAGGTCTGGGGTGGGGCCTGAGACTCTGGACCTGTAACAAACTCCCCAGGATGAGGAGGAAGAAGGCGGGGGACAGTAGGAGGAAGAGGGGGAGGAGGAGGAGGAGAGGGAGAAGGAGGAGGAGACGAGGGAGTAGAGGAGGAGGAAGAGGAGGAGGAGGAAGAGGAGGAGGAGGAAGAAGAGGAGGAGAAGCAGGGGGAAGAAGAGAAGAAGGAGGAAGAGGGGGAGAAAGAGGGGGAAGCGGCATTGGCGGCTGGTCTCTAAGGGACATTACAGTGACTCAGGGACTCCAGGCTGGGTTACAGTCCGCCCTCCCCCTTTTTAAAGCACCAGTCAGTACAACTCCATTTTCATCTGTTTCATGACACAATTTCATTTAGGGGGAGGAAGTCTGAAGGCAAGGGGGGAAACGGGTGGGGAAGAGCCAGTCCCTGAAGGTCACCTGTTGCGGGCCTCTGGGCTCCGGGGCTCCGGGGCTCCGCGGCGGGGCTCAGCCGTCTTGCCGTCGCCGGAGCGCTGGGCCCCCCCTTCCCGGTGGCCCCAGGCCGCGGAGCCCGCCCGGAGGAGGAGGAGGAGGCCGGGCCGGGCTCGCCGCAGGGGCAGGGGGGCCGGCGGCTCGCCGGGGGTTCCCTGCGCCTGAGGGATTTACTTATTGTGCTGAAGAAGGGAAGGAGGAGGGAAACCAAACCAAAACAAAACGGGGAAAACAACAACAGAACTTAGGCAGCGGAGCAGCAGGGATGGCAGCCTTCCCTAGTTCCCGCCTTGGGGGGGCGGGAGGGGGGAGCGTCGGGATCCCGCGGGGCGCCCCGCGGCTCCCCGGCGCGGGCGGAGGAAGGTGCGCGGCGGGCGCGCCCCACTTACCATGACTGTGGCCGCGGCCGCGGCTGCCTGGGCGGCCACCGCCGCTTGGTTGGCTTGGTGCTGCGCAGCTTTGATTTTGGCCTGCAAGTGTGCAGGAGGGTGAAAATATTTGCATTTCTCCCTCATGCAACGCCCCTTTATGTAATCCATACAAACGGTTACGGTGTTGTCGTTTGTGTCGATCATGGTGCTGTCTGCGGGGTGTGCAAAGCGGCAGTCGGTCTCCCCCCGAGCACAGTTTCCTCGCTGGAACTCCCTGCATACCTAGGACACAGGGGGCAAGAGCGGACGATGCAGAAGGAAGCCTGATGGCCGCCGGCGACCACCTCCGCCAGCGCAGCCATTTATGTCCAAAAAAAAAAAAAAAAAAATTATTAAAGGAATACATGCTTTTTCCTCTCTTTTAATGGTGGCTTTTGTGACATTCCGATAAAAATTTGATTGTCCAGAACTCAACTAGGGTCCCTGACAAACTAATCTTGAGTTCTGCTTTGCCCTCTTTTCTGGAGTGAGACTCTGTATTGAGAAACTAAGGCAAAAGTCTGCAGTTGGGCTAACATCACGAATATCAACAAAGCCTCCCTTTATCTCTGGGTAGTGTGCTTATCTCGGTATCTACTTTATATGTAATAATTAGGACACAATATACGTGTATATGTAGTACAGAATTTGGACATCTATATCCATATCCAAATCTTCTCCTGCCCTGACCACTCTGGGATGCCATAGGTTTTTTGCATGGAGGGACAGTTGCATCACAGACCAAGCCCCCAGGGCATAGCTGTAACAATTCCAGAAAGAATTGGGGGAAACATATTTGTTCCTCCTCTGAGGATGGGAAGTGGGTGGGGTGAATCTGAATACTCCTGTTTCCCCCTAAGTCCCCTGTTCTACAAAGATAACTTACACTTACAATCCTAAGTCAGAACTACTGTATCTAAGACGTTGAAACTTGCATTTAAGGTCACTCTGTTATTATTTTTGACAGCACAGACAGAAAGAAAAGATAAAAAGGAGAGAAATAAGTGGAGGGAAGTAGGAATGGAGTCTGAAGTGCTGATGTGTTATCGTTGCTTTTTTAGTCCTTAATCCTTAGTTATCCTGAAGTCTCAAGTAACCAGAATGCTCCATCCTCTAAGAATTCTGGTGGATCAAAAGTTTACCATGTAAAGAAAGTTTTCTTTAGAATTTAAGAGTATTCTGAATCCTGATCTGAAGACTAGTTCTTAAAATAAGATGACATAAGTAATAAATAGACAAAATACTTATAAAATATCATTAGCAGGGCAGAATTAATAGTAAAATTGTAAATTATTTTCCTTTTAGGCTCTAGTTCCAAAGTCAGTACACTGAAGTGGTGGTTGGCATCTCGACCATCAGTGACATCATATGAAGGGTCACTGACGTGACAGTCAAGCCCTGTGAAAGTCAAAGGGGCTTGCAGAATACAGTTTCACTGACCAGTGGCCCAGAGGGCTTGAAGGGTAAATAGGTAAGTCACAAAATTGCTCATTCTTCCCTCCTGCTTTGGATATAAGCCAATATTCCATCTTTAGTTCATAAAATGTACAAAATAAAAATTTCTCAGGTGTTCCCATCAATTCTGAGTCAGCCTTCATCTCTAAATGCAATCCTCTGGTCTGAACCTGCGTCCGAGGTACATACCGGCCATCGAGCGTTTACCAAGGATCTGTGTGTGTGGCCGACTTCATTCCTGGTTTGAAATGAACTGCAAGCTGCCCTGCTAAAGTCACTGTAAATTATTTTTCAATGTCTTTGTCTACTAGTCCTGTTGGGGAGGACGATTTTTTCCCAACTCAGCTGATTTAATTTGTTTTCTAAACCACACTCACCAACTGAACACTAAAGCTCCATGGGTCCAGCAGGTGGAGCCCCAAACGCTTTTGCAGACCATGAAAGGTCTGTTCTCTAGTCATAGGGGCAGGCTAGATCAAAACAGTAGTGTTAGAACTATAGTCTTTTCATTTTGGGATACATAAACTCCAGACTGAAGCTGATATTAGGCAGCCACACTTTATTGCCCTCAAGATTTATCTGGTAAATACTTATTTTTTAAAAAAATTTTTATTGGGTAAATATTTAAACAAATGCACACTGAAATAACTTTCTCCAATGATCCAGTATAAAGCACAGTGTACATCCTAACCATACATACATCACCTAACAACTTTAATGGGTACTGGAATTAAAGGAGCTCGTTGAAAAATCTATCAGAATCTTTGCCTACCTGTATAAAATGCTCTATTAAATATCACAGGCTATAGTAGTTAAGATAAATCCTCTAACTCTGATTAAAGAGAATACTGGCTTGACTCATGACTTAAGAATTATGTTCTACAAATATATGAACTTGTTTTCTTGACTTTTATAGAACACTTGAACTTAAGTTAAAGAAAATATCTCAATCGATAACTAAATTTGCCCAGCTTCCAGTTCCCCTATTTACCAGTAATACAACCAGGGCTGATATTCGGGAACATACCAATATAACTATATTAGTTCTTAAAATATTGAAATATGATCATACCAAGTGGTCAACAGTCATAGTTCTATTTACTCGTACCTCTGTGCCCAAGTTTCCCCCCCGCGCCAATTGCCCTGACTGCTGGGCCTCTGACTTGCCCATTCTCAGACCTTTCCAGGATCCATCAGAGGTTAATGCCAAGCATCTGGAGGCCTTCTGGAGCCATTCTATGGCCTGCACAGTGACTGATTCATAGTTCTACTGGTTGTTAAATATTTTGCCCCTGAACACACATTCCCCACGGGTGAATTTTGTTTGTACTAAGCTAATTCTTTTCCTACAGACTAATTTCCTTTATACTCTGCCTTAAATTGAAACCATAGAATTACGAATGCATGGTGCTTAGATGAACGTGTGTGTGTGCACGTGGCTGTTTTGCAAGACTGAATGAATATCTTACAAGCGTTCACTTACAAAGAAGTACACTTCTATCACAAATGCATCTCGAATCACAGATATAATTGAAGTACCTCCAGTTTGTCAGTCCTGAGAAGTTTCTGAGTTGCAGTTGAGCCCGGGACAGTGACGGGCGGACTTCCGGGAACAATAACAGGTGTGGTGGGTAGAATTTCCGTTGGGACTAACCCAACTCCAGGGGTTACAGGTGCTAAGTAAGGAGCAAAGCTAATCGCCGTATTTGTCCCTATGGCGGGACCTACAGGAAAAGTGGGCTGTTAAAGGAAGACAACACAGGACAAAGATTTCTTTAGAATAAAACTTTTAAAAAAATCACCAGCAAGTGTCATTTGAGCAAAACTCACTCATCATAGATAAGACTCTTTGTGTCAGTTGCATAAATCAATATCTGAGAAAGTTCATTAAACTTCCCTGTTTTGTTTTGCTTAATAAAAATGAAATCCATATAGATCCTCTCTTCCTAAAACCATACAAAAAATCATGGGAGAACATTGTAGAAACCTAATTACAGAGGACAGGTTAAACTTTTAATTCTATGAAGGCAGTCTCAAGAAAAGAAAATAATAATTCTCACTATAATTGCTCATCATTCCAAACACTGAATGTTGGTAAGGGAGTAAAACCTGTGGAATGCTGACTCAAAATCTCTCATTTCTCCTCCGTGGATCTCAAAAAGGAAATGAATAAAGAAAAACCTTGAATAGCGCCTGATTTTCCAGTTGATCGAGTTTGTACATTCACAAAAAGCGGGGATTATTTGGGGCTGTATTTGCTCAGACTCACCAGCATGTTCCCATAGCCCCTCACTAGCATGCAAGTACCCAATGTTTGAAGGCAATGTTCATAGAGACCTGCTCTTTCATGGTCCAGCTCAACCATGTTTAGATCTAACCTTCCCTTGAATGGAAGAGCATGAATTTTTCAGTTGGCCAATTTTTCAACCAGCCATTAAAATTTAGTTTGGTTTCCTAGGTCAAAATCAGCACAGCAGTGATAAAGGCATTCCGTACCTTATTTAAACTTCTCTATCACTACACTCCTCGTCCACAGACAAGAAGAAATATACTAAGGGGTTGAGGGGATGATTATTTTTTAAAGCCCCGCCTAAAAATATGCCCCTCGGAAAGGAAATAATATGAGAACAAGGAACTTTGCCTCACTCTTCTAGAACCAATGTTAACAACTGAAGATGCTAAAATTTTTCTTAGAATAAATTTTACCCTGAATTGTACCTGAACGGTTTTTGTTGGTTGCTTGCTTTTTTAGTGATTGGATGACTTTCACCTTCTTTATTTTTAGGACCAGTGTGCAGATACTTGCAATCACGTGTTAATGTAATTTTCTAATACCAAACCCTGCCATTGGCCCTGCCACGCTACTCTGCTCTTTATACATTGTGAGTAACATTCTTGTTTTCTATTTATGGCTCTGAATGAGTTGTTGAACATATGGGAAAAATAACAATCTCTGTTTATTAAACAAATTTTTTGTTGACAGCAATAACGGAAAAATATCTCCTATGAATGCTCATGTTAGAAAACAGTGAAATATTGAAAGTATGTGCAGGGAGTTCTCAGAGAGTCTGGAAGTCTTTACTGGAGTGTCTGGGGGCCACAAGAGGTGATTCTAATGGTCTGTGAGTGCTGCTGTAGCCCTCCCATGGGGGGGCTCTTAGATCTTTATGGCTCAGACATAAAATTCACTTTGGGACAGAGTTGCAACATGAGGTCTCAACATGGGAAATAGATGGCAGTTAGGAATTTTTTTCTCCAAAATTTTATATGTGTATGTTTTCCATTTTCAACCCATTTGAGCCATAATTACAGAAAGTTGTGGTTTTCAGGAACTATAGCTTTTATAAGTTAGCGCTCTTGAAAGAAAGCCAAGTGATTTGAATGGTATGACTATATAATGTTAGAATTAAAGAAAAAAAAATCCACCCTGAAAGGTCATAAATCACAACAGATCAGTTATTCAAAAAACTAGCTATATCAGAAATGCCTGTGGGGAATTTCTTAAATAGAGATATGGCCAGACTCAATAGGTCTAGGCAGGGGCCTTGAAATTTGCATTTAAAAAAATTTACTACATGATCTGATGTGTGGCCCAGTTTGTGAAAGTAAGTATTAAAACACTTGTACTAAATGTGTAATTTAACCCAGAGACCAAAGTAAACACTGAAAGAAAAGAGCTCTCCCTCACACCCCCAGCCCTCCCTCCCATGGATCATTTGAAGTCAGGGTCCGTGTGGTGACATACAGACAGCTTGTACCTTGACTGTCAATAGGATGTCAGAACCTCAAAACTCATTTCCTGAAACCTTTTCGCCTATCAGCAAATCTATTACAATTAGGAAGAGCGTGTTTTCCAAAATGTACGTTACTTGTTCATCTAATTTAATGATCTAAAATGGATGTTGCAGTTTGTTTTACTAATGATAGCTCTAACAGGGCTTGGGGAGAGTATTATTTACAAATAAAACCACAGGTTTTAGACTGAGAGCGATCTGAATTCAAATCCAGAGCTCTGCCAGTTAACTTTTATCCTGGGCAGTGAGTTAACCTTGCCGGGGTTTAGTTTTCTCAGCAGCAGACGGGACATAAAACCTTAAGCTTAGCTTCAAGAGTTGGGCCAAATCAGGTATTAGTTCTCCCCCCTTCCCACGGTCAGAACTCAGTAAATAACAGCTCTCATCGGTAGTATAAAACCTGCAGTAATAAAGTTTTTCCTCCAAATGGCCCATTGTGTCTAGAATAGGAATATAATCAGCACAGAAATGTGAGTACAGAGGTATAAACTCTATTAATGATTATTAAATGATAGTAAATGTCTTCTCCTCTTTTTTGAAATGTGGGCTGGGAAAATACATTGTTCCATGTGCAGCTGAAAGTTAAAAGTGTATAGGTCTTAGGAAGATAGATTCAATGAGGTATTTTCTCTCTGAGTGTTTTTCATTGAAGGTAATGAGTAAAAAGTAAAGTTACCCTCATCTTCAGAGATGGGCACTCTTATTATTACTGTTGACAGTAATACCTTATGCCTCTGAAGGGTTCCCAGTGTTCAAACCGCTCTCCCACACCTTGTCTTCTTTAACCTTCTCAATATCCATGAAGGACAAGGGTGGCTGGGAGAACTTACGGGTGAAAGCAATTTAGAGCATAGACCAAATGGATCATGCAAGGTCAGTGCCGCTGAGGCAGAGTCAGGGCAAAGCGCCCGGGACTCCTGACTTCCCAGTCTGGAGTTATTTCCATTTCTCTGCACTCCCTAGATTTTGCTGGTAATTTCTTAAAACAGAAGAGGGCAAACCCCCGAGCTGTGCTGATGTCTTTGAGTGTGAGGCCAGAGTGCTGGTGGAGAGCTGTGTCCCACCATTAGCCAAGGCCTCCTCCAGATGGGAGGGGCGAGGCTGCTCCAAACAGCGCTCTGGAGAGCCACTGCCCCGGCACAGTGGGTCCCAGATCCTGGACTGAAATTAAGCTCCGCAAGTAGAGTCCAGGCTGACACCATGTCCTCACGTCTGAATTCAGTTCTTAGCTGCAGCTAAGAAAAGAGAAGAGCAGCACCTCCGAATGATTCTTGTCCCGGGGGCCACACCAGCTCACTCCCGGGAGCCTCGGCCCCATGGTTTCTGTACAAGGCCTGCTGCCAGGCTGTCTGAGATGGGATCCACCGGGTCCTTGATCATCTCTCAGAACCAGCTGCAGCTAGAGTGGCTGGAGGACAAAGCTGTGCCGTCTTCTGGACGAAAATGGCTTCTGAAATACTGGCCTTGCTATTTCTCATCTCTGGACTTCATTCCACATTCCTGTGTTTCTCTCTTCAGCTTCTCACATGCTAGTCTTCTTTCTCAGTATATTATACCAGTAGATCCAGGTTCAAAGACCTCTCTGTCTCCCTCTCTCTCTCTCTCTCTCTCACACACACACACACACACACACACATTCAGCACGGGTTCTTTGATACTTTGTAGTGGCAAGGAAGGATCAGTGCTGAGCAGTAATGACTAAGTGGCCTGAGGTATTTTATGGCTCTAAAATTTAGTCAGTTGACTTTTTAAAACAGGAGCGTGAGAGTTCATACATTTAGAAAGCTTTGACTTCAAAGGGTAGGTATTTGGCACTCAAACTGAAAGGCTTAAAACATGGCATCCCCTTAAGCCTCCTCTCTTTACTTCCAGAAGCATCTCTGGAAGGCAGAATACTCAATGCAAGACCTTGTCCCTGAGGACTGGGTTGTATAGGCTCTTAAATCTCTATCCTACTAAAGGCTACCCACCCCCACTTCTTTTTCTTTTTCTTTTTTTTTTTAAATTGAGGTATAACTGACATGCAACATTATATTAGTTTCAGGTGTATGATGTAATGATCGATATTTGTATATATTGTGAAATGATTGCTACAGTAAGTCATTACCATCCATCACCATATGGAGGTACAGAATTTGCCTTTTTGTGATGAGAACATTTAAGATTTACTCTCTTAGCAACTTTCAACTATGCAATACAGTATTCTTAACTGTAGTCTCCATGCTGAATATTACCGTCCTCATGAATTACTTTTTTTAAATAACTGGAAGATTGTACCTTATGACCCCCTCTACCCATTTTGCCAGCCCCCTTGCCCTGCTTCTGGCAACCACCAATCTTTCTATCTGTCTCTATGAGTTTGTTTTTTTTTTTCCAGATTCTATGTATAAGTGAGATCATATAGTACTTGTTTTTTTCTGTCTGACTTATTTCACTTAATATTAATGCCCTCGTGGTCCATTCACGTTGTTGCAGATGACAAGATTTCCTTTTTTAAAATGGCTGAATGATATTTCATTGTATGTATATGCCACAACTTCTTTATCCATTCATCCATTGACAGACACTCGGGTTGTTTCCGTATCTTGGCTATTGTAAATAATGCTGCAACGAACATAGGGGTGCAGATATTTTTTCAAGTTAGTGTTTTCATTTTCTTTGGATAAATACCCAGAAGTGGAATTGATGGATCATATGGTAGTTCTATTTTTAATTTTTTGAGAAACCTCTATGCTCTTTTCCACAGTGACTGCACCAACTTACATTCCCAATGCAATGGATTTCCTTTTCTCCACCTCCTGGCCATACTTGTTACCTCTTATCTTTTTGATAACACCATTCTAACAGATGTGAGGTGGTATCTTTTTTTTTTTAAAGGCTTATTTACTTGAGAGAGAGAGAGAGAGCACGTGTGTGCGTATGCATGAGTCAGGGGAGGAGCAGGGGGAGAGAATCTTCAAGCAGACTCCCCACTGAGCACAGAGCCCAACACAGGGCTCCATGTCACCCTGACATCATGACCTGAGCTGAAAACCAAGAGTCTGATGCTTAACTGACTGAGCTACCCAGGTGCCCTGATGTGAGGTGATTTACAGTGATCTTTATTTGCATTTCCCTGACGATGAGTACTGTTGAGCAGCTTTTCATGTACCTGTTGGCCATCTGTATGTCTTCTTTGGAAAAATGTCTATTCAGATCTTCTGCCCATTTAAAAAATGGGCAGAGGATTTTGTTTGTTTGCTATTCTATTTTATGAATTCTTACTATATTTTTGGATGTTAACCCCTTATCGGATATATAATTTGCAAATATTTTCTCCCATTCCATACACTGCCTTTTCATTTTGCTGATGGTTTCTTTTGCTGGACAGAAACTTTTTAGTTTGAAGCAGTCCCACTTGTTGATTTTTGCTTTTGTTGACTTTGCTTTTGTTATCAAACCCCGAAAATCATCACCAAGACTGATGTCACCACCTATGTTTTTTTTTTTTTTTTTTTTTTTAGGAAAGGAGTTTAATGGTTTCAGATCTTACACTCAAGTCTTTAATCCATTTTGAGTTAATTTTTGTGCGTGGCGTAAGATAGTGGTCCAGTTTCCTTCTTTTGCATGTAGCTGCTCAGTTTTCCCTGCACTATTCATTGAAGAGACTTTTCCCATTATATATTCTTGGCTCCTTTATTGTAAATTAATTGACTATATGTGAGTGAGTTTGTTTCTGGGCTCTCTATTCTGTTATATTGATCTATGTGTCTGTTTTTATGCCAATATTATACAGTTTTGATTACTATAGCTTTGTAATATAGTTTGAAATCAGACAGCATAATGCCTCCAGCTTTGTTCTTCTTTCTCAAGATTTCTTTGGCTATTCAGCGTCTTTTGTGATTCCATACAAATTTTATGGTTATTTGTTCTAGTTCTGTGAAAAAACCCATTGGAATTTTGATAGGGATTATTTGAATCTGTAGATCACTTAGGGTAGTATGGCTATTTTGATAATATTTATCCTTCTAATCCATGAGCATGAAATATCTTTCCACTTAGTTCTGTCTTCTTCAATTTTTGTCATCAATATCTTAAAATTTTCAGTGTACGAGGCCTTTTACCTCCCTGGTTCAATCTATTCCTAGGTATTTTATTCTTTTTGATGAAGTTGTAAATGGGATTTTTTTTTCTTAATTTTTCTGATAGTTCATTATTAGTGTATAGAAACATGACAGATTTCTGTGTATTGATTTTGTACCCGGCAGTATTACTAAAACCATTTATTAGGTCTAACCACCCACTTCTTTACCTTGAGTGTACACACAAAGGCTGTGCGTTGGATGGGGGGTGCAGTGTGTGAGGAAGGAAAGGAAAAAAAGAATTACTGTTATATCCTATTAGGAACTGGGGAGAGAAAAACTGCCAGGAGGAAAAACTGAAGGGGACTTTTAAAATATGGTGAATTTGAGACAGAAGAGTTATAAGAGGAAAGAACGATTTGTGTTTTCATTCACTGAGTATTTTTTGGTACAGACATTGTACCAGGCCAGTGTGTGCATATTTATTGAACTTAAACCCTAATGAGAAAGAACAAACAAAATTACAATTTATTTTTATGGATAAGCAGAAATCAGGAGGCCTCATTGGTAGTGATGGAGATTGGTGGTGGGTCACAGGGGATGGATACGGAGTCCTTCTGGATAAGATGAAGTTAACATGTGAAGAGCAGCAGGATACTTCCAGCAAGAGCAAAGACCATGAGGCAAGCAAGAGCTTTGTGTGTTCACAGAACTGAAAGTTCAGTTTGGTTCCAGTGAATACAGAAAGAGTGGCCCCTGATGAGTTGGTGAGCTGGTGGGGACCAGCTCACGGATGACATTCTAGAGTATAGTCATGGTTAATGTTTAGGCTTTGTCTCTAATGAAATGGGAGAGCACTGATGGGTCTTAAGTAAGGGAGTGATATGATGCCTTTATGTGTTACAAATATTCCTCTGGTTGCCGTATGCAGAATACACTGGAATAAAGCAAGAGTGGAAACTGACAGATTAGAAAGGAAATATTTGAATAAAAGATTGATGGAGGCTCAGATGCAGGTTTAGGGAGGTAGAGAAGGAAACAGACTTGAAAGCAGATATGATAGCACTTGCTGATGAACTGGATGTGAGAGAATCTGCTTAATTTTGGTTTTGAAACTGCTGGTTGCATTTACTGAAATGGGAACATTCGGGCTTGAACATGTCAGGTTCCTGTGAGCAATTTAAAGATGAGTCCAGTAGGAAGTTAGATATGCAAACTCGGGGCTCCGAGGAGAGGACTGGAAACATGTACTGGGGAGTTCGCAGCTTACATATGATTTACAGCCATGGGAATGGATGAGATCCATGAAGGAAACGTCCAGTGCCAGGAACCTCCATGTGCAGCAGCCTCCACATATAGTAGAGGAACACAATGGGCAACATCTCCAGCCTTTTCCCAGGGAGGAAGACAGATTAGAGAGGAAAGGAGCGTTCCGCAAAGGAGAGGTTGATTATGTGGGTTGAATATGGCTAAGAGGTCAAACGAACACAGTGAAGACAAAAGAGACCACTGGTTTAGCAATACAGAGGTCACTGGTGAGATAATCAAGGGACTAGGTTTAGGGTAGATGGAAGTTAGGAGGGAGTGGAAAAATCCATAGTTCTTTAGAGAAGGTTAGCCTAGAAGGAGACCTGAAATGGAGTGGTACCTGCTACTCTGTGTTTATCAGTGTGTTTGTCTTAAGCAACTCCCACGTGTTATTCATTTCTTGTGGCCAGTCTGACAAACTGCCATAAACTTGGCGACTTACAACAACACAAATTTATCCTTGCATTTTTCTGAAGGCCAGAAGCCTGAAATCCGTTTCACCGGGACCAAATCAAGGTATTGGCATTTCATGCTCCCTCTGGAGGCTCCAGGGAAGAATCTATTCCTCTTCTCTTCTGTCTTCTGGTGGCTGTTGGCATTCTCTGGTTTCTGGCCTCACCACCTGTCTCTGCCTCTACGGGCACATTGTCCCTCTCCTCTTCCACATGTGCCCACTCTCCCCCTACCTCTCTCTCATAAGGCTCCTTGTGATTGCATTTAATCCAGGAGCACTGTCCCATCTCAAGATGCCCAACTTCCTCATAGCTGCAAAGACCTGGTTTCCTTATAAGGTGACATTTACATGTTCCCTGTACCTTTCAGGGCTGTTATTTGGCCCGTTATACTGTACTAGGTCACTAATTCATTCCTGAGACTCTGAAGTTATTTGTTTGTAGAGTTGATGATTTTTAAGTGCATCACACTTCTTATTCTGGGATTTCTTGGGATTTAAAACGTCTATTGAAATATTTAAATGTACAATTCCTTTTTCCTAGACGAATTGTGGTTATTAACTTCTAATTAATATTTGAGACAATACCTAAATATAACTTCCAAAAAGAAGTTCAACTAATAGTTAACAACGGGAATGGACTTTTCTTATTAACACTGCCATTATTAAGTACCAGGGTCAATCTTTATGAATTCTAAATAAATAAGAAGTGAATGATTAAAATGAGTGAGACAGACACATAATGCAGTGTTACTATGTTGACCTTGGTGGTTCTAAATTTATTCCTACAGACATTATTTAATATGAATAAAAATTATTTTAGCTGTAGGTAATTTAATAAAATAATTTATACACATATATCAATAGAGAACCATAAATTATACATGTGTGTGGTTTTAAATAGATCCACTTAAATGCCTCTATATGGTGTGAAACGTATTCAGATCTCTGTCTAGGCTCTCCTTACATCTAGGCTCCCCACTACGCATCCTTTGGGATATACTCATCCTTTGGGATATACTCATCCTTTGGGATATACTGATTTGGGACCTCCTCCAAGCAGCATTTCCTGCCTCATTCAAAATCATAATTCCCTGTGCCTGAATCTTACTTTGCCTGTCTCATGACTCTGTCTACTCCCAAAAGACGGTATCTCATTTACGTTGGAGCCCTCTGCACCTGGTACTTTTTTTTTTTTTTTTTTTTTAACTCTGGGCAGAGCTGGGCCCTGGCTACTTTGTGCCACCATTGCTGAGCAGAAACCTGGAGACAAGCAGAACTGTTAACCATCTGCCCGGATTCTCTCCTTCTTCCGGCCGTTCCCACCCTCCCCGTCTCATCACAAGTACATCTCAGGGGTAGCTATCCTTTTTAATTTAGCAGCTTTCAGTAACATAGACTTTTCACACAATAAAGACTAATTTTTACATAATAGTCTTTTGTGTATGTACTTCTTTATAAAAGCAAATTTTGCTCACTTTACTGGCTTTGTTTCTTTTAAAAAAAAATTAGCTTGTTTTTGACAAATAATTCACCAATGTAAATGAAATCCCCTCAAGCCAAATGCACTCCTTTTCCCCAGGGCCTTGTTCCTAAAACAATTCCCAGACCTTTAAGGAAGTACTTTCAAACACTGAAATCAGGGAGAAAATATGACACAATACGTACGTATTCAAAGACTGAACTCCCTTGAGCATCTAATCCTGTGGCCCTGGTCACAGCCGCCACACCCTTGGCCTGCCTCAGAGAGAGGGTGGGCGTGCGTGGCTCAGGCGGCCTTCTCTGGGGATGCTGTGGGACTCCCGGGGGGAACTGACTGTGGAGAGCGCCCCGCTCAGGATGTCTTGAGCCCCAGTGCCAGCCCCACCTGCTTATTAGCTGCATGACACTGGGTAAACCACTTAACTTCTCCGGTCTCTCACTTCGCTCACCCTATAAAATGATGCCAATGAACGAAACTATCTGCTAAGTTGCTAACAATATGATAGGCATCGACGCCTCCTCTTTACATGGATCATCACTTCACACGCTACATGAAAATGCAGAACTCTTTCCATTCTAAGATGGTTCCAACGTGGAGTTTACCGGTGAGCAAGAGTTGCAGGGACACAGATTTCCCAGGTACCGCTTAGGAACTGTCTTTGCCTACACTGTGTCCGCACACATTTTTTCCATTTAAATAATTTCAAAAGCCCTATTTTCAGCATCCATTTAGCTTCAAAGCTATTCGCTTTAATTGTAGCCAGAGACAAAGTAGGGGGGAGGCCATTTTAGGTCAACGTGGCCCTGCGTGTACCAACACTTTAATCATCAAGCCCATCATTAGATGCGACGTACTCACCACTGGATGAAGTGGGGTTCCTGGAAACATAAATTGCATCTGCTGGGCAAGCATCGCGGCAGCAGTTTTTTGCTGGATCAAATTGTTCCTCCCATTAATTTCTAGTTGAGTTTTTAAATGTGTTGGAGGATGAAGATACTTGCAGTTCTCTCTTGAACAACGGCCCTGTAAAACGAATGTTTTGGTTTTAGGACTGTTAGGAGTAGCCGTCATCTACTGTCAACCATTTCACAATTGCTCCACGTATACAAAGGTAAGGATCCTGTGCGTGCGTGCGAGTGCGTGCATGTGTGCGTGTGCGTGCGCATGCGCACGCATGCTGGAACGTACAACAGACTTGAATCAGGCATTAGATGATTATCAACCTTGCTCAAACCTGTTCAGCAGAGAAGCTTCCTGAGATTTTTTTGCCGTTGTTCTGTCTAATGGATTCCAACTCTGACAACAGACTCTAAAGAAACCTGAGTGCTAGGAGTAAAGGCAGACCCTTCTAGGCGGTGTGGAAGGCAACCAGAGGAGCATTTTTATGGGGACTTATCAAAAGGACTCTTTGAACTTGCTCTATGTTGGTTTGTGCATGCTGGGGTGATGACCAAATATGAATGATGACGTGCCGAATTTGTGCAGTGGGGACAGTAATAAGAACTTCTTGAAATGCATGTTCCAGATTGGCTGAAGATACCCCTAGTCCAAATCATTGAAGAAGAGACAATGGTCCTATAGGAGTGGATATTTCTTAGTAATAGATGCATTAGTGAAAATTCCAGGCATAAACTCAGATAATTACCTGCAGCTAATTAGTTTGGTACACAAAAGCTGTTACCCCATGTCCCTGCCCCACTCCCATGACAGTTGTATCAAATTTAATGTCACGATATGACACAGTGAAGAGTGTTTATGGCTAAAGTAATATTTTGACGTTAAAGTCGGCACAGTGAAAAAAATTAATTAGGTGACAGGTGTGCATAAAGCCAGTCTCGAAGAATAGTTGCAAATGGAGTGTTCATACTGAATTCCCAAGTTTTCAAAATTACCGATTGAGAGAATCATGTTGATGTGTGAATTATGCAATTCCTGGAGAAAGAAGTGCAGACTGTGCTAACCAGCGTGAGTATTATCATTCCCTAAAGAATTAGTCTATTTGCAACCAAGAAAAGAGAATATGGGTTTGTTTACCAGATATAAAAATAATTTTAAATGGCAAGCGTAGTGGATCTGGGGAGACAAATTTGTTTATAGTCATCCTAATTCTAAACATCTGGAGTTCTCCCTCCGTTTCCCGCAAATTTCAGCTGCACTTTTGACAGTGTAAGCCCCTCTCCAGCGTGAACCTTCCCCTGCCGCGGTGGAGAAGGGCAGATGTCAGTGGCAGGCTTGGTCCCTGTGGTCTGGGCTCATCAACCGATGCTGTTCTGAGGCTCTACTGTTAGCATTAGAGGTCGTGTCACCCTCTGCAGGTAGGACACAGGCAGGTACTGGGAACATCAAAAGGAATTGGTCCCATTTCTGTTAATAAAATTCTGTAACAATGGTTATAGGTCAGTATGTCTCCTCTTTTTTTTTTTTTTTAAAGATTTTATTTATTTATTCATGAGAGACAGAGAGAGAGAGAGACAGAGGCAGAGGGAGAAGCAGGCTCCCTGCGGAGCAGGGAGCCCGATGCGGGACTCGATCCCAGGACCCTGGGATCATGACCTGAGCCGAAGGCAGACGCTTAACCGACTGAGCCACCCAGGCGTCCCGGTCAGTATGTCTCCTTAGTCGCAAGCTCATAGTTTGAATGTGTCCTGCAGCTTCCTATGTGTGAAACAGCCATCCCGGGGCAACCATTGGAAGGTCTGTTATAAAGACACAGGTGAACTGGAACCACAGTGAAAAATAATCTAAATCCAAAAGGCCTAGGAATCTCTCTCTTTCTCTCTCCATCTACTTGTCTCTGCAGTTTTGGGGAGAGAGTTTTTATCCTAACTTTCCTTTGCTCTTTGTTTTGTGATGTTCTCCCTTGACAATTGCTGAGTTTGCTAAAATCAAATCTCCAAGAAGCGTGCGTATTGGGTCAGCTCCTACAACACAGGTGTGTGGCCAGTCTCTGGATTGGGTGCGTGTAGGCCAAGTGCCCAAATATACTCTTATCATCTAACATGGGAGGTGGTTCATGGGATACAAGACGTAGCTATGGACCATCAGCCCGGGTGGGAGAGGATTAAACAGAATGACATTTCTCGTACAGAAAGTATGCACCCCAGACTTCTCTCTGACAACCTCAACCCACACCCTCTTTAGGAACCATCACTTCACCTGGAGGCTGACACCCAGAAAGGCTCAGGTATACAAGATAACCATATAGGCCTGTGTGCACAAACATACAGCTGGTCCTAATGAGGGGATTGGGGAAGGAGAGTTCCATACAATGGTGATGGAATCTGTGAAATGTCACACTTCTACCAGTTTGGCTCTTCATTTTTGCTCATTCATATAACCGTCCCTTTGATTCACTAGTCTTCTAATGTAATCCTTTGTAGCTACATGTAAAACTTTCGATTAGGCTAGAAAAATATGGTTTTCTTGTAAATGCTATTATCTTTTGATACAATTGGGACACTTAAGGAACTGTATAAACTATTTTCAGCCAAGAGAACATGATTTACAGCATTGAATTAGTAATTTATTGATGGAACCTTCTTTTTCATGAGAATTAATGCAATTTCCTAGTGTCCTTACTTACATACTTGGAGTAAGGCATATTATTGATCACCTACGTGCCAGACAATCTATACATGGTTATCTCATTTTCCCCTTACAACAGCCATAAGGGTACCTATCTCACAAAATAGCAAATGGGCTCAGAAATATTAAGGAACTTTTCTGAGGTCATATAATCGGTAAGCGGTAGAGCTAGATTCTAAATTCATGTCGACCTGACTCAATTACATCACTACACCAAGCTATTTATTAGCAATAATTAAAATCTAGGAAAGATAAAAATCTAGTGCTATCCTTGATAAGATAATACGGATGCATATATATAATAATAGGGATGCATAACACAATTTAAAATATAGTAAAATATATATGAGAATTTGCGAATGGAAAAAGATTATTTGCCTGGGTCTATCCCTCTGTAGGGGGATGGAGAAATGGTTAAGCTCACAGGCTCTGGAGGCAGACTCCTGGGCACATAACTTGGTCTGCTCTTTCCTATCTGTGTAACTTTGAGCAAACTACTTGAATTTCTTGTGCATCAGTTTTTTTTTTTTTTTTATCTGTACAACAAAAACCATGAATCGTGCTTTCTCTAAGGGCTGTTGTGGGATTCAATGAATTAATATATGCACAAAGTTTAGAGGTACATACGCCTGGTACATAGTAAGCACTGAGTAAATGTTGTTAATATTACCAAAGAAGGAGAAAATATTTGTATCTGATATTTTGTTTACAGGACGTGCAGATCACAGATTTAGTTGCATTCTATGGCTTTTTGTTTCTTCCGTAGAACGGAGTTTTACTTTAAAACATGATGAAAGCTACTTAATTATACTTATTCAAGTATCTTATATTTAAAATTATTTTCAGGTCTCTGGGGTATTTCTGCAAGTATGCATATTTAAAGAAACAGACCTGGGGTGCCTGGGTGGCTCAGGTCATGATCTCAGGGTCCTGGGATCGAGCCCCAGGTCAGGCTCCCTGCTCAGCGGGGAGTCTGCTTGTTCCTCTCCCTCGGCCCCTCCCCCCCCAACTCGTGCTCTTGCTCTCACTCTCTCTCTCAAATAAAAAAATAAAATCTTAAAAAATAATAAAAAATAAATAAACAGCCCTGCACCAGAGTTCAATCTAGTATTAATATTGTGAAGTATGTTGCATCATGGATGTTTGAGGCATACTAATTCAAGAACCGGGGAAATCTAGGCAGAGTTTTAGTAAAGGATCCTCCAGGATTCTAAAATCCTCAAGGAAAAGCAACTGTCAAAATATAATGAGCTATCTGACACAGTAAACAATTTGTAAGGAAGTTTTTGTGAAGGCGTAAGATTTGTCAGGATATGAATCATCACACAAAAGCTGCTGATTATCATAGCAAGTTGTCATAACCAAAAGGGAGAGGGCAGTGTGCAGAAATGTACGGCGTCTCTGTGTATCATTGTAAAACACAACAGCGGCGTCAAAAGTGGTGTCTCCCGATTTTAGTCCAAGAAATAAAAATAAAAATGTCTTGGAAAAGTCTTCCTGTGGCCTCTAGGATTGTTTTTTGTTTTATTTCAACTCTCCCTCCCTTTTAGTTCTTGGTTAAACACTGTGTCTGGGGAAGTGAGAGAAGTAGGGTCCGGCCTCTAGAGAAGAGCACTGCATGGTTTCTGTGGGATGGGGATGGGAGGGTGCCTAGGCGGGGTCCATGTGGAGAGTCTTCTGGAAATGAAACACAGGAGCCCAGGCGAAGGCAGGCAGATGGGCCCATCCAAGGGGCCAATGTGGGGCTCAAACTCCTGAGGACATCAGGCCTTCTGGTGCTTGGCTCACCCCTGGGGGTATGGAGACCACAAGTGGTCTGGATCACACTCACCATTGTCCTTGGTGTACTTTCATTTAACCAAAGGACGACACAGATAAATGTACAATTATAAATTGTGATATGTGTTCTGAGGAGAATGGTGAGAGAGGGTGGTGGGTCAGGGAAGGACGCCGAAGAAGTGACATTTAAACTGGGACCCAAAGGATAAGAAGGAACATGGCAAGGGAGTGAGTGAGTGGTGCCTGTGTGTGTGTGTGTGTGTGTGTGTGTGTGTGTGTGTGTTGAGGGAAGAGAACACACAATGAGAACGAGAGAAACAGAATGTGCGAGGAGAATGTGCTAGGTGAATGTAACATCAGGGGTCATGCATGAAGTTTCCTGAGGCTGGAGTACAGAGGGCATGCACGTCAGAGCAGGGGTGAGGAGACAGCAAACAGGAGCAGACTGGAGCCAGGGTGAGGGGTTTGAACTTCATTGCCACGGAGTTTTTAAGCAGGAGCAGAGCATCGTTTTATGCTAACTACATGCAAAATTGTACTCTGACTATTCGATTTCATACTACTTTTATTTACTACTCTCTCTACTTTTATTATAGTTTGCATTGTTTGGAGACCACTTATTTAAAAACAAAAGCAGAATTCTGTCAGCATCTACACAGAATTTGTGCAGTTTATTCTACCTTCAAAAATAATCTCTATTCCAGGAATTTTAGATTAGGGAGTATTGGTTAGAAGTAAAAATGTCAAGCCGAATTAAGTTTATTAAAGTAAGCGACCATGGAAGATTCGAATACAGAGGACCCATGTCGATTCTCACCGGAATGTGGAAAGATGCTAAACTGGAATCTGTACTTGGCAGGACAACAGATCGGAGCCATCAGAATTACACGGCCATTACATTCCATGGCGTGGGATCGAATAAATGCAGCCGTGGCTAAGAAAAGATTTCAGAATCAGGTCGGTGTGAGGGGGGGAAACATAATTGGAAAATGTGATTTTCTAAATGCTTATTTTAAAACAAGTAATTTTTAGAATCTTTTTCTAGTATGCTCCTAATTGAAAAAGTCAATTAAAACATGGACGCCGAAAAGAAAACAGATTAATTAGGAGATTGTTAAAGTGATTCACAACAGGAATTTTTGCCCACAGGAATTGCCGACAGAATATATCCTACTCATTTTCCATGGGAAAAGCTATGGATTTTATAGGATGTACAATTCGAACAGTTCCTAGGCCCCTGCTGCATGTATCACTTGGGGGTAATTTGAATTGGGTCTTGGTGGGGGCTGAGTCATTGATCAGCAGGCTCTAAAACAGGTCCTTCTGGGGGAGAGTAATCCCAGTTGAGGTTCGGGGTCACCGTCTGACCTACCGAATTTCGCCTCTTGCATTTGGGTCTTGGACACTCCCCGTTTTCAGTACACGATAGTGTTTCAGAGTGAGCAGGCCAGGCTCTGGAAGGACAAGTGCCGACTCTGGTGACTGGTGGCAGATGTATGTGCTCTGAGAGTGGCCTGCAGGGGTCCTTTGAGTCCAGGAGTCTGCCTTGGACCCCAAAGCTGGCCATGGAAGAGGCTCTCAGCTTCCTCTGCATCCCAAACACGTGAGACCAGCTTAACGAGCTCCCGATGGGACGACAGATTCTCGTCCTGGAGTTACATTCCTGAGACCTGGTCTGTCTTGGAACCTCTCTTGGAGAAGCGGTTTGCACTCGTGGTAAAGGGAACAGACTCTTTCCCTGGACCGCTCTGGCTCCAAATCCAGCTTTGCTGTTCTTGCCATGGGACTCTCTGGCCTCCAGCTGTCCCCAAGACGGGGACAGCAGGAGTTCCTCCCTCTAGACTTTTGGTACAGACGAAGAGTTCATGCCCATGAAGTGTTTGAACAGTTTCTGGCCCACGGCAAGGCCTCCGTAAGGTTTTGATATGATTACTCTTACCATTCTCATCCTCATCATCACTCTTACTAATAACACCTTCGCTGCATAGTAGAGAAAAAGAAATGGTATTAAAAATCACCTCTCTAATCCTCGTTCGGTTTCTCTAACCCCGTGCTTCCAGGAGCTATGAAGCTCTTTAACCCTCTGTTACTCTTATTCTCACAATCAGTGCCAACACTGGCCATTTCTCTCTTCAGAAGAGCCTCAGATCTGGTTCGCTTTGATATTTTTCCTGCTCAAACCTGACCACGCTGATGGGCATGGCATGACTCATCTAGACGTTAAAGCAAGTAAGCATTCCAGTGGGAAAATCCTGGAATTCTGGTTGTGGCTTCATCCCCAAATGGTTATGCGAACTTTTACCAATCATTATAATGGTCTGTGTCTCAATTTTCTCATCTGTCGAATGGGTGCGTTCATATTCCCATATCTCGGCTCCTTCTGCTGCCTGTGACAGCTCGAGAGACAGCAGAAGTTGCTTGGGAAACATTGTTCTACATTGTCAATTCCACATCTCTTTCCTCTTGAATGTTCCTAATCTAGTGAAAGGGGAAGGCTACTTCTACCAACGGTTACAGTAAAGAGTGACACCAGACACTTAGCTGGCAACAGCCCGGGCACGTTCTGAGAATAGTTGAGAAGTTACGTGACAGACGACGCATGGGGCACACCAGCAGAAGTGGCGAATTAAGTCAAAGTTGATGAAGTCTAGGAGAATTTATTAAGTACCTACAGTGTACGCAGCTTGAAAGTGAGAAATTCAATCAAACAGACCACCGTTTTGGCCCTCGTGACATACAAGTTGTCCAGCAGACATTTCTAAGGGACTGAACTGGCTGGGTGAGTTTCAGAAACTCTCAAGTTTTTTCAGAGTGGAGGGAGGGTGGGGAAGAAAGGCCTCGATTTGACCAGGGCAGCAGATTTATATTGGTCTATCATTTTTATGGGTTTAAGTCAGGTGACAAAAGGCTGAGTTGAACATTTGGCCTGAACCTTCTCTTCCTTCTGCAGCACATTTCCGGAAGGATATGGGCAAGTAAAAGTGTAGGGGAATAAAATGGTTACTCACATCAGGGCCTAATTTATAACATTAACTATGCAGCTGATATAGCTGTACTCCAAGGCAAGTGACAGATTAGGCTTTTAAGCTTCTTTTGAATTTAAATAAACTAATTGAACCACATGAGCTCCTTGTATTATTAGTTCCAACTACATAATAGAGCAAATAAAATACAACCACATCAGGACTTTGGAATTAGAGGAAACTGAATTCAGGGAATCGCTACAAGCAAATGATAACCAGAACTTCCATCAAAATGAACAGTTGCCCAGATCATCAATATTATGTATGAATTTAAAATAAGCTCTTTCTGTTTATTAGTAATTTAGTTCAATTTATAGTACAACTCATGTTGTATGCAATACTCTTTTGGTCAAGAGCATAAAATCTGTACTTATTAAAGACAGATTAAAAAGGGCATATTTACGATCTGATCTTCCCTTTTCTGGGGAGTGTTCCTTTATTTCCTGCTCCCACGGGATGGAGGAAACGTGTAGGAAGATCTAAGGAAGACTGGAGAAGTGGCCAGATGGGGAAACTAGGGAAAAATCACAAATGCTGATAGGCAGTAACCAACACTTCCAATTTTCCCCACTGCCAACGAGTGCACAGCTATGGGGGTGTGGGGGAGAGGAGGAAGTCTGAAGCACATTGAGTAGATGACTGGCCCAAGTGATAGTGGGAACTGTAGTTTAGTTTGCTTTTTCTTCCTTTTTTATTTATTTTTTAAAGATTTTATTTATTTATTTGACAGAGAGAGAGGGAACACAAGCAGGGAGAATGGGACAGGGAGAAGCAGGCTCCCCGCTGAGCAGGGAGCCCGATGTGGGACTCCATCCCAGGACCCTGGGATCATGACTTGAGCCGAAGGCAGACGCTTAACGACTGAGCCACCCAGAAAGCCACCTGAACCAGCATTACCTGTCATTCCACTGCGGCACCTGGACTGTGGGGTGACCCCCAGAGCCCTCTGCCAGTGCTAATGCTTTTACCTTCCTTAGAGAGTGCTTCTGGGTTTTCCCATCTCTAGATAATGCATTTAGGGTCATTTGTTATCAATAGAGGGCTGGGGGCACCTTAGGGCCATCACCAGCATTTTGTGAATAGATTTGGGACTCATGCAACTGCCCCCTTCCTTGTTTCCTTTTTTTTTAATTTTTAGTTTTTAATTTTTAAATTGAAAAATAATGAATATACAGTGTTAATATTAGTTTCAGGGGTACAATATAGTGATTCAACACTTCTGTACATACTCAGTGCTCATCATGGTAAGGGTACTCTTAATCCCCTGTTTCACCCATCTCCCCACCCCCCACTGACAATCACATTTTTTCTCTGTATTTAAGAATCTGTTTTTCTTGTCTTTCTTTCTTTCCTTCCTTCCTTCCTTCCTTTCGTTTCTTGAATTCCACATATTGGTGAAATGGTATGGTATTTCCCTGTGACTGAATTATTTTACTTGGCATGATACCCTCTAGGTCCATCCATGTTGTTGCAAATGACATGATTTCATTCTTTTTTATGGCTGAGTAATAGTTCATTGTATGTCTACACCACATCTTCTTTATCCAGTCACATATCAATTGACACTGGGTTGTTTCCATAACTTGGCTATTGTAAATAATGCTGCAGCAAACATAGGGGTGCATATATCTTTTTGAATTTGTGTTTTTGTTTTCTTTGGATAAAAACCCAGTAGTAGAATTATTGGATCATATGGTAATTCTATTTTTAGTTTTTTAAGGAAACTCCATACTGTTTTCCACAGGGGCTGCACCAGTTTGCATTCCCACCAACAGTGTCAGAGGGTTCCTCTTCTCCACATCCTAACCAATACCTGTTTTTCGTGCTTTTGATTTTAGCCATTCTGACAGGTGTGAGGTGATATCTCATCATGGTTTTAATTTGCACTTCCCTGATGATGACTGATGTTGAGTATCTTTTCATGTGTCTGTTAGCCATCTGTATGTCTTCTATAGAAAAAATATCTATTCAGGTCCTCTGCCCATTTCTAAATTGGATTATTATTATTATTATTTTTGGTATTGAGTTGTATAGGTTTCCTATATATTTTGGATAGTTCATTTGCCAGTATCTTCTCCCATACAGTAGGTTGCTTTTTTTGTCTTGTTGATGGTTTCCTTCATTGTGACAACTGCCTTACTCCTTCAAGCACTAGTGGTGAGTGCAATTAGGACCTAATTTTATAACCATTTTAGGTAGGCAAAACATAAAAACTGATAAACGAGGAAGAGAGACAAAGAGGGTTGATTGTAGTTTGCCATTTCAAAGCATATTTAAATCTTTATTTTTTAATGGATTTTGGTTCCCTATGCAGTTTTAGTTTCTTGTACCATTTTTGTCTTGTGATTGGAAAGAGCTGTTTGTCATATTTAATTCAGGAGCCACATCCTGTTTTTACTGGTCTTTTCAGTTCAGATGTTAACTGAAAATGTGCCAACTAAGATAAATCAGTGACACTAAAAATTGCCCCTGCATTCTTGAGAGATTTAAGGAAACTAATTTCTGGGCATCAGATGCTTCATTTGAAAATAATTTTATCTGACTGGAAGGTGAATGTCTTTTGTCACAGAGGTACTTTGGTGAGTGTGGATTGTGAGAAAATATCAACATTAACACAAAACCAGTTTAGCGGTTGTTTGATTTCAGGGTCTAGATTTCCTAACATCACGTTCATAAATGTGTGCATTGCCATGGCCATGGGTGAAACAGAAGCTCTATGAAATATTAATATCACAGCAGTAGGAATTTTCCTGTGGGGAAGGGCACATGTTTCTAGTCTATTTATTATGCCTTCTCCTCAAAGCCCAGAAGTACAAGGACCCTTACACAGAGGGCACCAAATGATTGTCCTTTCTTCTCGTTGACAAATCTTATTGATCCCCTTCTATGTGCCAAGCCGTATATATATTTATATATATATTAGAGAGAGAGAGAGAGCCAACAGGAGAAGGGGCAGGGCAAGAGGGAGAGAGAACCTTAAGCAGGATCCATGCCCAGTGTGGAGCCCCACAAGGGGCTCAGTCTCATGACTCTAAGATCATGACCTTAGCTGAAATCAAGAGTCGGATGCTTTACTGACTTCAGATTATCCAGTTGGATGTATGTGGAGGGGGAGATGGGTAGGGAGGAAGACTTGGCCATTTGGAAAATTAAAACAAGCCAGACTCATTCACAATCACTCTGCGGGAGTTAAATTCCTGAAGCCTTAGAAAGGCCTTCACAGCACCTGGAACAAAGTAAATGCTCAGTAAATGCTGGCTGCCATTTTTATTCTCACTGGTTGTTAGTGCTTCCAGAAGCTGGCCACTTTTTAAATAAGTGACATTTTTCCAAAGACATAAAATGTCACTATACATCTTCTGTTATCAGATAGTCTTTTTCAGTCTGATCTGTAAACCGAGCAGTGAATCACCTACCGCCACCGAGGTCTTCCTGGAACTGGGACACGGATAGACCATCAGCCTCAATGGCTGGTGTTTAGGGGAGACGCTCCTGAACAGCTGTGCCTTTTCTCCAAAGACAGGAAGTACTCGTGTCCCGGTTAGAAAGCAGCCGCTGTCCCAAGCTTGTGGCGTTTTCAGGTGTTTTCCCCACTTCTCTGGTCGCTCTGGCCACGCCCCTGAATCCTAGCACCGCTCCCCCATACACTCCCTAGAATCAAACTGTTAAATCCCGCACAGCAGGGGGCCTCCCTGACCCAGCTCTGGTGTTGTCTCCCTGCTCCCTGCGCGTCCGGAGGTATTTATCTTAAAATATTTTGCACATCACACCTGATTATAAATATACTTGTAACACAGCCAGAGTGCCCTGGTTCCTGGTGTTGGAGCTGGGAAGGCTTCTCGGAGGTGGGAGAAGGGTGGGTGAGGAATGCACGGGGCGCACGGGGGAGGAGTGGGCAGCAAGGGGAGGAAGACGAGGAAAGACACCAGGGAGCAGAGGAAGATTGGCTAAGAAGCTCAGGAAGGAGATGGAAAGATAGAGTGTCCTTTCAAGAGTGCGTTCATTTTTAGCCCCACAAGAAGGGAACACTTCTCTCAGGCTGGTTTGCAGTTCCTGGTGGCGCGGGCCTGGCCAGCCCACCAGACCACAGCAGAAGGAAGCTGCACTTGGTTCGGGAAGACACCGCCTGGGAAGATGTAGGCACAGGGGCTCGCTTGCCTGCCGCGCTGCCTGCTGGGGTAGGAGCTGAGCTGCTACACGGCCGAGGTGCGGGCCTGCTCCTGTGGTCTCCCTTCCTTTATTCATTCGACAAACATTTTGGGAGCATCTGCTCTGTGCCAGGGCCTGGGATGGAATTACGCACCGGGTACTGAGACGTGGTCCCACCCTCAACAAAAATAGCTAAGGCTTATGTAACAGTGTGCATATCACGTACCAGGCAGCCTCAGAGTGCTTTCTGTAGATTATACTCTAATCTTCAATACAAGATCTTTTTTTTTTTTTTTAAAGATTTTATTTATTTGACAGAGAGAGACACAGCGAAAGAGGGAACACAAGCAGAGGGAGTGGGAGAGGGAGAAGCAGGCTTCCCGCCGAGCAGGGAGCCCGATCCCAGGACCCTGGGATCATGACCCGAGCCGAAGGCAGACGCTTAACGACTGAGCCACCCAGGCGCCCCTTCAATACAAGATCTTAACAGCGGTACTGCTAATGTTCTCATTTGATGGGATGAAAGGGGGGCACACAGGGGCAAATAACCTCCCAGGGTCATACAGGTAGAAATGGCAGAGCCCAGCGTCCGAGGCTGCCGACTAGAAATCCAAGAGAACGTTTGTATCACACCTTGAAAAGCATTCTGGAAACACAGTATCTTATTACAGCTTTGGTAATTTAAAGGTATTTAAAGGGAATGTAAAGGTAAGGAAAATGAGGCTCGGAGGGCTTTGAAGGTACTTTCCAAGGCCACGTCTGAGTCAGCCAGGACTCAATTCTGGCCCCAAGTGACTAAAAAGTGTGCCCCTCTCCACTGTCCCTCGTGGTCAGTGGAAGAGCTATGGGTAACAATTTTTTGGCCCAACTTATGAAAGAGGTGTTTAGAACAGAATAAGCAGCCTTGTGTGAAAATGGACATTAGGGAGCTGATACTGGAGGCTCAATTTTACGGGGCTGCATTGTGTCGTCCCCGAAGGATAAGCCCCGGTACCTAGAATGTGATTTTATTTGGGAATAGAGTCTTTACAGAGATAATTAGGTTCAGATGAGGTCATTAGGGTGGGCCTTAATCCAGTAAGACTGGCGTCCTTATAAAAAGGAAGCATTTAGGGCACCTGGGTGGCTCAGTTGGTTAAGCGACTGCCTTCGGCTCAGGTCATGATCCCGGAGTCCTGGGATCGAGCCCCGCATCGGGCTCCCGGCTCAGCGGGGAGTCTGCTTCTCCTTCTGACCCTCTCCTCTCATGCTGTTTCTCTCTCTCAAATAAATAAATAAATAAAATCTTTAAAAAAAAAAAAAAAAGGAAATATTTAGGCACAGGGAGAAACATGCACAGGGGGAGGATGATGTGAACAGACACAGGGAGAAGCTGCCCATCTCTAAGCCAAGGAATGTCTGAAATGACCAGAAGCTGGGAGAGAGGCCTGGAATAGGTCCTTCCCTAGTTCTTTGGAGGGAGCATGGTGGTGCAGATGCTCCTTAATTTCAGACTTCCAGCCTCTAAAACGGTGACAGAATAAGTTTCTGTAGTCCCCAGCCACCTAGTTTGTGCTACTTGTTACAGCAGCCTGAGGAACTAATACAGAGACCCCCAAGAAATGCTAGATAATGTTGTGCCTCACAAGTCAGGAGGCTTAACCAGCAAAACACCCTGCTGTCTCCTAACACAAAGATTCCGTTCTGCGAATGTGTATTCCAACTTTTTTCACCAACTCAGATGTTGATCCCCTTGCCTGATCAAAAACAAACTGTAACGACTCCTAAATCCTTCACAAGCACGATGATTTTCCACAAGTGAAACTTAGCCAGCTTAAATGCTATCAGATTTTTCATATGGAAGATTTAATAGGAGAGATTTATTTTAGTAAAAGACAAAATGTTTCACTAAAGAACTCATTAGTAATGCATAAAGGCCTACTGAGTCTCTGAAGATCCATTTTCAAAGAGAAATGTTGGGATAATTTTTATATCCTGATTACAGAGAAAGACTTGATAAAAATTGTCCTTGATATTAAAATTGCATGGGGGGGAGAATCATTCAGTGAAGCAGGAGGGAAGTCAAAGAAAACGTGTAAATTTGGCCAGCATTTTGAAGTTGCTTTGACAAAGGTCGATATGCATTTCTGTGGTCTCCCTCATGAAGCGAGGTCACCTTCACAGGGACTTTGATTCACCGAGGGAACGTGGTAGAGAAGAGTGTACAGAGAAAGGGCCTGCTGTGTTCAGCTCAGGTTTCCTGTTATCCCACCCTCCTGAGCTCCTTTCCTGGGTTCCTAAGACAAATCCTGAACTGAGACTGGGTCATTGCTCTGGCTGATAATGACTCAGTATCCCCAGTTTTGAAGCCTACATGGCTGTTCTGACCCAAGCTCCAACTTTCTGTCTTGCTCTTGGCCTTGTTCACCCACTGGATGTCCCAGTTCTTACATTTGAGAGTACCCCGGGGCTTCTCTCTTTACCTCCAAGTTCAGGGTCTGAGAACCTGCCTCCATTCAGGCTCCTTCCCTGATGGGAGCTCTACTTGCACTCTGCATCCGGAAAACCCTGCCCCCAGGCTGGGGCCTGCGGCCCACTAGGGCCATCTGCTCCTCATCCACACACCCACCAAGGATCATCTCCCTGGGTTTGCCCCCACTGTCACCCACCTTCAGGGGACAGATGCCCTGCTAATTTTTCTCAGACTTCTTGCAGCTGAATGTTTCTCCAAAATGTACCCAGGAGGGTGGAGTCTAGAACTCTTGGGCTCAGGGGCAGCATCTCTTTGGTCCAGTGGGCAGAGCTGTCTTCAGAGTCTGGGGTCCCTTCTCGTCAGATCTGGCCAAACACTGAGATACGGCATTTCTCCCTCTTCCTCTTAGGACCTCCCCATAACCTGTTTATGGAAGAAGTCTTTTCTCTCAGCGAATGCCAAATATTCCCATCCGTTGCTACTGGTTGGATTTCACTTAAGCTTGTGATAGTCCAGAAATTGCTGGTCAAATTTATGTATAAAGTGAATCCATCCATTATTTAAAGAACCTAATGTTTTTTTAAAAAGATAATTACTTATATGATAATAACACTTGGTAACATTTATCGAATGTAGGTATTATTATTATTATTATTATTATTATTATTGACTGCTTACTATTATATACATGCCAGGCACTGTGCTAAGTGTCTCAAGTGCACGGTCTCAGACAGACCTGTGGGTCAGGGAGGCACCAGTAATACCTCCTTATAATTAGTTGGGAGAACTGACCCCTGGGGAGATTGAAATCTTGTCCTAGGTCAAACAAGTAGCAAGAAGTAGAACCTGGAGTTCAGCGCAGGCAGTGTGACCCCTGAGCCACTGCTGTTTATCACTGTGTTTCTTTCACTTATTCATATAATCATAAAAACTATATGTTTATTGAATGCTTATGATATGCCAAGCATGGTGTTAAGTGCTTTCCGTGAATGATCTTTTTGGTGTTCATAATAAGCCTCTGCAGTAGGTCTTATTTTTATCTCCCTTTTGCAAATGTGGAAACTAAGGCTCAGGAAGGTTAAGTAGCTTGCCCAAGGTCACACAGCTTAGTAAGGGGAAAATCCAAGATTTGAACCTACCTAGCCTGACTCCAAAACTGCCATGCTCTAAGAATATAAATTATGGATTTCTACCTTATGTGTGGTATGATGCTGGGCTCAAGTGAATACAAAGATGAAAAACAAATTGTTCCTATCTTTGAGTAACCCTAGATACGTAGATTTGCAATGCATGTACACATGATTAGGAGAAAGGGAAGAAACCAGAGTAATAAGTAATAGTTAAGTCTAGCATTAGCCGGAAGGATCTATGTAATGTTTCATAAATCATACATTCTCACAAATCCAATTAAAGTGATTGAGTACATTTTATAAATATGGTTGAATTTTAATACATCAAACTAATAGTTGAAGGGAACAACCAACGTAGACCACTCTCAGCACATCTCCATGTTATTAGAGTAGCAGGATGACCACCAATAGCCCCAAGGGCTACCCTGTGCTGAGGAGATCGCAAGCTTTCAAAATCAGGAGGTGAGGCCCTTGGATTTCAGGGAGATAAATGGATTATGCGTATATCAAACCATAGCTTAAGAATTATGCATGCGTGTTTGAGGCATATATCTATTCTTTGCTTATCAGAAAGGCCTAAAGCCCCAGTGGAGGGCAGTTTCCCCAGGAAGAGTAGGGCAGGGAGCTCTCCACGTCCTATGGATGACTCCAGCATGAAGCTTCTGCCTGTCCAGGGCACAGGGTCTGACACTTTGTGGGGTCCCTTGGGCGGTTTTGAGCTGTTTTTATAGGATCAGGATTTTGTTCATTTTTATCTACTCCATGTCACCTGATTGCTTCTGCGATCAGTAAGGACAGTCACTGGGTCTGGAGTGCAGTGAATCTCACAGGACCACACGGGCTGGACCCTATGACTGGTGCCTCATCTACCACAAAGCCCCTCGTCCCCCACGTGGGGTGGTCTGGCCCTGGATATATGGCCCTAGGTCCCCTGCGCCGTCGCTAGCTTTTCATTCTCACTGCCAGGGCAAGCCACTGAGTGTGGCCTGATGCTGACAACAGACCCTCACCCCCCTCCCTGCCAGCAGCACTCTGCCCTTCATCCAAAACTCACCAGTACCCCTGTCTTTATGGCACTTAGCTTCTAATTAGGACAGACAGGCAACAAGCAATGAGTATTACAAATAAGTAAGTTATTGAGTAGAATGTGCCCAGTTCTGAGGGGAAAAAGGTGAGGTAAGTGGGATGGGAGTGCTGGAGGGGGGTGGGCAGCCCTTTACAATTCAGTAGGCAGGGCCAGCCTTACGGAGAAGGTAATTTTGGAGCAAAGACTCCAAGGGAGTGGAGAGCGGGGCATGGCCTGTGTCCGGGAGAAGCACGTTCTAGGTGGAGAGGACAGACACTGCAAGTGCCCCAAGGAGGAAGCATGTCTGGCACGTCTAAGGCCAGGGAACCAGGAGGTGTGCCAGGAGCCCATGGCCCTGGGTACCCTGAGCCAGGGCAGAGCTGAAAAGGAGGTCAGAGAAATAACAGAAGTTCGGTCATGCAGGGCCTTGTAGGCCATTGGAAAGCCTTAGCTTACTTTGAAGGAATAGAGATTCTGAGCAAAGGAGTGACAGGATCTAACTGACATTTTTAGGAACAGACAGATGGGCCAGAGTAGTCACAGGGAGACTGGCTACGCTGTGTCAGTGCATCCCGGGGAGGAACCACGATGCTTACACCAGGCTGGTGGCCGTGGAGGTGAGAAGTGGTGGGTTCTGGCGATATCTTGAAGGAAGACCCAACAGCACTCCCCAGGGCACTGGATATGGATCGTGAAAGAGATCCGTAAGGAGGAGAGCAAGGGTTTGGGCCTGAGCCACTGGAAGGGTAGAACTGACATCAACCGAGAGGCAGAAGGCATTGTTCAAACAGGTTTGGGGAAACTGTAGGAATTGTGTTTTGGACGTATTGAGTTTGAGATGCCCATTGCCTATCAAAGTAGGGGTTTCAAGCAAGCAACTGGATACTGGAATCTCAATTTCAGGAGATAGGTGCAGTCTGGTGATGCCTGTCTGGTAGGCCTGGGCATGTGAAAGGTATTGACGGCCATGAACGAACCTCCTCGGTTAGAGCCCTGGGCGTATTACTCCTCCCTCTCAGGACCCCACAGAAACTCCCTTCCTTCCTGAGTCACGTCCAGATGTCCTTATCTGTGAGCAAGGCCCCCCATGTTGTCAGACAGAGAGCTTCCTTTCCAAGCTCACCTCCGAGAGATCCATGCAGCCTAGATACCATGCCAGTTGAAGCTGGGAAACCTAAGACCCGATGACTTCCTGCCTCCTCTCTGGCTATGTTCAAGCCGTTTCCATTCCTCTGTCCTCTTTCTTATTTCAAATTGTCCAAATTCCACTTCCCCTCCCAGGCCTAGTTTCACTGACCTTCCTCCATGTGAACCATGCTCCAACCCGTCCCCCAGCCACCCTTGAGGAAGTATTTTTGCCTTCCCTGCTCTTCTGGGGCAGCACCTAACCCCCGATGGCTGCTCTTATCATTAGGACTCAGTCTCAGGGCTTTCTTATAAGCTGCTCCTGAGGGGAGGCTCTCCCACGTGCTCAGAAAAGTCAGTCGTGGAGAGAACATGTATGCCATCAATGTTTGCTTAACAAGTGAATCTTCGGAAGACATAGATTTTGCAAGGCCAGACCCTTGTAAACCTTGTGGGAAGAGATCTGGCTTGGGGGGGGGGGGCGGGGAGGGGAATAGATAGAAGATGATTTCCACTGCTTCAGAGGTCATTTCTTCCCATTTAAGGATCCTTAAATAATACGAATCCACACTGGAACCTAATAGAAGTGTATGTAGTAGGCTTTTTTTTTCTATAAGGACAAAAATACTATTGTAAGGAGTTTTAAAATAGACTCAATGTGTTCCCTAAAATGAAAATGCCAACAAGCATGTGAATTTCCACTTTTACCCATAAGGCAAACAGCTACAAATTAATACAAATGATTAACATATATGAAAATCGCTTTCATTTTCAAGGAGGCTTGCTATACACCAGATGTTTTATGTACACTGACCCTGATTCTCACAACAACCCTGGAGTTCTGTATAATGAGCTTTCCTTCACAGATTGAGTGAAGTGAGAGAAACAACTCACCTACGTTGAGCAGCTTGTCCGGGGTCACAGAGCTCACAGGTGGTAGAATTAGGATTCTAACAACTCTCTTGAGAGCCAAGGGCAAAGCTCCTTGCACCTTGTTGCCCGGCTTCCTCCCCTCCCCTGGGAAGCCCCCAGCCCTAGAGTTCTCTGTTGACCTCAGTGTCTAAGTTGCTGATTTTCTCAGTAGAGGAGAGACGTTATGGCAGATGCTGCCAATCCTCATGTCCCTGGACGGAATTCACTACTATTTTATATCGGTCATTCACTCAATGCGTATTTAATGCTTCTCTTGTGGCAGGCGCTGCTCTCAGCACCACAGAACGAGTAATGAGCAAAAACAGGCACAAGTCCCTACCCTTGGGGAGCTTCCATTTGAATGGGGCAGGACAGACACTAAACAAAGTCAGTAAGTAAAATGCAGAGTGCCAGGGAAAAAATATATCTAAAGGGGAGAAGAAGTGGGTGGGTGGATAACTTTGCAATTTTTGTTAGGGTGTCTGAAGAAGGTCTCAAGGAGAACTTTCCAGACGGGAACAAGTCTGGTAAGAGGGGCCAGGAAGTGCAATGACCCTGAGGCGGGAGTGTGCCTAGTGTATTCTAGAATAGTGTGGCGGGGCAGAGCAAAGCCAAGAGTGGTAGCTGAGTGGAGACGTGAGGGGAGGGAGGTGAGCAGAGGGTGGAGAACCTCACGGGTCATCAGAAGGACTTTTACTCTGACTGAGATGCAAAATCAATGGAGGGTTAATGCACTGGACGATATTACCCAGAGGTTTCCATGTTCTTCACAGATTTTTCAAATGTATTAGCAACTTTAATAAATTATGAGAAAGTGCATTATGTCAGACTCCCAATCACTAAATATTGCTGATCTCATACAGATCCCCATTTAGCACTGCTCTTGTGATCAGGCAGCAGGCTTGAGGCTGCAACAGCCTGAAGGGCTTAAATAGCAGAGGCCCAGGAGTGGGGGCCACCATGCCCCCAGCCCCCCAGCCCCCCCCACCTTTCCCACTCTCCTCCTTGAAAGGAAATGGGTGGCTCTCCTGCAGCCTCCACCTCAGCCTCAAAATCCAAACACCTGGGAATGGACCAGGCCGTCCGCACTGGGGGGATAAAGCCGTCCAGAAAGTCTGTTCAAGCAAGAGGCCGCAGATGCTCCTCTCAGAAGAACAGCAAGAGGAGAAAAGGTCTTTTGGACAGAGCTCTGGAAGAGTCCTGGTCACCCTCTGCCAACCTGATTTACACCTTACAATATAAAATCATCCTCAAATCTCACTGCCTCCAGTTTGCCGTTCTGTTTAATAAGATCTTTTTCTTTTCTTTTTCCCTTAATTTGATGAGTAGCCCACAAAGAGAACATCGACTCTTTAGAACGTGGGTTTCTCCCTCTGGGAAGGGGCCTGAGTGTGCGTCGCGAGAGGGCAGGCGTGCAGCTGGATGTGTGGAAAAGAGGAAAAGCAGAGAAAACCACTGAAAATTGGCCTCAGGATAACCACATGGACGGCTTTTTCTATTTTCAGGATTTAAAGTGAACACACTGGAGCCACCTTTAGCCTGGCAAAGGCTAGGATGCTGAGACATCAGACCTTTAGAAGTCAGGATGCACCACTGCGAGCCTCCATCTTCAAGTCCATAGTCCTGAGACAGAGGGTCGTTCGTTCTTTCTAACATACATACGTGCAATTCCCTCTGAGAGTTTTCTGGAACTCACTTTACTCTGAAATGATCAATGTTTCCCTTTAGCCAGGGGAACATGGACGTATGCGCCACCCAACACTGCCTGACAGTGAATAAACAGCCTCCAAGGTCATAAAATGCTGTTGTTGGGACCAAAATGCAGATTCAAACACACGATAGTTAACTGAATTCACAGTAACCTTTGTAAGGTGTGTTCTCAACAGACAGATAAGAAAAACATAACTGGTAGCACAGAGGCTCAGAAAAAAATGTTCAGTGCTCAAAAAGGAATTTTAATTCTTCAAAAACCTGTAAGTAGTGAGTGATAAATAATAAATGAATGTAAGTTGCAGGCTATTGACATTTCAATTCGAAACTCAATGGCCGTTGCTGGAGTGAACTAGGAGTGAGCCAGACAATGGAAAGAAGGGCATCCAGCTCTCCTGGGTCTGACCTCACCACGAGAGACTCATTCTGGGGCGATATTTCCTACTTTTTTCTGGTCCAGGCCTTTGACAATGAAAATAACCCCGAAATGATGAAAACTTCGGTGTGAAGTAATTTCTTAATCACTTTGTGCAGGCAAAAGAAAATAGTCGACAAAACAAAAAATGTGAAATTAGGAGAAGAACCTAGAATAGAGAGGTGAGGAGGGAAACGGGCTACTAGCAGAAGAGGAACTTCCCTCTTATCACGAGAGGGTGCTGAATTTTATCAAGCGGTTTTTCTGCAGCAATTGAAATAATGTGATTCCCCCCCCACCACCCTCATGCTGTTAATGTAGTTTTTATTACATGGATTGTTTTTCATGTTGTTTGGAAGCGCTTTGCCAGAGACTGGACCAGTTTGTGATATGTGTACCTATACTTTTCTTCTAGCCAATTTTCTCAAGTTATGGCCTGGGCTGGCTCATTTCTAGACTGTTCTCCCATGCTGTGGGAATTTGAAAATGAAAACATTTTCAATGTTTCAACTCAATGTTAAGAGCTAGTTCTTGGTCATAATTAGTCGGTTTCGTTCAAGTGAACACCAGGGGTCCAAGCTCTTTTCCTTTCTTGAAAGAAAGAGCAAGATGGAGAGTGACGCAGAGAATTCGTTATCAGCAGTGAGCAACGAGCAGGTGATCAGAGGAGGAATACTGGTGGCTGGGTCACTAGAAGAGCTTAACCAAGGTGGGGAGGCCTGTGAGGGCGCCGTGGACAGAGGACCGATGGACCTACCCATCCCTAGCCCCTTACCAGTAGGTTAGCGCATGCTTCATGCTGCCTGCTGCAGCGACCTCAGAAGCAAGCACGAAGGGTTTCTGCATGACCGTCAACATCCACGCATGTTTACAAAAATCACTTCTGAAAACCAAAAGCTGTTTCAAGAAATTAACAGCCTTTTCCAAATAGTGTAATTTCACTTTGCTGTTTTTGAATTTCTGAAATCTTTTCCTTTCCTTTTAGCTAAAAAATGAGATCCCATAAAGCACAGCCAACGAGTAAAATTTGAATATGTGAGCTGGCTTGTTCTTTTAAATTTAATTGTAAACATTATTAAAAATTGGGGCTATATGGGGGTGATCACGCTTCGGAGTTATTATTATTATTATTACTATGTTTGAGGACTCCCTTTGAGGTTTTCCATAATCTTGGTGAAGTTATAATCTTGGTGAAGAAATAATTTTAGCTCTTGATTATTCTCATGGGGGCTACCATCAACTTGTTCCCCTCAACAGCTGGGGAGTCTTGCTTATGACGCGTACATTATACTCCCTGCATGGATGCATCACAAGTAACTATTCCTCCCATTTTGGTTCTTTATAGTTTTACACGTTCATAAATAGTTTTGTGACAAGCGTTTTCTCCCACAGCCCCTCCCCCTGCCATTTTTATTTCCTCAGTGTAAGTGGAATTATTGGATTAAAAAGTATGGATTTTTGCACGGCACTTAGTGTATCTTGAATTGGTGTATTTTTTAAATGTGATCTTATCTGAGCAGTCAGCATATCTAGATGTTTTTCTCAAGAACTAATCATATTACACTGCTTTTTATCAGACAATGAGCCCAGGTTTTTCTTTTTGCCGTAACTGCCAGGAAACTCAGAGTTAAAGTTCAAATCCAATACTGTAGTGAGTTCACCTCAGGTGACTGTAATATGTTTCTCATTTCCTTCACATTGATTTTCTACTTTGCTGTCCCTTTTAAAAACAATGATGCTGAACTCTGAAAGTCCCCTCAGATTCCTTTTAGAAACAGGTGGGGTTATAAAGCTTACTCGCACACACACAAGCACACACACAAGTGTGTACTCGTCTCAAACATCAAATTTCATGTAATTAGCATCATAAAATCCAAATGGTCTTGGACGCAGAATCTGCAATGACGTGGTGCCCTCCCTCCCTCCACGATGGGCACACCGGGCTAGAGAGGGGGCAGGACTTGCCTGGGACCACCAGCTGGTATCAGAGCCAGGACCAACTAGGACCTTTTCACGCCCAATCCGAACCCTGAACAAAGCACCAGGAGCACATTATGTGCTATACAGGACACCTTGACATTTCTGCCAGGGGCTCAATCAGGAAGCGCCTCTCTCTACGACACTGCCATTGCTCTCTCTCCTTGTCTGATTTCTCATCATCACCGTCCTGTGAGGCCGCCTTCCTACATTCCCAGAGCACGCGTTCTGTAGCCCATCTCACACACGGCTGCTACGTGAGTCCACCGGGGCTGCCAGAACACAGGACCACAGCCTGGGCAGCTTGAACCACAGAAATGAGTCGTCTTACGGTTCTGGAGGCTAGAAGTCCAAGGTCAAGGTGTTGGCAGGGCCACCCTCCCTCTGAAGGCTCTGGGGAAGGGTCTGTTCCAGGCCTCTCTTGGCTTGTACATGGCCATCTTCTTGCGTCTCTTTGCATTGTCTCCTGTCCATTTGTGTCTCTTTGTCTAAGTCCCCACCCCTCTTTTTAAGTAGGCTTCATGACCAGTGTGGAGCCCAACACAGGGCTTGAACTCACGACCCTGAGATCAAGACCTGAGCTGAGATCAAGAGTCAGATGCTTAACCTACTGAGCCACCCAGGTGCCCCCAAATTTCCCCTTTTGATAAGAGCACCAGTCACACTGGATCAGGGCCCACCCTAATGACCTTGCTTTAACTTCATCAGGTCTGTGAGGACCTATCTCCAAACAAGGCCATATTCTGAGATATTGAGGGTTTGGACTTCAACATAAGAGTGGGGGGATGCAATTCAACCTCTAACAGTCACGAAGGTCATTTTGCTAAGTTTTCATCTCCCTGCTCAAAATCTTTCATGGTCCTGTCGTACAGACTTAAGTCCAAATTCCTCACTTTTGTTCAGGCCCTCCCACAATCCTGTTTCAACGTATCATTATTATTTTCTCTCCCTCCATGCCCTATAGTCCTCTACATGGCAGTCCACCTGTATTTCTTCTTGAATTCCAAACATCCCACTTTCCTGGTTGCACACGCACGCTCGTGAGGCTCCTCTGCCTCAAATGCCCTCTTCCTCCACGTCCACTGGCCCATCTCAGGCACCCTCTCCTCCACGACGCCTTCCTAGTCCCACTCAGGAATGTCTCCTCCTCCCACAGGGCTTCGTTTTGTGTGCCTGGTTGACAGGGAAGGATCTGATCATTGTATTACAACTATTCTGTGTTCCTTCCTGCTAGCCTGTATCATCCCGTGGAGTCAGGACTTAGCCACCATCTCCTAGCACCTTTTCTTTTCTAACTTCCCCCAACATAGTTGCAGATGCCTTTTATGAACACGTAGGAGGAAAAAAGAGATATTCTGCTATAGATATCAATAAGAACACCTAAGGGTCATGGGAGGCAACTCTTGTCATAAGAGTATGCCCCTGAAGCATGATACACATGAATAGTGGAATAAATAAGGACTGGATGTATCATCTAAGATTGGTGGTTTGTGGGCACGGTGAACAGGAGTTATTTTTATTAAGAAATTCCCTTTGTCCTCGTCATTTTTCCCTCCTGACAGAAAAATTCCATGAAGTTCATTTCTAAAGAAAAGTAAATATCCAGATGGCCAGAGGAATGACCTTTCTCTAATGGAGGGGATGAATTTGTTATCCAGCCAAATGTTTGAAATTCTTCTACCAGCATGCATAATTGAGAGAGATGTGTTAATTACCCTTAAGTGACAGCTGGTAGGACTTCCTAGACAACTCTGTGAGTATTGATCTAGGATCATTATAAGGGGCTGTACTGTGGGGCTATCAAGGCAAGGCCCTCGCAACAATCTTTGAATGGGCAGGTCTGCGCAGTTCTCTATGAACTGGGGCCTGCAGGCATTCCGGTAGCCAGCCAATGCTTGTCGGGCAACAAAAGCACCAGTGTAGCTCTTTGCATGACATTTTGATGAGTGACACAGGGAAAATCCCAAAGATATAATCCCTATTATTATAATAGCTCTGTGGGTCAAAATGGGCTGTTACCAAAGAGAAAGACAATTCCAGAAAGTGAAGTTGACGTCTTCCTTTTACCCTCTATGGCTGTGAATCTATACCAATGATCCACATCATGGACTGTTATTTAAGGGAGATGAATGCACATCTCTTGACTCAGCACTGCGGACATTTTGAAGAGGAAGTAAAAAATACAATCCTTGCTCTAAAGGAGTCACCGTCTTGGCACTGATGGAAAATAATTTAATTCTCTAAAGTCTTTTCCAGATCCAAGATTTTATGATTCTATGATCATGAAAGGAGAACTATTTTGTCTTTAAACAGCAAAAAATGTTATGAATATCCCTTTTATCTTAAAAGCAACAGATTCCCTGACTAATATAATTTGCCATATTGTTTCTACATTAAATTGCTCAGTTTTTATACCACAAATCTGAACAAGAGAGCTTTTGGGTTTACTTTTCCTTTTCCTCTTGCTGACTAAATATTTTTTTCTTTCACCTGGAGTCTCATGAAATATGGAATTACCTGACCTCTCTGAAATCCAATATAATGGCATGTCAGCTTCTAAAGTAATCACTTGGTTGTTTATTCATACATTTCTGGAAAAACTATCTGGTTTTGGTTTAGTCTAGGGAAAACACATTCAAGTTTTTTTCCCCCTTAGAATGTGTAGAAGAAAAATATACATCTCTTTTAAACAACTGGAATCAATTTAAGGCTTTGGCACACACAATGGAAAAATCAATGGAAGTAAAAAGTTGAAAGGTAAAGTGGGCCTCTACAAGTGTCAATAAATTTAGGTCCACTAAGAAAAATAAAAGGAAGATCTTTGACAACAAACTAGACTGGTAGCTCAAATAATCCATCAATCAATTAATACGGTTTTATTGCAGATACACTATATGTTGAATGCTGGGAGGTAGGATCCATAAGATTTAGGCATCCTTTCTATCCCTCAAAAGAGTTTTCAATTTAACTAGGAAGATAACAGGAACATGCACAAAACAAATACTGAATAAGATGCTATGCTGACAACAAGAATCAAGATTCTAAAGGGCTAGGCGTGCTGGAGGACTCATGAACATTGAGTGATCTAACCAAGGTTGAGCCTCCCTATAAATTCCAGAAATCTTGTTTGAGAACCCATCCAGATATGCTTCCCAGCTAGAAGAGAAAGTCCTTGAGCCTTGTTCTTGTTGCTTGGCAACCAACATCAGTCTCTACTGAGCCCCAGGAGACCAATGTCCAAAGGCTTTCTACTTACCATGCATGTTTTTTCCACACGGAAAATGAGCTAATAAGTAGGACACCTATTTTTCTCCCTCCCTTCCTGGTGTTGGGAATCCCTTCAGGTTTTTCTGAAAGCATTTGCTACTTTGTTCCTTGCTCAGAGGGGGCAAAAGTTAAATGAGGATCACCAAAGAGTTGGCTTCCCATTTATGTCCCAGGCATTTACACTGGTGGCCCAAGGCCAGACTCCCAATAGTGCCCACAAATCGCCGCAATATCATGTAATATGAGTCACTTAAGTTACAGTGGTGGCAAGAAGAGGCCATCACCATTTAGTCTCAGATGGTAATTAGAGGGTCTACAAATATAGGTCTTGAAGGAAAGGCAAGGCACGAGAAGGTATGGCTTGGACAAAGTGGTATCGGGTGAGAAAGTGAAAGTGCCCAACATTGTCAAATACTGCTGAAAGGTCAAGGAAAATTAAAAGTTGCAAAAATGATCAATGAATATGGCATTTAAATAGTTATTGGTGATCCGTTCGAGGTTAATTTTGGTGGAGCACTGGGAACCGCAGTCAGGTCGCAAGGCAGAGAACAAGGGTTGGGAAGTGGTTATAGAAATGTTCTCTATGATTCCCCCTTCCTCTGTGTAAAGAGACAAATGGAGTATGTGCAGACTAGCAGCGGAACTTGCTCAGCCAGCACGCCTCCGTGCTTGAGGCAGAGAAAGCCCCACTGGAGTTCTGTTCTGTTGTTTTCCCTTAAGCAGTGCACGTGTGCACACAGGCATGAGCATGCATGCATGCACCCATGTGCGCATGTGTGTGCCTGCCCCTGCACATGTGTGTGCACGCAGGCACGTGGGAAAGGATGCATTCCTTCTATTCCTTTCCTGTGCCTTCTTCACCTCTTCCTCTGCCTAGTCCCTCTTAGAAATGTAAATGATGATGGAGGAACTTGCTGTCAAATGTCTTGAACTCTTCGGGAGAAACCTACTATAAGAATCTACAAAAACTATAGATAGCCTGCAGTTGTATGATTTGAAATTCTGAAGTAATGATTTAGGCTTTTAAACAGTTAACTTAAAACCATATCAACCCAATATTAGCTGAACACTGGGTACTGATCAGTTTTCCGATTTGCTCATTTTATCTGATACATGTGTAAGTCTAAGATTTCACTCTTATTTCCAAGTAATGTAATAGATTATAATTAGCTACAAAGGAATTCTCTTATTATAGTAATTTCTTAATTATGCATAGGGATAAAAAGAAAATTAAAGAATAATAGTAATTCATCTAAAAACACACTTTAACCATTAGTTTTAAATTCAACCCAGGAACTTAACCGGAATTCCTGATAAGAAGTCAAGGAAGGAACCTAACTGGAATTTTACCTTTTTAGAATTTCTGTAAAGGTGATAATGAGCAGTTACTTGCTTAAGGGTGGGCTGGCAGTTAAAGAAGGAAGAATATGGGCAAAAAGCCCAATAGGACACAGAAGAGTGATTTTCAACCTTTTTTTTTTTTCAGCAGCCGATTTCCAAAGAAGCCTTATGCAGAAAACCAATGTATAAGTCAGACAGAAGGTAGAAAAGTTGAACAGAGTTTCTCCACATTAAGCAGGGTTAGAAGCCCTCTCACTTTCCTCCCGTTAGGGACTGTCCTGGAGGTAACAACATAGAATGTATTAGTTTAGTTCCATATGGCAATGTATTTATTTGTAAGCATTTAATAGTTTTCAAAGCACTGTCATTTTTGTAACATCATTTGATGCTTATGAAAATTCGATGAGCTAACAAGCAGACTAGATATTAGCAGTGTTACCATTTCATTGCAAATCACTTGCTTAAAGTCACCTCGCTTATCAACGGTATAGATCTGGAATCCAAAGCCAGGTCCTTCAGAGTTCTTATATTTGATATACCATAAAATCCTTCATTTGCCAGATCATTACACTCCTGGCTCATGTCGGGTATATTGAAGAATTTGGACAACATACAAGAGGACAATAGCAAATATCATTAAATTAAAAGTAAAAGTAAATAAATTTGTTTTCATATGTTTGAGCTATGTAAAAAGGTACAAAAAATTTTTAATATAAATTTTTAACTTATAGTTGGTATAAGCGATGATCAAATAAAAACCTCTCTACTTCACCCAACTAGGTCAATCCCTACAAAGTTTAGGTAGATAAGATACATGACAAAGCTTTCTTCTCTGAATAACATAGAACTGTGTTTTCTAAATATGACTTTCCAACAGAATTAATCAGAGAACTTTTTTAATAATGCAAATCCTTCCTCCCTCAGTGGAAAATAGAAACCAATAGGTCTAGATTGGAGCCATTTTCCAGATGTGGGGTTAGGTTTGTAAAAGACATATAAAATCGTAAAAGAGACTCAACTTCCCCAGTTACTGCCAGAGAGCGAGCTAGAAGTTTTGGGAGAGAGCTTTTCAGGCTACAACAGTATCATTTATTCAATTAGAGCATTAAATTTATCCCAGTGACCCGAAAGAATCGGTGCCTATCCAATTATGCCTAATTTATACCCTGGGATGTGCTGGTTCTGGCTCAATGTAAAATCCTGGTAGAATCGCAATTTAACAAGCCTGACAGGACATCAAAATTGCTATTTTGTTTCCAAACCTCATTAAGTGGAAGCCTACACTTTCCTATAATGTTCAGAGGGAATATACACTATTATTATTTTTCTATTTGTTTATGTAAGGCAAATGTTCAGCAAATAGTTTATTGGAAAACAAGAACCAGTTCGAGGGAGTTGCTGTGAAAACAGGGCATTTACCACCCAAAGCAGTGGGTGCCCAAGAGAGTAAAGCCTTCATTGTCCTTTGTGGTTACAGCATTTAACGGAATGTAATATATTCTTTATGAATGTGACATGATTCAAAACATCATGGTAGCAGCCTGGGCAGGCTGCAGTGAACAGACAGCCGGCTGGCTGAGACACGCTTGGATTCAGAACCTTCCTTACACGTCCTCTGTCTGGAAAGTGTCGGATCATGGTGCCCTCTTATTTTCCCCTTGGGTGCCGTGACCTCTTCATCTCTTTTGCTGTCACCTGTCGTTTCTCCTGGCCTCTATTTGTGGGCAGTCCTGCTCCCCGGACTCCAGTGCCCTCCTCTTCTGACTGCACTTGTTTTTCCTTGAGGAGTCAGCATCAGTCTCTTGACTTCTGCCACTCAAATGGGCATGGTGGCTCCAGTCTCCAGATACTCAAGAAATTTATTCCTGAACATACACCTGCCACCTCACCCCCCAAAAAACTTATTGTGCCCAATGTCTACTCACACATTGTTCTCCCTGACGATTCCCCCACTTCTGGGAATGGCATTGTGATTCCTCCCCATGCCCAGGGCTCAAGCTTGAAGCTATGTTTAAAGCAGTGCAATGAGGGACCAAAGGCAGCAGATTGGGGGGTGCTTGGGGCACGGTTCGAATCCCTGCGCTGCTACTCAGGTACTGTAGAATCACTGCAAATCTCTAAACCCATCTCCTCAACCACAAAATAGGAAAAATAAGGTCTTTCCCACAAATTTATTGTGGAGAGGGGCGCCTGGGTGGCTCAGTCGGCTAAGCGTCCGACTCCTGATTTCAGCTCAGGTCATGATCTCAGGGTCGTGCGATCGAGCCCTGAGGCAGGCTCCACACTCAGCTTGGAGTCTGCTGGAGATTCTTTCCCTCTGCCCCTCCCCCCACACTCATTTTCTCTCTCTCAAATAAATTAATCTTAAACAGAAGTTATTGTGGAGTTTGATGATATGACCACTGACATGTGCCTGGACTAAGTGTCCTCTCTCTCTTTTCTTTGACTTCCTTTTTGCTCTCAGTCCGTAAGCCCTTCCTGTGAATGCTCTCTCCTTCCTTTCTGTTCTATTATTCCTGGAGCCTCATAGAGTATGGACTCCACACCAGCCTCCTGGGAGTTTCTCTGGCTTCACTCTACTGACCTGTCTGTGCCTGCTGTATTAGGGTTGAAATACTTGGCACGGGACTTGGCTCTGCCACCTACCAGCCAACGGAAACATGGAAATTCTCTGTAGGGTTCAGTTGCTGCATCCACAAAATGGGCACAAGCTCAGAGGGTTGGTAGTGAGGATTAAGTGAAATAATGCTTTTCAAGAGCCTGGCATGGTGCTGGGCATATATTAATACTCTGGAATTGTGAGACACAGTCTTTTTTTCACTTGCAATTAATCCTACACACTGTTACCAGACTACGGGTTGTAAACTTCAATTTTATCCTCTCGTTCTCCTGCTCAAGGAACTCCGAGGCTTTCCCCAGGGGATCGCACCCCCAACCAAAATAGCTTTAGGAGAAAATATGAAGTACGCCATTTGGCATTCGGGTTCTCCGTAATACAGGATCCTCCTGCCATATCTTTCTAATTGATTGGGATGATCTTCTCGCATTTGATCAGAATAATGAGGCCCTTCTAGAGGAAAGCTCTTCAAACAGCATTTGGGGCTTGTCTACGGCGTGGGTCCGAGAATGAAAGAAGGGGACCTAGCGTAGGAAGAGAGCTTTTGGGGAGGCCCTCCAGCTGAGAGGGGCCTCATGAGGAAGAGGCAAATGACGATGCCTGCAGTACCAGGGAGAGACAGCTGAGCAATCTCCAAGGCCGAGGATGTGCTAGAGAATCTCTGCAGAAAGCCAGAGGCATTTCAAAGGGTGCAAGCTCCGAGAAAACATGGCAATACTGTCACCTCGTGAAGAACTGGGAATGGGTCCAACCAGAAGAAATGTGACAGAAGTAGCAGAGCTTCCTTTAGAGCCCCCATAGGTCAGGGACACGAAGACCCTGCCTGTTCTCGCTCCTGGTGACCACAAGTAGCTTGGAGTAATGCAGGGCTCTCATCACCATTTGCTTAGAGGCTGGGGGTGTTTTCTGCCAATGAAACCCCTTTTCTAAACTGGTTAAATTGTTAAATTGGGCCAGTGGAGCTGGACTGACTTGTAGAGCTTCTTTCTCTCTCTCGGGGCTGGGGGAGAACTCAATGCCAAGCGAAGCATGTGATACAGCATTTCCTACCAGGAACTCAATCTTCTTGTACCTGAGTGCTCAGACACCAGGGTGACCTCAGCCCCAAAGCATATGGAATGCCATCCTGCGACTCAACCCGCTCGCTTCCCTGTCCCTCAGCAGACCAGACTCAGCTCCATCCCATTACATTGCCCCTGCTTTTCCTCCACCCGAAAGGCTCTCAGACACAGTGAGCTAATGAGAAACCAGACAAATCTAGATCTATCCAGAAAATATATAGGTCTGGACACCAATTGCACCTGTTCCACTTACTACCTCTGAGACCCTGAATTACTATTATAAGATCTCTTTGCCTCAGTTTCCTTATCTGTAAAATTAGGCTCTCTACCTTAATGATGTGTTGTAAGGATAAGTGGAATAATGCATGCAACATTACCTGGCACAGTACACAGCATATAGTAGGTGAACAATAAAGGACCCCTCCATCCCTCGAATACACGTGAATGGTTTTATGTCTTGACAACTACCACATATGCCTGGGGGCCCAATTCCAGTCTCACCTCACTGAGAGGTCTTTTCTTAAACTTCCCGCCCCAGTCCGCATTCACCATTCTGAAGTCCTTCTTACCTTAATGGCCGTTCTGCTAACTTGGGCATACCCACAGCCACTGGTACCCATCATTCAGACGCCGATGTGCTGTTTGGCCACTTAGACAGACCTTCTGAAGGGGAAGGTTAGTGTCAACCAAAATTTTCTCTCATCACTTCTATTTCCTACTGTAGCTCGCATTGTTATAAATGCTCAATATATTTGCGTGAGCTACAGAGTCATTGGGCAAATCTCAGTGCAGGGATAAAGGCCAGGGGCAACCTTTCTTTTTAATACAATTACAGTCCAGTAGGTGTTGAGCTTCCAAATCTTAGAGCATTTCAATGGTGGCTAGCATGGATGGATAGTGGAGTAAAGATATCGGAGGCAAAGAGTAAGATGAGGAGAAAGGCAATATTGCACGAGTTATGAGAGGTCAGGTGGGAGGTCAAGTGGGCTGTAGGGAGCTATCACCCAGAGTTGGACAGATTAGGCAACTGACCTCCCTGCCTGTCAAGCTGTCATAATCTCTCCTACTCATGTTAGACAATTCCAAGAACACTGAGAAAGCAAAGATTTCCTTTGACATGCTGCCTCATCCTTACTTGACAGTAAAACTTCATGTTCCCTCTGTTTTCTATTTGTGTTAAGTTCTCTATATGGTGGAGGAGACAGCTAGCTGTCCACCAACATTATTCCCTTTCACTTTCACCCTAATAATCTGTGGTTGGGTATGTGGTCATCTAGCGGGGGCCTGCATTGCCAACCCTCCCTTGCTATAAGGGGTGGATGTTTAGCTAAGTTTTCACCAAAAGATTGGGAGTGGAAAGGATGTGTGCTATCTCCAATTTGGGACCCTTAAGATAGCAAGTGGGGTTCTTCCATATTTTCTCCTTTCCTTTAAGGCTGGTTGGGACTTGGATATAGCAGTGACCCAGCCTTGGCCATGCAGATTCTAAAACTCTAAGATTTAAAGAATTACAGAGCCATGATCTGGGAGGAGCCCCAGCCCTGAATGACTGTGGAGCACCCACCACATCCCATATGAGAGTGACATGAACTTCTTGTTCATTGGTCTATGTCATGTGGTTAAAAGCCGTAGGATGATCGTGTCTCTGGTTACAGCTTAGCTGTTGCAACTCAATTGTAGCATATATATAATATTAGATACAATCATGTAATATACATCACATGTACATATTATCTATTATATAACATAACGTGCTATAACATAATGTGATATACAATACATATATAATATGTATATATTATATATGTATCTATAGAAATATATCTTTTGGAATGCATTTTAAGTACAAACAGATTATAGTGTACAAAATATTGCAACTGGCTTTTTTTTTCCTACTAAATAATATGTTTTGGAGATTTTTTCCAAGTTAGATGTGTGTGTGTTTGATACAGCAGACAAACAGACAGAGTGGTTCCCCACCTCATTTTTTTATGGGTCACGTGTACTTCGTAGTATCAGGGGTGCATAGTTTATTTAACCCTCCCTGGACGACTTTATTGATTAGTTTGGTGATTGTTTTTACTTTTCACTGTTATTAATACTACTGACATGAACACCCTAGTCCATGCCTTTTTATTCACACATATAGGTATTTCTTTAGTAAAAATATCTACAAGTGGAATTGCTGACTTGAATACTATCAACATTTATGAATATAATTTGTATTTCCAAATTGTCCCCCAACAAGTCTAAGACCAATTTATATTTCTATAGCATATGGGAGTGCATCATTCTCTATAACGCTTTCAATATTAGGAATCTTTAATTTTGCCCCCCTAATGGGGAAAAATGGAGAGAGACGACTATTAGAGAAAGAACCAGAAAAATCTAGAGCTGCAATTTCGTGTGATAAACCACCCAATGCCTCGATGATCACACTTCGTGAAACTGAGACACCTGGACTATTCTGATGATCACAACAGATTGCTGCCTTTCTTCCAAACCTGCCAGGTTTGTGACGAGTTAGGCACTTCACTACGCTCTTGTACTCAGGATTACAGTCTGCCCACACATGCCTGCTTACCATAATGACCTTCATTATGAGGATGAGTCGTAACACACCAGTGAGTTTGTCTTTACATGTTAATAATGTAAATAAATTCTCTTGAGACTAAGCTGCAATGTCCCAGTAGCTGAAACCCCACTGCAGATGCAGTGGACAGGCAACCCCTTCTTTTTACTTTTTTATTTTAAAGATCTTTATTTATTTACTTGAGATAGAGAGAGAGAGAGGGAAAGGGAGAGCACAGAGGGAGAGGGAGAAGCAGACCTCCTCTGAGCAGGAGCCCAATGCAAGACTCAATCCCAGAACCCTGAGATCATGATCTGAGCTGAAGGCAGATGCTCAACTGACTGATCCACCCAGGTGCCCCCAGGCAATCCTTTCTTGCCCGTGCATTCCCCTATGGTTTTCCCAGCACAAGCAGGAGGAATAAAGTTTTCCATTTCTGTTCCCCCCTCCAATTATTTTTTAGGAAAGTTGATAATTTACATTATTAATAGGTTTGGGCTAAATATTCACCAATATATGCTATTGTGCTAGGTCCTTGAAACAAAACCATATTGGTGAATGTTTAGACGGAAAAGTATCTCCAGAGCAGGCCTGAGATAATTAGAGAATGATTGTACAGAAGGAAAGGCTTGACTGGTGTGATGTAAAGGGAAGAATAACATGGGTTGACATGGGGTCAAGTCCTAAATGGTCCCAGTTTATGTGTGATTTTGCATAAATCCAGAATTGAGCTAAGTCTCTGTTTTCTTGTCTTTTAGAGGTGGCGTATCTAATGAATGCCTACCATGTGCCAGCCTCCATTCTAGGTGCTTGGCATATGGAAGAAAGCAAAACAAGCTTCTTGCCCTTAAGGAATTTATATTCTGGGGGTGAGGGAGGGGGAGAGACAGACACCAAGCGGTTAGAAGCACTGATGTCTTCACTGATTCAGGAAATAGTTAGGAAATAGTTACTGAGCTCATACTTTGTGCCGAAGACCCTTCCAGGACTTGTTTTGAGAATCCTGCCTTCCAGGATTGTTTGAAGAATTACATGTAGTACCCAGACAATGGCTGGTACAGTGGACAATGTGTAGATATGCTCAGAAAATGGCAGCCATGATGCTGCTGATGATTTTCTTTCATTTGTCTCTTCTCCTTTCAAGAAACATTTTGTTTATCCATTTTTTAAAAATTCTTAAATGTGTGTATGTATTTATTGCTGTTCTTTTTACAGATTAGCATTTTGTCTTAATTCTCGTTTTAAAAGTTACTCCCCTGGGTGGCTCAGTCATTAAGCGTCTGCCTTCGGCTCAGGTCATGATCCCAGGGTCTTGGGATCGAGCCCCACACTGGGCTCCCCGCTCGGCGGGAAGCCTGCTTCTCCCTCTCCCACTCCCCCTGCTTGTGTTCCCTCTCTTGCTGTGTCTCTGTCAAATAAATAAATAGAATCTTTAAAAAAAATAAAAAATAAAAGTTACTTCTTTGGGACGCCTGGGTGGCTCAGTTAAGCATCTGCCTTCGGCTCAGGTCATGATCCCAGGGTCGTGGGATCCAGTCCTGCATTGGGCTCCTTGTTCGGCAGGGAGCCTGCTTCTCCCTCTCCCTTGCTCGTGCTCTCTCTCTCTCAAATAAATAAAAAAAATCTTTAAAATAAGAGATAAATAAAATAATAGTTATTTCTTTTTTGGAATGGCGAGCAGAACCACAGTTAAAACTTCACTTACAACTGCATACAGACCCCTCTGGGAATCCCTGTGGGAGAATGAATAGCCAGACTCCTCCTCTGACCTGCAGCAGGGCCTTTAAGCAGAGCATATTCTTTATTGTCCCATAATGGTTTGATGGATGGTCCTCACAGGGCTTGCTCTTTAAGCAAATGACAATCCAATAGGGAGACATGGAAGATGGAAACGAATGGACCCAGGCAAAAGGACAGAGATGGGCTGACTAAGAACACAGGTGGCCTCATGGAGTCAGAGAAGGAAGACTCAGAGATGGCATGTTCCACCCTCTTAGCCACTACCACCACCTGCATTTTCCTAGTCAAGTCTCGTAAGTTTCCCTGACCTCCCCCAGTGCCCAGTCTGAATTGGCCAGCTCCTAGGATGCTTCCAGAGCACATACCCTGGAACTTTCCATGCTCCAGGGCACACAGATACTTTTCCCAGTACTTATCACACCGGATGATAGTTACCTCATACTCATTTCTGAATCCACCCCGCCCCCACCCCCACCCATCCAACTATCACCAACATGAAGTCTTCACTGCTGGATTCTCTATGCCAAAGATAGTACCTGGGACATATCAGGCTTCAGTACATTTGTTTCATGAATGAATTAGGCAGAGACAGAGAGAGAAAGTAGAAAAGTTAACAAGTCAAAGGCCTAGAGGGAAGGCCCAAGGACAAAATGAATCTCCACCAAGAGTGAAAAGCAACATAGACCTTCAAACAGTGACTGTTATTCAACAGTGCTGATAGAAAAGCGTAAGAGAAATTTGGGAAGAGGCAGGGCCACAGAGAAGACCTCCAGAGTGGGATGACCTCTCCCATCAGAGGAGGTGAAACTGGACTCTTCCCTTCTGAAATCCACTTGTCTCTTCACCTAGTCTATGTTCAGCCATTTAAATGGACCTACTGTCTAAATGGCGATGAGCCAGGTTCACATCATGCTTTATCTATCAAGCCTTTTTTAATTACATGGAGTCAGACTTGATATTTGGGGCCAAAGATCTAGAGATCTTCTGTGGGTCTAGGCTTCTTCATTTTCTAATATATACAGTGAAATACTCAAATAGAACATCTCAACTAATAATAATTTTTTTTCCTCTTTACAGCACCATTTGCAACTACCTGCAAATTTAAATGATAAAGAAAAATTGATGGCATCATCTTTACTATCTTATTAAGCCATACTTCTATTAGTGATGATTCACTAGAGTGCCAAGAATAGGTACACTGAAAACTTCTAAGCATATTAATGTGTTAAGCATCACACCACACTTAGTTCCTGATATAATTTTGAGTTTCCTCTGGGGGATAAAACAGTTATTCTGGATTCCTTTTATAAAAAAACCACCTTGAAAAAGCTTTCAGATACTCAAAGACGTGAATCTTGCTCCATTCCCTTGTGTATATCTGATTTAAAGGTTAATAAGTAATTAGGAAGAACACTCATCCAAAAATTACCAATTAATATACCATGATTTTCATTAAAAATGCTATTAATTATATTGTTGTACAAATGTCCTAGACTGGCTAATAAAAAGTTACCTAAAGCAATTCTAAATCTTTTGGGAGACAGAAATTAATCAAAATCAATCACTTTTAAAAATTATGATTTGGGTTTGAGAGGTCAAACAAAAGAGGGTGTTAAAATCAAAAAACAATCAAAGACCAGCCTTGAAAATTTCCTGAGCAGACAAAACCAGGTTAGTCATACAAACAAAGTTTAATTTATCTTATTTTGCAAGGTTAACTTGACCTGGATCACTTCTTGCTTATGTCTCAGAACATCATGAGCAAAATGTGAACTGTTTCCCAAGGTTGAAGGGAGGTAACCACTGACGAGTTCTCTATGATTCAAGAAACTTCTCATATTGTAACCAGTCACTGTGAAGAATAATCCGCTTTCTCACACTAGAAGCTACTTTACAACAATGCACCCCTGAGCCTCAGTGTTTTGGTCTGGTTTGCAAACTGTCTTTTTGGTTGTGTGCACAATAATCTTACACTAATGACTACTTCAGCAATTCACTGGTTTTACTTCTGTTATTTATGAACTTTTGACAAGGGGGAAATGAATGTCTCCGTTATTTAGTGTGGATAGAATCTGACAATGACAGGGTTGCATGTTTTATTTTATGCATCCATTCATTATCACTAAGAAAACCTACCTAATAAGATATCTTGGCAGATGTTTAATGTGGAAGTTTGACAAATAGCAGTTCTTTGGTTCTTATAATGTAAAGCAGCCCTTTATAAATGAGATCAAACTTTGAAACTATCCACATATATTTTGTCAGTTTCTAGGAGACTGTGATTGGAAAGTTATGATTAAAGTCTCTTATATATTATGTTCTTTACCTTAAATGCTGGTGTTAGTCATATGGTAGAAATCCACAGAATTCCAAAGTTGGAGAGTTCATGATTAAAGTTGTACCATCACTCTTAAGGACTCCACTAGATTTCATTTTACTTAGCAGTTTTACGGATCTCCAAATTATTCTGCTCTCACTCTCTTATCCTGTCGCCTTCTGTATGGACCAAACATCTATTTCTACCGTGTGCATTTGGGCTAGACTAGGCAGTTGGCTGGTGTTCGGTAAAGATTAGAACTGGGTAAAGTTGCAGCTCAGCACCATTTTGATATGTAACAAGCTATAACAGGAATACGTATCATCAATGAAATGAACCAAGTGTGGTATTAGGAACTACACAATCAACCCAGACACAAACTAATGATTTTCCATTGCATCACAGATATTTGCTGGTTGCCAGGCAACCAAATATTCCACCACTGATACCAGGGAAAATTTCTCTTGCTAAGCTTGGATTGGCCATTTAAATAATTAGTTCTGCCTGAGACTGCCTTTCAATATCCCGGGCATAGAACTTTTTAAAGGACACAATACAAATCCCAAGCTTATAGTTTACAGTTATGGTTAATCACTCGGGGGCTGTTATGTTGTTGGATATTTCCATTAAAATGGGCATAGGAATAAGAAGTCAAAGGGTATGGGACAGGGGCCTGATCGTTTTTATCCTGACTTGGGCAATACCACCTGTGAGACACCAGACTTTTGTGCCTTTACTGGAACCTTGGAAGACAAATGGAAACTTTCAGTAAGACCTTCAGGGAGGCTTCCTAGGTTTATGCAGCGTGAGAACAAACAGCTTCAGGGTGTGATGAGATCATTTGGAGTAATATTTTCTAAATTTGGCCCTGCATATGAATCACTGGAGAGCTTCTAAAAATACAGATTCCTGGTATCTATACTCAGACTTACTGAATAGATGCTTCCAGAAGTCCCCAAGAAAAAAACAAAAAACAAAAAACAAAAAAACATGTGGAAGCCACAGATACGGGGTATCCAACGTGAAGGTCAGTCATTCCTTTGAGCTGATCTCTACCTAGCCCGGAAAGCTCTTTTCCATGACATGTTTTGGCCGCCTTTTGCAGCCCATACTACTGTTTTCTGAAAAAGGCTCTTTGAAATAATTAGTGCCAAATAGTTTAGTATTTAGTTGTTAATTTTGTGTGGCTCTTAGTCTCCCTGGTTATTTTATAAAACCCATGAGAGCTGGAACTACATCTTACACGTCCATGTCTCTCAAGGAATATGGCACAAGGCTGGACAGCCATGGATGGGTTGGTGAGAGGTTTAGGGGGCAGTGGAAGAAGAAGTTCAGAGACAAAAGGGAGAGAGATGCGGGAGGCCAGCTAGAAAAGTTTAAGATGAAGGAGATTAGAGAAGCCTTTCTTTTGAAAAAAGTTCCTTCTGCATTGCACTTGTGGCCTGCTACCAGGTGTAAGTGCTAGAGTTCACGGAGGACGTTGGTCTCTCCCCTCACATCACACCTGATCTTTGGAGGTACCAGGCAGTCATCCACAAGACGATGTTATATAAACATGGCCAGGAGGCCTAGGATTTCCTGCGTTTCTAGCCCACCTGGAGCACCAGAGGTAAATGAATTCTCTCTTCTGGTGCAATTCTACCATCTGACGAAGTCTACAGTGAGGATACTGTAGGCCCCTGATAAAAGTTCCAAAATAAGCATGAAGGGGTTCCTTGGACAGTTATGTAGGCTTGTTAAAAAAATATCAAAGACAAGTGAGATTTTAAAATTAATTCAATCTGGATGATGCAAAAACTCTCAAATGATCTTAGGGCCTGGCCTTCTCCTGCAACTCCTTCTCCAGGCAGAGTGGCCTTCTCACCAGGCAAACGGGAACATGTCATCCTGTTGTGTAAATCTTAGGACTCAGACTCCTACACGGTTTCTCTCCTAGTCACTGTCTCAGGCCCCTCTCCCCCTGACAGACTGATCAAGCTCTGGTCGCCCTGCCTCCGGTTTCCAGAAAGAGGGAAGTACTTTTATTTCCAGGCTTCAGGGCTCCCTTTCCCCTGTGCCTGGCGAAGCTCTTCTCTCTCCACCTGGCTGCCTCCTCCTGGTCCTTCGGGTCTCTGCTCAGAGAGCAGCTCCTTGAAGAACACATCCCAGGCCAACTTTCCTGCTGAAATTCTTCCCCGATCACATTGGGTTCTATCCAAGTTTATTTCCTGCTTAGCACTTCTCACGGCTTGAACATAACTGAATTTTTTTTCTGGGGGCGGGGGGGGGGTACTGTTTCTGGCCATTTGTTTTCTATCACTCCCACTAGAACAAAAACCCCGTGAGGTCCAGAAACTGCTGAATTTATAACCAGCTGTATTGCCAGGGCCTGGCCCAATGCCTGCCACTCTGTGGGCACTCAGGATTTCCTGAATTCACAGCAGTCTGGATAAGTTGTGATTCTTCAATTAGTTTGTTTACTTTCCTTTTGTTTCCTCTACTGGACTGTGAATTCCCCGGGAACAAGGTGCCTGCGTGTTGTTTAAAACACACAGTGCTCAGCACTCAGCGGCGGGCCAGTGAGGGCTCTAGAATAAATAAATGAACAAAGATAGTGAAGTTCTCGAGGAAATGAAACTTCTTTCTCTGTGGCTTTATATACCACTCCGAACATCTGGATCTACTGGAATTCTTCATTAAGAATTCCGCTATCCCAGTATTTTCCCGCGATCACCATGCCTGTTAACAACCAAGTGCCCAACGGAAGCAGAAGAGAAGCGGTATGAATTAAATTTCTCAAATGAGGCTGCTGCTGATTAATTTTACATCCCGAGCATCTGGGTCAATGCTTCGTTTCATGGCAGGTGTGGAAATAATATCTTTGGTGTCATTATTAACGATTCTACAGAGGGCTGGGAGGACCTGAAACGTTCTTCTGAATGAGATTTGAGATGTGGACCAGACAGGTATTTTTAAAAAGCCTAGATATGCTGTATTCTCTTTTTTAACAAACATGCTTTTATATTAAGATGGATCCCGAATGTACCTTGGTATCCGTATCCCTTATTCAGTCGAAAACCAAAAGCGATAATTTTTTAAGAATACAAAATGTCACTCAAATAAGATGACGGTAGACTAAGTGAAACATAAACATGACTCAAGCTGAAACCAGTCATTGTGTTTTGCTTCAACTGCGTTAAAACCTCTGAGTCACTGTCCCTTCCTCCTTCTCCTGCAACATCTCATCTTCAACGGGGCTCACCACCCATTATCCATACCATGACCACCACCTCGGTCATAAGAAAATGGTCTCATCAGACATAGCCCCAAGATGCCAGTGGGTCGGGAAGGACGGCCAGGTATGGCTGATCACAAATAAATATGTCAACATCCACCCCCTGAATCCCAAAGGTAGGTGCTCGGGGCAGGGGGGAGGATCCGTCCTCTATCAGTTTCGTTCTTCTTGGTCATGACGGTGCTGAGAAAGAGTAATAGAGACTAGACTATAAGCTTTGAGCCAAAGGAAATGGAACCCAACCAAGTGGAAAGACTATGCTACTTAGTATTAGCAGGTCAGTTCACAAGGAAATTGTAAATCAGGTGCAATCTGTCATTGGGGAAGGTCCCCAAGAGGAGCCCTGGTCTCCCCAGCTCCAGAGCGAGTCCCTCTGTGATATAGACCTTAGCACTGGATACCTGCTGCCTTTGGATCCTTGGGGACTTGCTCCCGTACACTGAAACAGACATGTTCTAGGTCTGTTCCAGGTTTCAAAGTCTCTGGTCAGGCTCATTCCCCACCTCCCTCCAGCCACCCCCACCCGCATGAAAATTTGCCTATTTGATGGATCTCAAACTGTCCTCCTTGGCTAACACAAAAAGGCCTGAGGAACTTCTGGGTTCCTCTCAGGTAATATGTGGACCTACCAGTGACTTTCTAATGACAAAGCCTTTCCTGTGTGCATGACTCAAACAAGTGAGTCTGATGGTGGTGAGTCGGAGAGTATGGATGGGTAGGTCCCTACCTTTGAATTTTATGGAGTAGTAATAATTCCTAAGAAGAATGGGAAACTGACACAGAGTTGCTCACTTTTTCTTCGGCTGAGTAAGGCTATTAAGGGAAAAAGAGCAATAAAACTCATCTATTAAGAAAACCTCTTTAATCCAATCAAGAAATGGGCAGAAGACATGAACAGACATTTTTCCAAAGAAGACATCCAAATGGCCAACAGACACATGAAAAAGTGCTCAATATCGCTCGGCATCAGGGAAATCCAAATCAAAACCTCAATGAGATAC
>NC_138371.1:163861019-163893100 GCF_054177405.1 Leptonychotes weddellii | reverse complement strand
AAAAAAAAAAAAAGAAGAAACAATCTCTGAATAAAAGAAAAAAAGTTTTGCATTGAAAGAATTTCCCTTCAGAATTCTGCTATCCCAATATTTTCCTGCAAAATGTATTTTATACAGTTTCCGTTGTTCAAGATGAATAAATTCTAGAGCGGTGCAGGACAACAGGGTGTCTCTAGTTAACAACACCGTGTCATGCCTTTCAACATTTGTTAAGAGGGCAATCTGGTGTCACATGTTCTTATCCCAATAAAAATGAAACAAAACTGAAACAAAAGTATTTCAGTGTCCTTATTTTATAGCAGAGTAGTGGAAATATTGCCCAGTACCAGCCTAAGTCTCTATCCAGGCTTTTGGGAACTGCTGAGTTGCCCACAGTGGCAAAATGAGCCAATCCGTGAATTTTAGTAACTCGTAGCTGCCACTTGTGAGCAAGTCTCCATGTGATCTGTCTATCAGGGCAGCCAGAAACGTGAGCATGACCCAGAAACACCTTTCAGGTTGTAAAGCAAAGAGCTTATTTGTACAAAGCCTTTAGCTTTGAGGTTTTATCTGTCTGTAGATTGACGGAAAGTATTAAGCAGTAGGTAGCCAGGAAAGTGACTTGAATTTTGTCAGAGCAGGGGCATTTAGAAGTGTAAGACTTAAGGATACATTTATGCACTTGCAAATGTGACGGGGCACCCACAAGTGCTGGATACAAGGATACAGCAGTGGGATCCCCACCTTACAGCCTCACCTTGTCATGGTGGAGACAGACCCAGAGGAGACACAGAGATAGATCACACTCCTTAAGGATAATTTCTGAGCTGGCTTTGTGGATAGATGTGTGCCATCTGTCTCAGCCCAGACCCAAGTCAAGACCTGAGGCTTGCAGCTACACGGGGGAAGAGCATTCCAAGTAGAGAGAGCAGCCAATGCAGAGGGCCCTGAGGGACAAAGAGGCCAGTGTGCTAGGAGCTCAGGGGTGAGGAGAAGCGTGGTCGACTTACGGGGCCAGAGTGCAGCAGGGAACCAGGGCATAGGGGGCCTGAAGGGCTGTGATGTAGGAAATGGAACAGACAGCTACTGGAAGGTTTGGGGGAGAGAGTGACGTGACCTACAGGTCACTCAGCTCAAGGAGGGAGTGGCGAAAGCCAGAGCTATTATATAGGCTGTTAACAAAAGTGCATACGAGACATGTGGTGGTTTGGGCCAGCTCGGTCATGACAAGAGTGCTGGAAAGTGCTCGAATTTAGGATATCTTCTGAAGGCAGTGAAAGCTGGGCTTATGATGGACTGGCTATGGTGGTAATAGGAAGAGAAGACTGAAGCTGGGTTTCAAGATGTTTTATTTGATCAGGTGAATAAACAGCACCATCTGAGAATAGGGACAATGGGAACAGTAGGTTGAAGGGGAAACCAAAAACTTATTAATAGACATACTGAGTGGGAGAGGTCACTTAAATATCCAGGTAAAAATGTCAGGGAGGGGGCGATCGAATACATGAGTCTAGAGCTTAGTGGAGAAATCAGGGCCAGAGATAGAAATGAAGAAATGTTCAGCATACAAAAGATGTGTATCCCCATTGGGTTGGATGAGGTCATCTAGGGAGTCCAGTTCTGTGGAATATGGGCCAGAAAGTACAAAGGTTCTGAGGCAAGATCACACTTGGTGAGTTACAAGGGTAAGGTGGTCACTGTGGATGTGAGGAAACACAGAGCTGTTCAAAGACCAAGCCTGGAATGATGCCAGCATTTAGAGGTCAGAAGAAGGAGGACTCAGGAAGGAAGACAGAGCAGGACCGGCCAGTGAGGTAAGGGGAAACCAGAGTGATTCACCAACACGATGCCCATAAAGTCTTCCAGGGATGATTCAGAGCAGGTGAGAAATTCGGTCTGCCCTCTGTGATCACTACTGATGGAAGAAGGGGTGTATGCTGTTCCCACGATCAATACTTGTTTCTTGGTTTTGAACAGAGGTTAAACGTGGCAGCCTATAGACGGAATCCAGCCTGTAGGTGTGTTTTGTTTGAACTTCAGGGTTTAAAAATATTTTAATTGGTTGCCAAAGTTTAGAAATTGGGAAACTTCACACCAAAATACTGCATCTCTGGTTCTTTTTTTAAAAATCCCCAGGATTTGGGGTGCCTGGGTGGCTCAGTCAGTTAAGCGTCTGCCTTTGGCTCAGGTCACAATCCCAGGGTCCCAGGATTGAGCCCCACATTGGGCTCCCTGCTCAGCGGGGAGGAGTCTGCTTCTCCCTCTCCCTCTGCCCCTCCTTCCTGCTCATGCTCTCTCTCACACAAATAAATAAATGAAATCTTAAAAAAAAAAAAATCCCCAGGATTCTCAGAAGGCAGCTGTGTGTGGCTGATTGGCAGTTGCCATCTTCAATGGGGTCATGAGCTCTTCAGTTTCCCCTCTGCAGCCTGCACTGGTCCCCAGGTTTCCCCAGCAGTGAGTGTGGAGTGCCTCACTCCTATTTCCTCCTGAGTCCTGCATATCTTGGTTTGCACATCTTGTTTAGTGAAAGAGGGAATGAATGAATGAATGGATGAATGAATGAATGAATGAATGAATGAATGAATGAATGAATATTGATTGACGGGGCACCCGGAGCGTGCTCAGAGAGGGGAAATACACGATGACCCGCAGGAAAGCCAGGGCTCAGATACAGACTCCCAGGTCAGGGCTTTGACTTTAAAATCTTTGCTTCGTACATTGTATTAAAAACGTCCTAAAATAAAACCGAAAGTCTGAATGAAAGGAGGAGGGGTCCTGACAACATGCTATTTCCATTTTGAGGAAAAAAATAGAATATTAAATCACGGTAAATGTGTCTTTCTCCTTAAGCTTTGGTGAAAAAATGGTTTCATGAGAAACTGCTACACAGACTAACAAAAGTTAGCATCGCCGCCCAAGGCAAAGTGAATAATAAACAAATGTAATTATTAAAGAATATAATTAAGGTGAAAGTGATATTTAACTCCATTTGGTTTTTAGAGAAAGTAAGTTTTGCCATTTTTCTCTGTGAATTATTTTTATCTATTTTTATGTGTTTTAAACGCAGCTTATTGTAATTATAGAATGTCAGCTGATCATCTCTCTTCCTTCTACTCAGTACCAAAGACTGGAGTTTTTCAAGCCTCCTCTCTCTTGCCAACTCTGATGATGGCGCGTGGCTATCCAGGGCAGGGTGTAGAGATGGATTCTGAAACCAATCTGGGCTCGTGAATTAGACTACAGTGTTTGATTTCTGATGTTTTCTAGGTTTAGATATTCTTCTTATGGTTGAATTATGTCCCCCCTCCACCCAAAAGATGAATTGAAGGATTAATCCCTGTCCCCCAGAAGGTGACTTGATTTGGAAGTAGGGTCATTGCAGGTATTTGTCACTAGTTAAGATGAGGTCCTACCAGAAAAGGTGAGCCCTAACCTAATATAACTGGTGTCCTTCTAAGAAGGGGAAATTCAGACACAGACTCAGAGGGAAGACCATGGGAAGAGAGACACACGAAGACAGATGTCTGAAGCTGGAGGCAGAGATTGGAGGTATGTTGCCATAAGCCAGAGAACAGACTGAGTTACCAGAAACTAGAAGAGGCAAGGAAGCGGTCTCCCATAGAAGTGTCAGGGGGAGCATGGTCCTGCCAACACTTGATCGGACTTGCAGCCCGCAGAACTGACAGGTGAGACATTTCTGTTGTGTTTCACTGCCCTGTCTTTGGTAATTTGTTATGACAGCCCTGGGAAACGAATACAGAGATTATTTTGTCTAACTCTTAATTTTAGACAGGTTTGAATGTAGGTTTCTCGATGGTAGACCTTGTGTCCCCAGGAAGGTGGCATCACTCATACATGCCACGTGTGTGCTATCCCTAAGTAGGACACAGAGGCAGATGCCACATTGCTTGAGAATCCTCCTTCCTTTGCTCACTAAAGGCACTGAAGTGGATTCCACCTGCCCTTCACAGGAGCAATGGCCCTCCTCTTGTCCCAGAAGCTAGAGGTAAACTCTTCCTCAGCATAGAAATATCTTGAGTATCAGCAAGTATCAGGTGCTAATCTTGGCCCCAGAGAAATAACCACAAAGTATCTTTAATGACCCTCTGGTCTTCTTGTGCCCACTTTCGTGTGTGAGACTTCTGTGTAGACGAGAGTTTAACTTGCAGGCCATAGAGAGTTTCTAGAGGCCAACATGAAACCCTCAGGATCTTGAGATTTGTTGCAATAGTCTGTATTTAGGGAAAAATTCCATAGTTTTTATTAATTCTTAAAGATGTTATACTTCCCTACCATCAGAACAAGAACGAAAAAGAAAGACTAAGGATCCTCAGCATGGTGGTCAGTATCAAGCTAAGGTTTTGTTCCTGGGGAAAAAGGCATGGGGATGGAGTGGGCTGATGACCTGGGGCAGGGACGGGATGAAGAGTTTGGATTTAGATGTGTGGAACTACAGGTGAGTATGGACCACGCATATGGGGTGTTTGGTGGGCATTTGGAACCAGAGAGTTGGCAGGGAAAGGGCACACACCCAGAATGGTGACGGATGGGCACAGAAGTGGGAACTGAATGCTGAGTTGCAGACACCCTTTCAGAACTGATCACTGACCTGACCTAGGAAGGGCCAACACTGAGTCCTGGTGACTATCCACAAAAAGGGAGCGAGGAGAAGAAGAGGTGGCATTAGAGGTGAAACAGGAAGGAAGGTTGCAGTGGTAGAAGAACGAGGAGTGTACCAGTGGGGGAGGGGGGTGGAGAGCAGGAGAGAATTCCAAAGGAGGGGCTGATCAGGCTTGCAGAACAAAACAGAGAAATTAAAGACAATGATGAACAGCCATGCAGAGAAGTTTGGGATCTGAAGTTCAAGTTGTGGGGACTCCTTTGTTAATTTATGCACTCTGTGAATGGTTGTTCTTGCCTTTCTGCTACGTGCCAGATACCATGCTAGGTGCTTGGACACAGAGATGAGTAAGACGCAATCCCACCTTTAGGAAGCTTATGGGCTTATACAGGGACACACACTTATAGGGATAAACTGTTATATGGAGGTCTGAATAATGCCAGGAAGGGGCAAATGGCTGATTTGCCCTAGAGGGCAGAAGTCAGATGACAGGGAAATGGACCTCTTACGCAGGAAGTAGAATTGGTGGGTCCAAGAATCCTTAAAGTAGTACCTGTCCTGCACTTTATCATAACATCCGAAATCAGAATCACATGGGCGCACACACACACTGATACCTTGGATGAACGCCACTTTTGTTACTGAGACCTAGTAAGTGATGGTATAATGTTTGTAAATAAATACAAACAAAAATATACGTGCCTTGCTTTCTCTCTTTTTCAAATATTTAATTTTAGTACCTAAATTGGTTTATTCCCGGGAGCTTCTTTTTAGAATGTTTTTGACACCTCAATTTGCTAAACTTGTTAAACATGAATATTATTAAGATATTAGGAGATTTAGAATTCACTAGACCAATGATTTATTCTGTAAAAGGAATTAGGAGGAGGGGAAGGGACAGGGGCAGCTTTGGAGTCACACTTACCTCTGAGTAGGTCCCTTCCCCACAATTTACAAGTTACATGTGAGTTACGTGTGAGTCGCTTACAGTTTTGAACCTGCATCCACAGCTACAATGGTTGGCTGAATAATATTTACCTTACAGAGTTGTCAGAAGGAACTGATAATACATGAAAAATGCCTGGCAGATAATGGGCTCTATATGACTATATGAGTCACTTACAGTTTTGAACCTGCATCCACAACTACAATGGTTGGCTGAATAATATTTACCTTACAGAGTTGTCGGAAGGAACTGATAATACATGAAAAATGCCTGGCAGATAATGGGCTCTATATGACTACAGGGATTTCTATTGGTAAGGACAAAATTGTCTGAGATACTTTCAAATCAGGCCAGAATTGAGCATATAACTTAAAATAAAAATACTCAAGCAATTCCTACAAAGAATTTCCCTCTATTTGAAAGCAATTCAAGAACATGAAGTTAAGGTCAAGGCCAATGACATACATTTTTTAGTATGTTTTTAAGAACTGTCCAAAATGGTCACCTATCTACCATTTTCGATTTTGAAATTTTCACCCATACATATGAAGACTAAAATTTTATTTGCCATCAGCCCCCTTATAGCCAGCATCCTGTAAATAAGTGAGCAGGATCTACCTTTTTTTACATTTTTGAAACTTAGCACCAAAGAGAGAGCAATAAAAAGTAGTTTCTGCATCATGTGTAGCTTCAGAGAAAGTGAAATAATTTACTTGTCAATTCTCCAATGTTGTATTACACTTCCAGCGTCACACTCGTGTCTCCAATTCCTGCACAGAGCTCCCTTCAAAATAGATTTTGAAATCTATTGAGATTTTGAGAATGGGGCCAAACCACATGGCTGCACAGGTTGTGCACTGCACAACTCCAGGGGGTGCCGGTCACATAGACTGTTGAGAAATGTACCCCTACTGTACAGCCATATTGCGGCAGCCCTATTTGAGAGGCTTGAATACATTCCTGATGAACATGCTCTACCATTCAACAAATACTTATTGAGCATCTAATGTGTATGAGACACTGTTCTAGGCTCTGGGGATACAACAGTGGTCAAAAAAGATACAATCCTCATCTATATGGAGCTTACATTCTAGCAGAAAGGATGGGGGGGTAGATAATGAACAAAAACTAAGTATGGGTATAGTTTATCAGAAGGCGATCATTGTTAGGGAGAAGAGTAAAACAAGGTGAGGAAATGGAATCACAGCAATGGGGAAATAACTATTTGATATAAGGTTGGCAGAAAGGCTTCACCGTCGGCATTTTTGATCTGAAGCCTGAAGGGAATGAGGGACAAGCTGCTCATACAACTGAGGCAAGAATATTCCAGGCAGAGCAAAGAGCAAGTGCCAACACCGTCAGGTGGAAACCTAGTTGGTACATCCAGGGGACAGCAACGAGGCAGGGTGGATGAAGGGACAGGGGTAGGACTGACATCAGGTGACTGGAGGTGAGAAGCAGATCTCCTAGGGCCTAAACAGCTTTCCTAAGGATTGGTCTTTACTCAGGTAAGATCAGAAGCCACTGGAAGGCCTTGAATGGGGGAGTGACATCATCTCATTCAGGTATTGAAAGAATCACGCTGTCTTTGAACAAATTTTTACTATGTAAAGTCTAAACAATTTCCCCAAATACTCTAGGAGTGCTTTTTGTTTCTTTTTTGTCAAAACTAGCAACATGATTTAAAAAATTGTTTCCTTTTTTAAGTTCAGTCTGAATTAGCATGTTGAAGCAAATATATTAAATACTTCATCAAGTGGTAAATGCCAAAACCTTTCGTCTCAATAAGCATTACAGCTAATTCGTTTATTCCTTTCTGGATGTTTCAATTTGCAAAACAAGCCAGATTAGTTCCTCACTCGGTTAGAGGGAAAAGAACCTGAAAAGAAAAATCTCAAACATCTCAACTGTGAGGGAGACGGTTTCATGGATTATAAAGGCACAGAGATGGGGTTGGTCAAGGCTGCAGGGAAGTTAGTTGCTCACGAAGCAATTTGCATTTTGTCAAGTTAACCTAGCTTGTAAAACACAATGTTCCAGAATGTTCTGGCCTTCCGGAAAAAATGTAAGCAAATCCACTGTTAAAAAAATATCACAAATGCCATGCATGCTCGTGGTTTCACTTAAACTGCAACAAGGTAACAGTTGTGAAAAAAGTACAAATTGTCATCAGTAAGAACTCTGCTCTGTTTTCTGAAATATCTTTTATAAAAGTATTTATACATGTACAATTCTCTTTCCAAAGACCTCAGCAAATCTCTTTTCTAACCACCCACAAATTTGTTTAGTATGTGTTTATGGATGTTTACTCATGGATGCAAATAATGCATAACAAAAAACAAACCAAAACAAAACAAGAATAGCTCAGGCTTATAGTAGACTGGTCTAGATATGCCAACACAGTTTCCTCTTATTTTTATGCATAAAAATATTCCACAGTGTTTGAGAAAATACCTTGTAACAAATAATAACAACAAAAATAATGCCTGCCTCAAACTTGATTTCTTGTAATGTCATGACTAATTTGTATCACTGAGCTATTATCACCCACATCATAGATTCTTAAGAGTTTGGACACATGAAGAGTTGGACGCTTTATGGGTTGGACACGTCTTGCCTATAAAGACAGTCATCAAAATCAATGTCTACCATGACCAGTCCCTACCATGTCTTGCCCTATGCTAGGCATCTGGCATATCTTAGGCTGGTTAGTCTTTTTAGTAACCTTATGAAGTTGGAATTATTATATCAATCTTAAATAAAAGGAAACTGAAATCAAGGAGGTAAAGTAATTTGTCTCAAATGAGAGCTCACCTGTAACCAGACAGAGTTCTTTGATTCAAAGCCCTTGCACTTCTGTCTTAGGCTGGTTCCACTGAGCGACATGGTCTTATTTAAAATATTAAATGAAATAAGATTAAACAGCTTAAGTATGTTGTCATCACACTTTTTCTTTTTAGCTACCACTTTTGAGTGCCTTTTTTTATTTGCCTGTCCTAATCATAGAACTCGTAATTCTTTTTTTTTTTTTAAAGATTTTATTTATTTATTTGAGAGAGAGAGAATGAGAGCACATGAGAGGGGGGAGGGTCAGAGGGAGAAGCAGACTCCCTGCCGAGCAGGGAGCCCGATGCGGGACTCGATCCAGGGACTCCAGGATCATGACCTGAGCCGAAGGCAGTTGCTTAACCAACTGAGCCACCCAGGCACCCAAAAGAACTCGTAATTCTTACATCCACCTCGCAAGGTGAATAGACCAGCATGGTGCTGGGCACTGTGCATGCCTGAGCCAATTTCACTGGTGAATATCCTCATTTTACCCATGAGACAAAAGCTAAGAAGTGATGAGTGACCCACCCAAAGCGGAGAAGTGGTCGGGTCTTATTCTTGGGTCTGTCTTGTTCTTCTGGCTATGGGCTCCTTTCACATTCTTTACAGTTTGACAACTTTAAAAATAAATAACATCACACTCAAATTGAATAATCTGAAAATTTATAATTCTCAAAGGGAACAGATAACTCAAGGCAATATGTAACTGCTTCAACACTTGAAAATGATTCTACTAGACACTTCTGAAAATGATCTTTAAAGCTTCATATTCTCATGGCTTGGTTCATGTTTTTATGCTAAACATAACCATTCTGGATCCTTTCTCCATGGGTTGGAATCCTCAAACAATTGTGGTCCTGGTGAATCCACAGTGAGGTAATAAATTGTAAGGATCTGGGAGTTGTTGTTTTCTTGATATTTAAGGAATACTTAGCCTTGATACATTGGACATATCTCCCTCATACTTCCTTAACTAATTTAATGATTTAAAAGTTTTAAGAAACGTCCTAAAATGTTGGTTTCATAGTAAATAGGCAATCGGAGAAGGCTTGGATTAATAAAATGAAGGAAGTGGGATGACCTGGACAATGAATTTCTCATTTCTGACCTGTTTCCATATCTTGAAGTTCTTAGGATCTAGTTTTTAATCTATACTGCTTTTTATAGTGAATGCTTCCATTGGTGACAACCAGAGAAGCAAATACATACTTAGTTTACTTGTTTGACTAAAAGCAAAATAAATACTAATATAAAAATGTGTTTGTACTGTTATACTTTATATAATTGTGATTATCCATCTATTTATTTCTGTGTAGACAAAATAATTCATACTTTTAAAGTCTAATCTAATAAACTTTTTATGAGAAAAGGAATAAAATAGGGGTAGTTATTGAGATAAATAACATACCTAATTTTCCAAATTTTAACCCTTAAAAAAAACTTCTCTTGGGCTACAAATGTATCCTTCTGCCTTTAGTGTATAGACAAATTGTCCCTTTAAGATGTACTTAAACGTATGAAGTCTTATATTTCAGTTTTGACTTACAAATATCATAAGACATAACTTTTTAGTTTAAGATAAAAACCATCCCCCAAAACATACCCAAACCTTCAATATCCAAGAACAGGCTAACGTCACTATTCTGTAAACTCACAGCACTAAGATTTCCCAAGAGCATGGATCAACTTTTTTTTTTTTTTTAACTCTTTGGTAAGCTTATTTATACGAAGTTTTGCAGATATATAAACGTTAAGCTCTTTTTAAGCCATGTATCTTATATCCAGTGGAAACAATATCATGATGATGTTAGGACTGTCTCAGGCAATCTGGGATTCATAGAATCCTATTTTAGGGCAAAATAAACCTCAAAGAATTATGGGCTAAGTCACCCCTATTTCCTTCAATTAGAGATTTCATTATAATTCCCCTATTTCTGCAGGTCCAAACCCCACCGGACTCAGTGTATACCTCAGGTTGCTGACCTCCTAAAAAATTTCTTGAAATGGCCAGCTGGAAGCCAGTTCTCCCTTCTATGGATCCCCACAGAGGTCTCTTTCTCCCTTAAGGCACATGTTCCTTCCTGTCTAGTATTATAGTTATTTGCTGACGTGCTGTATTTCCCCTCCCAGATAGCGAGCTCAAGGATGCCATCTTGAATCACATTCATGTCTTCTGTGATCGGTTAACGTACACACAGTGGGTTCTCAGGAGTATTGAGTGTGTACTCAATAATTTCTGTTAGCCATGACAAACTGTCAGAGAGAATGAAAAACCTATTAAGAAGTATTTTAGGAAACCCTTGGTCAAGAAAGAAAGCCACAAGAGTAGAAAATTCTTCGAGAGGAGAAGCAGAGTAACTGGCACATAAAAGTGACACATTCAATCTCTTCACCTTTATATAACCTCCAGAAGATCAAATGTTAATAAAATATTTATCTTCAGTTGTCACAAGCCAGACTTTGATTTAAAACTCTTGGGTACATGAATGTCATGCCAGACCCAAAATACATTGTCATGTATTTTTAATTTAAACATGGATCTGTGAAAAATTTATGTATGCCTGATATAAAAAAAAAAGTGGGTGAAAATATCCCAGTAGTCACCACAAACAAGAAAACAGGACCTAGAAACGACTGGAACTCCTCTACAAGTACCACAGAAAACCTTTCATTGGGAAACCCAGACGTGACACGGGAAACGCATCCCCTTACCTTGAGGGAATCAAAGCAGGCAATGACTCTTCCATTCTCCACCTGGCAGCTCTTGGGGGGGTGAGCAAATTTGCACTCCTCATCGGAGCGGGAGCAGGTACCCCTCTGGAACTGCCTGCAGACCTCTAATGTCAGCCATTTTGTGTCTCTGACGGGGGCCACGTTCAAGGCCATGGTGCTCAGGCGCCGGGGATTCTGTTCGTTTCCGTCAAATGATGAAATCAATCCAGGTCCCAGTGATTCTGAAACTACTGTTGTGAAAAACCCCACATGTGCGTGTGAAGGTAAGTGATAGATTGCCTAGTGAAGTCCAATCCAGGAAGCAGTGAGGAGAGGATTTATCGGCAGGCAGTCACTCATCAATCAATATGCCCCCCTTGAAGACTGCAGGCCACAGCAGAAGCACGCTCAGTGTCATCTCTGGCTGTAAACGTCCGAGTCTCTTGACCGATCTGCAGACACAACCGTTTTTAATAAAGTGACTTCAAGATCATGGCACTCCTTGGGAGAATATTCAGTTGACGCTCACAGCTATTGATGGTGCTGGAAAATAAGTCACCGAGATGCTCAGATCTTGGCAGGATTTCTCTTTCCTCCCAGCCTTCCTAAATGCTGAAACTGAGCAATTGGCAAAGTCAGACCATTGAGGTATCTTCATCCACTGTAAGGTCAGGGTAACGTGTATTTGACGGAAGAATGATTTGAACACCACAAGAGCCCAGGCTGCAGTTTCCAGCAAAAGTAACTTCGCACAGGCACTTTGAAATCATGAACCTGCAGGACACAAAGAAAACATCAACTTACACCCAAACTCGCTGGAATCAACGCTCTGACAAACTGTTTCAGCTCTTAACTAGAATTTGCGAAAGTGCAGTTTCGAGCTTCAAGCTTAGAGGCTAGTGAGGAAAGTTATGCATTAGAGAGAGAGAGAGAGAGAGAGAATACACAACTGCAACCGGATTGCAGAAATGATCTAGGCAGCAGTCCAAAAGTTAGGAATGACTCAAACACATGAGTGTGGCAGACACAATAATTAGGCATTCCGAAACAATCCCATCTAATGTGCCTCATCGCCAAAACAGTGTATGAGAACCGTGGCTTCCGATTAATTTCACATTTAGGCCATTGATTTTACTGTTGGAAATGCTATCAACAATCATTCGGGTTGTGTCTCTCCTATACAATAAGGGTATTGGCCTTTTGGATGAAGCATGAGCCTCTTATTCTTTGCATCCTTTCCAGTTCACAGAGATTTGAACTTAGAAATGGATAGGTAGAAGCTTCCTAATATTTATTTTTAGGTCTCTTAGGCTTCCTCTCTACTGTTCCTATTTGCTTCATGTTAGAATTCCCCTCTACGCTGTAAGCGCTCGGAGGGTAAGGACTATTTGTATTTGTCATTTCTGTGTCCCTGGTGCCTTAGTTCATGGCCATTAGGTCCTCAAAAAATATTTACTGACCGATTTCACTGATGACCGCCTCACTGACTCAAGGGATGAATGCAAGTTAGTTTTAGTTTAGTTCGGTTTAGGTTTTAATGGAGTCGCGGTCTGCCCCATTCCGGGGAATGCCGGAGTTAAATCACATACCTACAACAAAAATATAATTAGTAAATTCAGATTTCTAAAATCATCATATTTAGTTGCTTTTAATGTTTTCAAGGATTATGGAGTCATTAAAATATTAGAAATTTCCCATCGCTGGGTCCAGGATGAATAAAGGACTGAATATCAGACGCTGATCATTTTCACAGATTGTATGTGCTACAAGCCACATCCACCGCATGCCTAGCCTTGATGTCCTTCTAAAAAAATTTTAAATAAGAACTTAATGGAAACTGGAAGTCGATTATTTAAAATCAGCATGTACAAATAAGTTCAGACACTAATAATTTTTGCATGGCTCACAAATGTTCCCCTCATGGTAGCTAAGTTTCGTTAACTCCAGGTAAACCGGGCCGAACAGGCTTCCTTGCCATAGGGTTTGGTTTGGTTTTGTTTTGTTTTTGTCTGCTCTTGAGTGAGTCTCTAATAGGGGAAGAGAAACAATGGTGTCTCTCAAGCTTATCTGATCATGGAACATTTATTCAGCAGGACACCTCTTGGGACTAGGAGGAAATGCTACTTCATCCCAGTACGTCTTTTACTTGTTAGTAGAAGTGTTTGAATGAGTAATAATTGTATGTGCATGTAAGGAATCTGGCCACCTTGAGAGAACATACCTAACTCCGACTGTAAAATATTTGAGGGGACAGGCAGGCTCCTGCTTGTCTGTTTGGCAGCATTGTCTTCCCAGCAGCTAACATCAGCTCGCTTAACTAGGCAGTTCAAGAAGATGAGTTTAATAACCAAATTTACTCTGGGTCAGGTTTCGCAGACCAGCCTGGACCTGCATCCTCATTACCTCAACCCCCATCTCTAACCCCAGTGGAGAACAAAGGATGAGGGAAACAAGGGACAAGAAAACATTCCTGCCTGTGTACCCAGTGGAGCCAAGACACTAATAATGAGGTTTCAAATGATAGGTTGGTCGCATCCAGTTTAGATTTACACAATATTTCATAGAGTCCCTGAGTCCTGTGGACCAGGGTCTGATGGGATGACAGGACAAAAAAGATGCAGGAGAAGCTCATCCTCCAAGGCAGCACCACCTTGGCCATGGCTTCACGTGCAGGAAAAGAAACAGGCAAACAGTATTTATGCACAGACGGTAAATGAGTAATTACTCAAGTATTCCTAAAACCCACGCAGGAACAATGCTCTCAGCCCAGTCCGGTGATTGGGGTACCCATTTGCTTATACTTTTGGGCAAGAAATCATTATTTTCCTGGGAGAAACAGATTGCCATTTCTAGTTACTATGAAAATCCAACCAGAATCTAGCTGGTCAGACTTTAGGGAGACGAACTTGCTTTTTTTTTTTTTTTTAAGATTTTATTTATTTATTTGACAGAGAGAGACACAGCGAGAGAGGGAACACAAGCAGGGGAAGTGGGAGAGGGAGAAGCAGGCTCCCCGCAGAGCAGGGAGCCCGATGCGGGACTCGATCCCAGGACCCTGGGATCATGACCTGAGCCGAAGGCAGTCGCTCAACCAACTGAGCCACCCAGGCGCCCCGAACTTGCTTTTAAAAGCAGATGAGCCAAGCTTTCAGATGGCCAGAGTCCTGTGTAAGTCAATGATGTTCCAGAAGGAAGCGGAAGTACATCATATTGTACCTCAATACATTGCTATCTTCTCACGAGTCCCCTCTTTCTTCCAGCTTGTTCTGTTTCTATCCTAAAAGTTACAGAGCTACTCTTATCAAAGACACTGCCTCCCTTAGGCGATCACAACCTCCACCTTCTGGAATGGGTACAAGCGGGCACTTGTGGGAATAAGGAAGAGAGAGCAGATTTGAAGGAGGTTAAGGAAGGCCACCAAAGGAGATGGCCAATGATGGGTAAGGATGGAGGAAACCAACTTTTGACACGGTTATCAAAGGAGGAGACTAAACTCTGCTAACACATAGACCAAAATACATATTGGATCTACCAGACTGTAGATTCCCGGGAGGAGGAGTGACATGTTAGGGCTTTGCTCTCCGGGAAGGATGCCACCAGTTACATGTGGCTTCCGAGCACTTGAAATGGCGGCTAGTGTCACCGAGGAACTCAATTTTAAATTTCTATTTATTCTTAATTAATGTAACTTTAACTTAAACATTGATCCTCAATTTAGTTATTGGAAAACTTTCAAGTGTGCTTGGACTGACTCAAGTACATAAATCCACTTTTTAGTTGTACATTTTATGAGCTCTAAATCCAGATCAAGAATTTCCAATGAATTCAGCTCCTGAGTTGTGCTTTACGTGTGAAATTCACACTGATTTCAAATACTTCATACAGAAAATAATGTGAAAATATCTCGTTAATCTTGTCTCATATTTTACTACACGGTGAGCTGCTAATATTTTAACTAACTGGATTAAATATTACTATGAAAATTAAACTCACTTGCTACTCGTTAGCCCCTCCAAAATTCAGAGCTGTATGGAGCTGCCATTAGATTTCTATTGATGGCAATGTCTTCAGAGGTTTGCATTTTTTTTCTCTCAGCCAACACAGAATGTCGTGGAATGGTGGAAAAGTACCCCGTCCTATGAGCCAGCTTCTAGCCCTCATTTGGCCGAGGTTCCTTCATGTGACCTTGAGTAAGTCGATTTCTCTGAGATCCAATTTCTTTATCTGTAAAATGTGGGTAACGGTTCCTACCTACATGTCCTGGTTGCTGCCATGAAGGGCAGAGGATAGCGGAAACAGAAAATACTTTGCATACAGTGACATGCTGTCCCAATGCCAGGCAATGAAAGGAGAGGCTACTCTAGAAATACTTACTGACTAAATCCTCTTTCAGGATTCTGCATCAACGGCCTCTTGCAGATCCACAGATGCCGAAAGCAGGACAGGGCCTTCGAGATCAAAGGGGCCAACAGAACGGGGTCCTAGGGGCCACTTATCTGCAGCATCCCTCAGTTCTCAGACTGATTGATTTTGCACCCGAAGGGAACCCACAGAGAAGTTTCCCCAAGTAAAAATCCCACAGCGTTCTCACAAAAGCCTGACTGACGCCTGCTTTCTTCCTTCAGTTGCTACTAACCCAGAAGTGAATCAAACGCTCTGGGGCCCCTAGCAGTCACCCCGGGTGTGATGCGTAGCCCAAGTATTCGGGAAGCATTGCTCGGGAGCCTCCTTGGTTTGAGGGCTTGTTGGAAACACAGAGGCGGAGGCCATTCCCCAGTGCTCTGGGTGTGTAGGGAGGAGAGAGCAGCATTTTCTAGTTCATCTGCCCGGAGGGGCCCCTGGGAAGATGTGTCTGAGTGGAGAGGACACCTTTTTCTCATTCTCAACAAAGTCCCACGTATGCTGCCATTGGTCCTGCTTATATGCCATTGGTCCTCCCTTTTACCTTTCCCAGACGTTTCTGGGCTGTACTGGGAACCAGGGTCTCCTGCTTACATGATTTTCCAGTTCCTTCTGTTTTTCGTTTCTCCCAATGCCCTGCTCGTGCAGCCATTTTTCTCAGTTCTTTTTGACTCGTGCTTCAGTTTTATTTCCAACGTCCCAATCAATGCTATCCCAATTAGCTCCTTCCGGCGCAGAACCCAGGCAGAACTCAGAAGTAGTTCTTCCCAGTGATTTCTCTGGCCTGCTTTCTTCACTGGTGTTCCTTTCCTTGTCCTCTTCGGGCATTCGGCAGTCTCATGTTCTCTCCCCCTCGTGGCTTTCTGAGCCCCTCGGGGAGGAGGAGATGCCTGTGGCCTTGGGGGCTGAGCACTGATGTGGCCAGCCCTCAGTGTCCCTGCATCTTGAAATCCTGCTCCCTAGGACCCCCACTGCCCCCTCTGATGACCTCTCTCTAGCCCACTTTGGGACAGTACCTGGTGATCGTTTTTAAGTATGACCCCCTAATTCTCAACAACTTAACTACTGAGTTATCCAACCACCTGCTCCCCGTGTAAGTTCCTCCAGGTTTTGCCCTGTATATGTAATAGACCTTCCCCATTAGTTTCAAGTCCTCAGAACTCAGTTCAGTGCCTGGTGTGAAAAATATGCTCAACAAATGTTTGTCAAACAAACTCCTGATCCCCCTCCAACGAACATCTGCACTGTAATACGGACCAAAGTCAAAACGAAAGGAATAAGGTTCTGAATAGGGAATGTCAGTACCATCCTGGAAGGGAAATGCGAGCACGTGTCATTGGCTTACGCTGTTTCTTGCCAAGAAGGTCAGGGGTGAGCGTGAGGATCTGCCCCAGGGAGAAATTATTTGATCTTCAAAACCCAGCATCGTTAGCCCTGCGATTTGCAAAGGGTAATACCTGGGCAAGCACAGCAGCGACTCCTGGGAGCTGGTTAGGATGCAGATTCTCAGGTCCCGCCCAGAAGCACTGACTCAGAAAATCCGGGGGTGGGGTCCAGCAAGCTGTGTTTTAACAAGCCCTCCCAGGGTGACTCTGAAGCCTGCTCCAGTCTGAGAACTGCTGTAGTAGGCATTTCTCGCTAGTTCCCCTGTTTGTACCAAGGGAATAAGGATGTCAGCCCTGAGTTGATCACAGGGTCTCGGGGTCACGGATTCCCACAGAAATAATTGCAGGAGGGCTGGCTGGGTGGCTCAGTCGGTTAAGCGTCTGCCTTCAGCTCTGGTCATGATCCCGGGGTCCTGGGATCTAGTCCTCCATCGGGCTCTCTGCTCAGAGGGGAGTCTGCTTCTCCCTCTCCCTCTGCCCCTCCTGCTTATGTTCTCTTTCTCTCAAATAAATAAAATCGTAAAACAAAAACAAAAACAAAAACAAAAGAAATAATTGCAGGAGGGCTGGCTGGGGGCTTCTCCCAGTGGCTGTGTTTCTGATGGATCAAAACACAACTCAACTAAACAAAAGACACCTGAGAGACCTGTCCCAGACAAGATGTCATTCTATGAAAATTACAAGAATAAATTAACTTCGAGCCTGTAGGTTTTGTTCAGGATGAAGCAGGTCTTAGCAGCTCAGCCCTCAGCCCCTTCCTGCTGGAGCTCTTTACAGAGGGGCTGCTTTGTAGCGCCCGGATACAACGAATATCGAGGTTCACCTCAGGACCCATCTTCAAAGGAAAAGCAAGACTGAAGTTCAAGGATAAAGAAACGAAGTTCTGTAGTATTTCCCGAAATACCAAAGGACTTGCTGCTAACTCTACAAAATAATCGCAAGCTATTTTTACAGTCTTTACTTACATGACACTTCATTTTTCAAAATACATTTAAAACTCCTCTAGGTGTTCAATCTGCAGAAAGTTGTGGCTTTGGACTGCATGAAAGAATGGGCTGCTCACGTCTGTTTACAGCTGCGGGAGGGTGCAGCAGGCCCGTCTGGAGAGCACAGCCCGTGCGTGCTCAAGCGAGGCGACCTCCCTTCATTCCACACCCCTCAGCTCCCAGACAAGCCTGGGCCGGGGACCCCGGGTGTCCTCACCTTGCTGACGCTTTGGAGCTAGTTTGTACATTCTTGAAGGGGAAAACATCAATCATGCCCAATCTCGAGGCTGAGATTGATCAAAATTTAAGACTGCCTTAAGGAAAACAGTTCACTTTCGGTCACCGATGGCATTTAGCTCTCTGCCAGACATTGGCCTCCTAGCGAGCTCATCAAAGGGTCCTTGCAAAACAAACCGATTTCTGAGTCAGACAGTCAAGAACTCATTACCCATTAAGTAATTTATGGGATGTCTTTAATTTTATTTTCCATAAATCTCATTACCATAAAGAAACTAGGTCTCCTTGAATTTCCTAATCTCTAATTTTGAGCATCTTCGGTTTTCCTCTTTTTAATGTTTAAAATTCTCCGAATATATGTTTAAAGCATGATTTTTCCTTCCTGCGAGCGGCTTGACGTTTGAGCATCCCCACTTCTATTTCTGGAGCTTGATTTAAAATAGCTCTCAGTGGGCTCTCTTCCCTGATCAACGACTGGCCGCTTCCCGCACCTATCAGATGCAGACGCCTGGGCGGGGGACGGACGGGAGAAGCTGCCAGCTGGAGGGCTGGGCTGAGAGCCACTTGACCTCCAGGAGAGGGTGTAATCCTGCCCTGTAATCACAGCCACCTCCAAGAAGAGGTCCCTCACTGGGGCCTTCCCACAGGAAGCCTGATGGACCAATAAAAATACGGGAACTTGAGAGGCCCCACTGCAAAAGTAGAAAAGGACCTCATTGACTTTTTGAAGAAGAGTAGGCTGTCCTTAAAAAGATGTTTCTTTATAGAACCTTGAAATGGGTTTCTTTTTAATTTACTGAAAATATACATGAAATGGCATTCTGAGACTTCTGCACGGTTTAGGGGTAAGAATCAATTTTTCTATGTGGGGCTCTAGTTGCTCTTCTAGCCTGATGAGCTGTGTGATGTCACCTGAGCTCTCCGAGTTCCAGCTTCCTGTTTGGAATCAAGGGGTTGAAAACACAAAAGCCATAAATATATGTACTGCAACCACTATAGATTAAATAGTGTAAGTGCTCTCTATACAGTATCTATCCCTTATCAACATTAGCTGTGGCACCCATATGCCTAACATCTATGTGCATGTACACACAATCACACACATACACACACAACCCCCACAACATGCATACACACAGTCACACACACACAACCACACACATACACACACACGTGACAGATGGAAATAACTTCCACTCACTAAAAGTTATAAATTTCTATAAAGCAAATGAAGTCTAAATAATAGGAAGTAGAAAGGTCCTGTCTATGAAGTTGGTACACTCTAGGAAGTCCTTCCCAGAGTATTAGTTAGACAAACTTTTGATGGATGCTCTTCTAAGACTAATTCCAAACACACATCGCTTCTCGGCCTTTTGGCTAAGATCAAGTGTAATTCCAAACACATATGCATTCTAAGCAGAGAAAGAACCAAGGCTAACAATGATGCCTTCATCTTACATGGTACTTTTTCTTTGGAACACACTTTCAAATGCATTTCCTTGAAGAAATCAAGACACTGGCCACCCAAGGTCACAATGGCGGGTCTGATAAGCCAGTGTTCAAGACAACAGTAATAAAAGGAGAAATTCCCATCTAAAAATTTTCTCTTGTTATCTTAAAATGCAAGTGAAAGGTTCATAAAATCCAGGTCTCATTTTAACACAAGAAAATTTCCAGTCCATTTTCACTGCAGTTTCCAGGAATGGGCAGAGAAAGAAATCCCATCTCTAATTAGAAGAGGAGAAATTTCTAAATATACTCCTGAAATGACAGCCAGGATATAATATATTCAACACATATTTGTATTCAAATTATGTTTTTTCACTGTGTCTGTGTTTTCTATCTAAACATTTATAATTCAGTTAGGAGACGCTCTTATGAGAATAAAAGCAATTGTATTAGATACCATTTAAGACTGACCGCACTTACCGGTTTCCTGGATGTCCAGGACCCAGTGGCTGCAGTCAGAAAAAAATGATTATTGAGCTGCAGGCTGCAATCTAGCCCCTGAATTCCCAGAGAAGTCTTTGTCAGAACTTCCATTTCCTTCCCCGGCCACAGCCCCCATGGACAGGACTGCTTTTCAGCTGACCTTTTTCCTTTTCTCTCTCCAATATCACCAGCTGAACGGCTGTCTTATCTGTCTATACGCCTTACAAATGCCAATCCTCCCTTTCTGGACAAAAGTTTTGTAACATAACTTCAATGATCACCAAATGAAAATAATAAATCATAGAGCCAACAAGCTCACATGTTGTAAAAAGCAATATACCACCACACGGAAATATAACTAAGATGTCAAAGGAAGTGAATGTTTAATAAAACAACGCGTATTTTGAAATTTCAGTGCTTAGGTACACGTATGTTAGAAGACAGAATGAGGTGGTCAGACGCTCACCCCTGCATGCATGTACCATGATTTTGAGAGTGACCGGCACAAATGCAGACTAACAGAGGTATGACAAGTGATGTGGCTGTTCAAAATGTCACACAATTCCTGTTACAGTTCCTAACAAGATAAAGAACAATCTTGTCGCAACTTACACAGTTGTTGCCTTCTTTAAAAATTCAGTTATATTAAAACTGTCTAAAAACTAAAAAATTAAATTAAAAAAATACTTTGTGCAAAAAAGCACAGTTAAGATCTTAACCCAGATCACTATGAACAGGATTTTTATCTCTGTGAATGTCCAGCAGGACACTCAAAAGTCGTGAGCTACAGGCCGGTTCTTCGCTCTGAGGGAGTCACGGAACCTGTAAGATGCCAACATGCTTTACTCCTGCCCATTACATTTTAGAGATGCTCCCTAGTCATGTGGACAATGGGGGAAAACTGTCCCCTTTAATTTCTGAAGAAATGTTTCCTTAAATTTACAGGGAGAATAGTGTCGTAAGGTCATAGCCTGCATAAATCTGACTAAGTAGACTCAGGTATAAACCATCAGGATCATTAGTATGGTAGATACTGGGGAGCATCAGAGGGATCTAGACAAGACCTCAGCTGAAGGAAGCTCTCTCTCTAGATTCACCCAGGATGCATCAGAATGAGAAGATCTCACAGGCGGTTAGCCTTGGTTAGAGATTATAGCAATGGTCCAGAGAAAAGGCATAATCGAGGTGGAAAATTATATTGCAGTAGTGAGAAGGAAAAGGAAGAGGGTGTGGTTGGGGTAAATTCATTAGAAACCGATCATTTTCAGGAATGAAGAGAGCAGGGAAGAGATTAGTCAAAGAGGACTTCAAAATTTGGATCCTGTGTGGACACTGATGCTCTGCCCAGGAGGAAGGATGTCAGGAAGTGGAAGCTAATTGGAAATAGGGGCATTGAGGTTGAAGAGAGAGGTAGAGAGATTTATGTCTGTATCAACATCTGTGTATCCATCCAGGGAAGACACGAGAAAGGCTTGAGTGAGTCAAGGACAGTCCATTCAGTTACTTAGAGGTGACAGAAAGGAGAGGAGCAAGCGAAACCATAGAAAAAGAATAATGAGGGACAAAAGATCCTCTGAATATTGCAGTGTCAAGGGCGCTGGAGAGAGTTTCAGAGCTCCAAGATGGAGGTTGTAGCCAGAAGGGTCCACTGCCACGAGGAGACCACGGGCACGTGGACAGACGTCATAACGAGGATGTCATGGCTGACTTTCCAGGTGGCAGTTTCCCTAGTTCCCAGCTGCGGGGGGAGAGGGGAGGACCACTGGGAAATGGATGCTCAGTGCCTGGAGCTCTTTGGAGTATTTGGTGCTGCAAGAACACCATTAGCAACAGGGGAAGTTTGGAACTCTCTTTTCTTTGCAGTCTGATGGGCACTGATTACCTGTGTGCTCCCGGGGAGGTGACCCTTTGTGAACCTGGGCTTGGCTCACAGAATGCACTAAGTGCAGCCCCCGGGAGAGTGGGAGAGAGCTTGCTTCTTCCATCTCGCTGCCAACCAGCCTCCCCTTTCTTTCCTGAGTGGAAGCAGGGAAACACAACAGGAGCGTGGGGAAATGGCAGGATGGAGCTGTGGGCCAGAGAGCAGGAGTTGGCCCAAAGGACGAGGAGGGAAGAGACCACCAGCTCTAGCGGAAGGCCCTCGAGAAAGAAGATGCTCATTTCTCAGACGCGGGGCTGAAAGAAGGTGGGAGGTGAAGGAGACAGCCTGGTTTTCAGCTGCAGAGCAGGAAAATGAAATGGGGCAGCTTTTGTCTCACGGCCCCCGCCCTCTGAGTCTGGTAGATGTTCTACCTGCCTGGACAGGCAGGTGTGGGGCTGGGGCTTACAGAGAGCTCTTGAAGCTTCGGGTGGCCCTTGCGGGCAGCAGCAGAAGACACGAGATCAAGCCAGAGAATGTCAAGTGGCCCAGGAGGCAAGACCCTGGTGCGAGAGCATGCGCTTGTTCTGAAAATGAAAGTATGGTTTCATCCCTTTCTCCATCTGCCCTTGGCATTTGAGAGCTGGGGCAGAGAAGGGACGCTGTCAATTTCAAAAGTCAAGGCCGTGGAGACAGGACAATTTAAAGCAACAAGAAGGCTTGAGTTCTATCAAGAGTACCCGTGGAGGTGACTGGAGTTGAGGACCTGGGGGACAGGGCTGTTCTTCTCTCCTTGTGGAAACTGTACCTGCTCTCTGAGTGTGCATCATAAAGCATCTAGGTGTGTAAAGTGTCTTGGGGGTGGGTGTGAGTGACATCCGAAGCGGGAATGGCGAGTATCCCCTACCAAGAGGGACTGGATCAGTTCGCACGAGCTCTGCAAATGAGAGCAGAGCTAGCGGCTTCCCTGAGCCTGAGCAGCCGCTGAGAAGGAGCTGTGAGAAGTGCTCACATCTCAATGGGCAGAAAAAGGCAGGTGCTTAGAGCGGACTGACAGATTCCTGGGACGTCTTTAGTGGTGAGATAAGACCCAGGTACTGGCTTCAAACAAACATGTGTTGAGGACCTTTTGCCAGCATGTTTTTGAGATGAAAGGTACTAAAGCCGAGAGATCAAAGAGTTTATGCCTGGTGGCCAGGGTTAGCTGGAGGAGGCGGAGGCTAGCAGAGGCTGGTGAATGCGGAGGGAGCGGGGAACAGGCTCAAGCACAGGCAGTTTGGTTGCAAAATCCACACGGCTCTGTTTTGCCACTCTCTCCCCCAGTTTATGGCTCTAAGCCCACCAGACAGTGACGACTCCCCAGAGTTGTGCCCTTTTTTCGTCTCTTGTCTCTGTTTCCTCTTCCTTCCCCTTCCTGCCTCTCTCTGACAGCCCTCATCTGATCCATTATCTGATCCTCTGGCTCTGCCTTTCCAACAGACCGCGAATCTAGCCCCTGCTCACCACCCACACAGCGGCCTCCTTCCTCTAAACCAACATCATCTGCATTAACGTGACAGGCTCCTGACAAGTCTCCTCCACTTCTCCCCCAGGCCCCGCTGCAGTCCCGTATCAACACATTATTCTGGGAGATCCTCCGCCAAGGTGATCAGATCATGTCATTTCTCTGCTCGGGGGAATCCCAATAGCTCCCCACCTCCTGGGTGTGAAAGCCAGGAGCCAAGAGCCCATGCTGACCTTCATGAGCAGCCCACCTTCCCTGACCTTCTGCTTCCTTGTCCATTCCCCCTAAGCCACTCTTCCTTGCCTGGGGCTGGTCCGTGAGCAGCAAACATTGGCCTGCCCCAGGGCTCTGACTTCACTGTTCCCTCTGCTGAGAATAGTGCCTCTCCCAGATAGTCATATGGCTCAGATGTCAGCCTGTGGGGGGGGGGGGGGGGACTTTCCTGATGTAATATGGTTTCAGTCCTACCTCCTCACTCCAGCTCACCCTGCTTTATTTCCCTCCAAAGTCCTTATCATTATTAGATACTCACATATGTACTTATCTTTTCAATTTCTCCCCCAACCAGAATGTAACATCTGTGAGGGCAGGTCTGCGTGTATCCCCGACAGCTAGCGCAACACAGAAACTTTAAGACATAGTAAGCACTCAGTAAATATTTGCTGAATGAGTGTGTGGATGAAGGGACAAATAAATGAATGAGTACACTACACAGCTCATAGTTTGTGTCTGTCTTTATGGTATGTTTTGTTCCATCCTCATGATGTGATTTGAAATATTCCTCAACCATTGTTGTTCTTATTATTATGTCAGCTCTCTGGGACTCCAATTTCTTAGCTTTAAACTGGAGGGGGGTGCAACAAATTTTAAGGCCTTAAAGGTCTGTGATTGTACAGTGATCGGCAAGGCTGACTTAAGGAGAGATGTATTTTTAGGCACTCTTCTGGAAATCTTATCAGCTCTGCTGGGTTTGGCCTAGATTTGTTAGCAAGCTGTTTGAACTGTGAGATCTAACAGGAGCAGGTGTATGGGGGAGGATTTGGAGAGTCCACTGTGTTCCTGCTCCCGAGTCCACATCTGAGGGGGCACCCAGGAAGGATGGAGAAGTGACAGGGTTTTGCACTCAGCACCAGGATGGAGCAGGTGTTGAATACTTAAGCGCTAGCCTGCAAAAAAAGGACACAGATCTAGGGTCTTAGCACTCCAGAGGTTTAATACTTCTTAACGTTTTCTTTTCTACTAGAACAGCACATAGAATGCTACCGTGCACCAAGAACTCACCAACACCCCCAGCCCAGTCTTCATGGGTGTGGTAGTGGGAGCTGCTAGAGTCTCAGATCTAAAGGAGGGTCTCAAACTTTCTGAGTGGGAGCAATACTGGCTCCTGAAGGCTGTCAGCAGAAAAGTTTGCTGAAAGTGCATGTGAACATGTTCCTTGATAAGACTGGGCTCCAAGTGGTGCCATCCCTGGCCCTGGAGTTGTGTAGCAAGTGAAGGCCCAATTTTTGAGCCACACGGACCCTCAACACAGTGTACTCTGGGGGTTGAACATATCTCTGAAGGCAGACCAGAGAGAGCAAATCTTCCTCTGCCCTCGTCCCCTCAGACAGTGGCCATAGCCTGGTCCCCTTCTCCCTGAGATGTGTAACCCAGTGGTTGAATACATCCCAGAGAGGTTCTGATGGGAAGAACCTTCTAGTTCTGCAACTTCTTTTCACATCCAACCCCACCCCACTAACTTTGCAGAGCATGGTTATTCTGGCATGGAACCAGATATGGGGTATGTGGATTGGACATTCCAAAGATTCAGAAGACCCCAGAAGGAAGCAGAATGCTACTGGTTTGTTTGAACACTATAAAAAGATAACCACCAGGGTCAGACATGCCAAGGCCATGGTATTTCATTAATATTTAACAAAATAAAAATTTCTCTACAAAACACTGTGGGACTTAAGCAGAAAAGTGGAACCCAGAAAATCAGGATGAGGGAGCGGTCCATCTATTAAAAAAGGATTTTCATTTTAATGTCATTTCATTCACCCTAGAAGTTAAAAAAAACAAACAAACAATTTCCTGCCATAGTTTTTAAAATCGCTGTGGACAAGGAATGACTCAAGCCCCAAGGATAAAGCAGGCTACAGAAATGAGTCTGAGTCAACGATTCCTCTTAATCTTTCAAGAAATTGAACTAACTGCTAGAATTGAAATCAACAACCAATATTTACTGCACTTAAAACCCGGAGCTCTGAGAAATAAATAAATAAATAAATAGATAGATAGATAGGACAACCCCGGCAACAAAGTGCATATTCTATAAAAACGTATGGCGCTCTGATGTAACCCAGGCGAGCATCCTTAGGTAACAGGATGCCAATCCCTGGAGGCAGGTAGCACCGCGTGCGGTCTGTCAGATCCAGCTCCGGCCCCTTCCTTCCTCCGCACCCCTCCCCCGGCCCCCTCCCCAGCAGATGGGGCACTCCTCCCTGGCTGATCACCACCCCGGCTCTGCCTCCCCACTGCCACCAGGTGACGTTATTTCTAAGCAACGGCACCCAGTGCTGTTACCATGGCAACAGCGGGCCGCCGCTCCGAGGCGTGCAACAGGGAAACTGGGGGGAAAGGGAAAAATAAGTCATGGGCTGCGCTGCCCCTGGTCACGAGCAACTTCTGAGGGGGCCAACGTGCTTCCCATTTTCTGGAAGGGGAAACTGAGGGGCTGGTGCTGTCCCCGAATTCCTGTGAAAGGAGGAGCAAAGAGCAAAGCCTGATGGTCACCGCCTACACCTGGGGTTCTGTGGTCATTTCCCTAAGAGGCCGGTGTGAGGGAAACAAACAAACAAACAACAAACAGAGAGGGAGGGGCTGCTTTGGTATTCTGTAGATGAACCATGAAATCTTTAGATGTCTACTTTAATATACAAAAGGCTGCTCTCTCAACTACATATTTTGCATATCTTCCCAAAGACGCAATTCTTATTTAAATGTACATACTTTTGCTTTCCGGGGTCTAATGACCTGTGGGCTTCACTGGGTTCCTTAATCTCCTCTACCAACTGCATTTCTCTCAAAAACGTATCCATTTTCCTTTAAGTGTTTTTTAAGAGGCATACTGCTGAGTTGGAAAATTAATAACCTGGCATAACCTCTGATACCACCCTCACGACAAGCTCTCAAGTTACTTGTTCATTATTTTCCAAAATGATTTTATCACCTGTGTTCCCATGTGCCTACTTCAATTGCTCTTCTAAAGCTGCTTATTCCTCAAACTGGTCTGACCTCCTTCTCTAAGAGAACCAATAGCTTTGAGTCACACCAACTCTGACAAGATTAAATGAGAGAAAGGAAAAAAGAGAGTCTGAACAATACCTTTTCTGGTATGCAAATGATCACATGGCTACCTACTTATACTCTGTATATCCCAGTAACCCCTCCAATTTTTTGTCATTAACAGTGTGTATGAAAAAGCAACTTGTCCATATTAACAGTGCTTTTACATGTAAAGCGTTATTTTGCTAATGAAGTCTCTTTTTAACTGGGAGTGAAATACGAAATAATTTTTATGACTATAATAGAACTCTATGTGCAGACGTAAATGATGTTTTGCTGACTGAAATATAATCAACATGACTTTCTTAGGATTTAACAAAAGCTTGTATAAATGAGAAATGTAAATCCACAACTTAAATCCACAACTGCTAAGAGTCAAGAGATGCAGTTTGCCCTTGAGCAAACCACCGAACTTGAACTTCCATTGCCCCATCTATACTCTGTTGTTGCCGAGACCCAAGAGATACACCATCTATGAAGGAATCTGGAGGACCTGAAGCAGAGCCCCAGTAGAAGGCATCTCATCCCTAGGTTCTTCATTGACCCAGGGCAGGAAATTGCAACATTGATGGTGGAAATTTTGGTTGAGGCCACGTTGATAACCTCTGCAAGCACTTGGCAGAGATGATCCTGTCTGCACTACTTTTTCCAGTAAGAATGACTCAGCAGCAGAAAATATCTATTAAGCTTGGCTACAACTTCTTCACGGTGCTGGTTGCTTTAACTAACTCCCCATCAACTCTGCTGCTAACAGGCGTTCTGAGATTCATCCAGCTTCTCAAATGGTAGTTGCTCTATTTTCAGAGAACACTGAAGATGAAGATCTTGTCCCCAAGCCAGCAGTTTTAAGGGTTCACTCATATGTCTTAGGCCAATGCTTTAGGCTTTTCCAATGGTCTCCTTCAGAGGGAGAAGCATTTTGGTTACCAAGAGTCAGGGAGACGATGCAGTGCTTGAATACACAAGTCCCTGGGTAGACTGCAGACACTTCATAGGTAACTAGCTCACTCACCTCATCCCCTGCCGAAAACACATTTAGCTCACTAGATCACAGGCAGTTTCTAGAAGGAAAGGGCCATCAGCACTTCTTTTTCCAAAGTGGCAAAGTATAAGAAGTAAAGGCTCTCTGAAAGACACTTGACTACCCTGGGGAGTAGCTTAATTGCCTAATTGTCAGCAAATGGGTAGAACTGGCAGTTAGAAGCGCTGAGTTAGTTTCTTCACAGTCACGGGGCGGGGGTGGGGAGGGGGCAGGAGATTTGGGGTGAGTCACAGTCCCTCTCTAGGATTCTGCTTACCCAACCATGAAAAGGAGACACTGGACCAAGCAATGGTTGTCTGACTCAGGTGTGAGTAGCCCCACAGCCGAAGGCAAACATATAGTGTAGCTTATGAAAGCATCAATTTTACTAAAAAGGGTTGGGATGAAAGGGAAAGTCAAGTAACTTCAGGGGTAAGTAATTTTGAATTTTTTATATTAGAGAAGACATACACAATGGAGTAGAAGGTACCATTTAGAGTCTTCAGATAAATAAGAAACCTTCTTCTGTTAGTCGTTCTCAGCCTCAGGAGACCAATTCCTCTCTCCTCTGCTTTAAGGATGCCTCAGTGGAAACACTCGAGAAATACTGAACAACAGGGTCTCTAGGGCCACCTCTGCCTTGGACACGCTAGGAGTCATGTTTCTTGCCTAGTAGTGACAAAGATCTTTGGGGAGACACCTGTGACCCCGTAGGGTTTGCTTTGTTACCCTGCAGCAGAAACACAAAGTTAAAACTAAAGATTTCATCTGAATTGCTAACCCTCCTTGGAGAAGAAAACAGTGCTTCTTCAGATCATTCCCGTGCCTAAAATGATCATGGGGGCATACTCTGGATTTAGTGTCACAACTCTGGGGCTGGGAAATCTAATGTACTCACTTACTTACTACAATATCAGAGCCAGCCAAGGGCACCTGGACTGTTCATGTCACTGAAAAGTTGCGTCCATTTGGTTTCAATTGTGTTGGCTCTCACTTGACAAGATCAATCTTGCTTTAGGAAATCCATCAAATTAACTATTTTTCTTAGGAGTCCACGCTATGACTGAGGATAATATGTATTTGGAATTGTAGATCATCTTATATTCCTACAAGTATAAGAATTAAATATTAAAGAGGGGACTAGATTTAGGGTCAAAAGAGGTCAAAAAGGCAAGTTCAAATCAAATGGCTAGACTGAAAAATATATTTTCAAAATAGAGGCAAATTGCTTTGCAGAAGGCATTTTAGAGATAAGTTAGAGTAAATGTGTTAGAGTAAGTTGATAACAGTTTTTGTTTTAATTAAACTTTTGCAACCAAAGTTTTCATGAGCCACTCCTAGAATATCACTAAATGCCTTCCTTTTTATCATAATGTAACAAAATCTTCCAGCATGCTAAGAAAATTAGAATAAATTATGTTTTATTTTATTTTTAGGTGTGGCTCATAGTTTATTTTTCAAAGAGAAATCATAAATATTAACACATTTGGAGATGGTCAGTGTTATAACATTTTAATCTAAATATTTAAAATGTTTCTTACTCAGCAACATTTATCAGTCAAAATTTTATATGCTTGAAAATTTTTTGTTGGAAAACTCCTAAGAAAAATATAGTACATTTTCAAGCATGTAAGCTTCCAAATAACACTATATGGTAACTTCTGTAATAAGTATTAAAAATAAATATGGTGTTAGTATAAAAAGAGAATTTTTGTGCATCACCATTTTACAAAGGGAGGATTCCCAAAGGATTTTTTTTTTTTTGATGAGTGTGAAAACCCATGAACTTGAAACATGTTTACTTTTCCTGCATTCACCTGTATAGCTGCAGACTTTCTTCAGCTCAGGGAAAAAAAGAACTGGACAGGCAGAAAGGGAAGCCCTCTAGTAATGGATGAACAGGATCCACAAGCGGTATTTGGTTTTACTCACATGTCACAAATGTTTGTTTTTCAGAGGATCAAGTTTTAGCTCATAAGCATATAATTAGTGTAATAAGAACTTAATAAGTATGTAAGTACTCACTTGATATCATTTAATCAAGCCATGAACATTTTTGGGTGCAGTTATGTGAGCAGAACGATGCATCCCTAGTAAGTGTAAGCTGAGATTCTATAGGGTTGGGACTAGACTTCTTCATTCTTTTTGCTTTAAGCACAGGGTTCAAGAAATATTTGTTGAGTAGATGGATGGATGGATGGATAGATGGATAGATGAATGTATGGATGGATGAGGCAAAGCAAAAAAAAGTAGTTGGCTCTCTTTAAATTTATATTTCAAACTTGTATTTCCTATGAAGCAGGAAACTTATGTGCCATCAGTCTAAATGTACCACCCTGCATTTTTTAATATCATGAAACTAATATTTATGAGATACTTAAGTGTCTTGGATTTCAGTTAGTAAGATGAAAGATCTACTGCTGGCTGCTATAATTAGTTTAAAATTCCCTAGGGAAACTTGCATTCATGGCAGGATATAAAATACAGAGAAACCTCTGTCACTAACCATTCATTTTTGAGAATTTTCAGAAGATTAGCTGTTCAAATTTTTTAAGAGTCAAGAAATAGTGCAGCCAATACATTAATATGTAAGAGAAATATCTGGTGTAACTGTTGAGAAAGAGGAGAAAATGTTGTCATTATCTTGATTTGATAGGATTATATACCCAGAAAATTCAAGAGAATTAAATTTAAATCTCACAAGGAAAAAGTGAGTTCCGTTAAGCTGCCAGAAATGAGATAACGAAATAAAGTTAAATGGAAACCAAAAGTTTTCTTGTTGTCTAGCAATAATCAGGTAGAATGTGTAATAGAAAATATATCGCTCATAATGGCTATATAAAACATAAAACAATTGGGAATAATGTTAACTGAGAATGTTTTGGACAAAAAATTAACGAACTTTACCTGAGATACAAAGTATCATTAAAAAAAATTGAGAGATATTTCTAACATTCCTATCATTTAAAAGTATTAGTTCTTGCCAAATTAATTTATGGATTCAACAGTTTTAATAAAGTCTCAAAAGGATATTTTGTTCTTGTTAGAGAAGGTTGTTTTGAGTATGGGAACAAACTTAATGATTTTGAGATTTTTCTGGAAGAAGAAATAGATGAGGACAGAACATAAATTTCATAGAAAGACTCATAATATATGGGATCGACCTTAGTAAATGGATTCATGTACTATCAATCAAAAACAATTAAAACTGTTTGTTTCTGCTGAAGAGTACACAGACAAATCAATGCAATTGACTAAAAGCATCTTGAAAGGGATGTCAGTATACCCAAGAACTCAGGATCCAAGATAATAAGTACTACACATGGAGAAAGGATGCCTTATTCGGTAAGCATTGTTTAGGAAAATTGGGGGGAAAATGGAGAATAAATTGATTGAATTTATTGAATTTATTAACTCAACTTGTACTATTCACCAAAATAAATTACATGTTGATTTGCTTAAAAAGATATTCCACAAAAGGGCAAAAGAATATACTTTGATAACAGGCATGGAAGTCTTCCTGAGAATAAAAAACAACGCAAACAACAAAAAGGTCAATCCAGTTTTAATGACTTCGATACATTTTTAACGGAAAACTTCTGACTTCTTGGTACAATATCAACTTCAGCAGGAGGAGCTACCTAACTCCCCTGCCCAAATCCCCAGTGAAATAACTATAGGTTGATAAAAATATGGAAAGAGAAAACTTGGAGTGCTAGAAATAGGGAAACTGTGTCAGTTACATGTTTTGAAGTCTCTGTTGCTACCAGTTGTACTGAAAAATCCAACATTCTACTGAGTAGCTACACGAACCTGAAAACCAGCATTTCAGTGGTTTGTCTCCCTTGTGCAGTGGGAAAGGCCACAGCAAGGAGGCCTGGCTGAGTTGAATGCTTGGCATGAAGGCTAAGCAGAGGAAACGCTGGTGGAGAGCAGTAATCCCTAGGGCAAGAAAGTGAAGCAGAGAGGACACATCCGCGCTGGGTACCCCCTGGCTGGAATTCCCTCCTGGCTACGCTGAGCATGGTGCACCACTGAACGCAATCAAACTTACCCCAAGGAATCCTCTGCTGCCTATCTGGTAAGACGATTCTATTGATAGTCAGGTGGCAAGTGGGGAGCTATAAAAAGATTTCTGTGGGGCGCCTGGGTGGCTCAGTCGGTTAAGCGACTGCCTTCGGCTCAGGTCATGATCCTGGAGTCCCGGGATCGAGTCCCGCATCGGGCTCCCTGCTCGGCAGGGAGTCTGCTTCTCCCTCTGACCCTCCCCCCTCTCCTGCTCTCTCTCTATCTCATTCTCTCTCTCAAATAAATAAATAAAATCTTTAAAAAAAAAAAAA
>NC_138371.1:163792945-163860519 GCF_054177405.1 Leptonychotes weddellii | reverse complement strand
TTTGAGAAAGGAATGGAACGGAATTGTCCTTCTCTACCTGTCTCAGCTGGGGCCGGAGCAGGTCGGCTCCTATTCCCGTAGCCTTCAAATATGTGGACAGGTTGATGGTGATTATTTAATAGCACGGTGTTCTCTAGAAGCCTGATATTGTATGGAACATATGGTTTTGATTTGGGTAGGTTTTTTTTTTTTTTTCTTTCTGTTTTTAGCCAGTGAGCAAGATGGAGAGTGTCACAAAGCTAACTCCAGAATTTGCTGGGTTCTGCCAAACTACAGGGAAGCCAACTCCCATGCCGATGGCCCTCCCACTTTGGCAGCTTGGCGGGGGGGGGGGGGAGGGCCTGCGGGGGGAGCCACAGAGGGCCACAGGCTCACACAGAACTGCACTGACCACATCTAAGACAGGGACTCCGTACTGTTGACAAAGCACACAGCCCCATGTTGCTGCTTCCCGTGACTCTCTGCACTAATCGTTCAGGCTGGAAGGAAGAGATCAGAACATCAAATAAAAACACAGGCGCAGAACCATTAACTCAAGACCCGACATGTATCTGGCTAAGGAGACTGATATTCACTCTGGTTTCCACAATGTTTCAAACAGCAACATTCTCCAACTTCCCATCCTGGGTTCCTGACTGTCAATGTTTCCAAAAATAACCCCTCCTCTCAATTATTTTTTCTGATCAATTATTTATCATGGTCTGGGTTATACAACATAAATTTTACCCCGGGCGGGGGGGAATTTATGCTCCCTCGTGGTCAGCTAGGAAATTTGTAGTTTTAATTAAAAAGGCAAATTTTCAGCTTGGAAGAGAGTGCTGGCTGGGTTTATGGACATTAGTAAAACTAGTAGTAAAGAGAAAAAAAAAAAAGGCAGAGAGGAGGCCTGGGGATCTTTAAGTTAAAATTCAACCTAGAGATTTTCCTAAGAAAAAACTGGCAGACTTGTCTCTGGAGTTTGAGAGCCTTTGAACAGGCTTTCTCTAGATGAAAACCTGGCCAGCTAGTCGGGAAATAGTTGACCAGCCCTTCCTTTGTTTGCTCAGGGTGGCCCTGAGTAGGGGCCCTGGGCAGAACTGAGGGAGAAAATCCTTCCTGGTTTCTCCCTCTCTGAGGAAGGAGGACAGGTTCGTGCAGATCACTGTTGACTGGAGCTGGGATTAATTAGTTCCTTTGGTGACCTTGGCATCTACTGATGGCGGAGCGTGTCTTCGAGCTGCTGAGGACTGTGTTGAGAGCCACAGAGGAACCAGGGAGGACTGGCAGCCACAGCTAAAGTGATCACCATTTTGTGGAGCCGAAAACAGAAACAAACAAAAACAACAACAAAAGAGCACCCAAAACATGTATTTGACCTCTGAAAACTGCTCTAGTGTGGTATTCAAATTGTGTGGATTCTCTATCTGTATCTGTATATACATCAACCTATATCTGTTGCTGTGTGTATGTATATTAATGTATAGATCTGCGGGGGTGTGTGTGTATCAATCTAAATACATAATATGTAATCTAAATATCTTTATCTGGATATATAAGTATTAATCTCTACTTATATTAATCTAAATCTGTATCTACATATCTATATCTGTTATTAATCTCTATTTCTACCTATGTACATATATATCCATCTAAATCTATCAATCATCCTATGGGTTTTGCAAGTCAATGTCTAACAACTTGCCAGGTATTTCCAAAGGTGTCTACGGCCTATTGTTGGGATTGAAGATAATTTTAAAGCATTCCACATCACTGGGGAAGATGTCTGTCCCTCCTAAGTTCACCTCCACCCCTCAGTTCTTCCGCGCTGTGCTAACAGAGCTCAGGGAGCGCAGTGCCCCACCCCTCCCTCAATCACCGCTGGTTCAAGGTTCAAGTAGGATAGAGATTTGGGTCCACAAGAGAAACTCAAAAGAGTGTCTTAAGTTGCATAAATAAAGGTATTATAGCCTAAATAAGGGAGTTGTCAACTGCTCCTATCAGAGGAAGCTTGACTGCTATCTGTTAATTTGTGAAGAGGCATTTGGGTCACTCTGAAGGCCCAAACGAGGGCTGGGGAGTGAAAGTCACCGGAGTCACATTTCATTTCAGCACAAGGATGAATTTTACAATAAAATGTTATGGTCTGTAAGCATTCTGAGGTAGTGACTGTCCAGTCAACACAGGGGAAAAGCCGCTCTGAGAACCTGCTTGCCAGGGCTGTGGTAGAAGGTAGACATGAACTGTGCTAGATAATCCCTCCAATTCCTCCCAATTTGGGATTCCCCCCAATTTGCATCTTAGGCTTATGGGTTTTGTCAGATGGGTGGCTCTCTGGAGGAGGGGCTGTTAGACCCTCGAGTGTGTGAGGGGCCCCTCCGCAGGCCCCGACGCGTCTCCCCAAGCCCCCGCCCTCCCACCCCCTGAGCACCAGAGAACCAAGGAGCAGGTGAGCAGCAGGTCACGGGAAGTAAGGAGTTAAGGAGACCGAAGCTCTCCGTGGGTCCCTGCAGCCCCAGAGGCAGCTAGTCCCTTTGATCCTGACTCTTAATTGCAGCCTAGTTGCACCAGGGAACTTTAAAGAAAAGAAACAGGGAAACTAGAGATAGGGTTTGTTTTGTTTCCTGAGGGGATGGTCTTTGTGGTGGCTGCCAGGAAGCTGATACTTTAGGGCTAGAATGATGGGCTTCCTAAGGGGGCAAATAAATAGACCTTTCTACCAGCTCAGAGCCAGGTGTGAAGGGAACCCCAGAAACAGCGGGCATCTATGTGTGCCCTGTAGAACGGATGCCAGGGACAGCCTTGGCAGAGAGTGGAGCAAGAGAGAGGAGACGGTGGGCTAGCTCAGGAGCAGGCTGAGCGGGGGCAGGAGATGGCCACCCCGGGCCTCGAGCCTCGGCCACAGCACAACACATCTCGCCTCCTCACAGGCCTCACAGCCGATAATGGGCTCTTACATATGGTGTCTATTTAAAGTATCTATAAGTTGACATCTTTAGGTCTTTAAGCTTCTTACACACACACACACACACACACACACACACACACACACGCACATGAGATTCAAGAAAAGGCCAACTAATGACAATAACGCAGAGAAAGCTCTAGCCATCCCTGGTGATGGATCCAGTCCCTTTGTGAGGAGGAGCTCCTGGCTAAAACTGAGCTCAAGTCTGCATGGTTACACCAGCAATTGCTTGTTTGTGTTCTGCCTCAGTGTTGAGGGAGTTGGGCCAGCAGTATGTGCAGATGTACGAGAAGTTTCTCTAAAGCAAAGCCCCAAGGAAGCACCTTGGGAAAAGGCCTGGGTGTTTGGAGACCACCGACGGGTTTCACTGACCCCGGCGAGTAACTCAGCCTCCCTGGACTTTCTGTTCTTCATAAAGAGGCTTAACTGAGTCCATGTACATGAAGCTCTCAGCAGAGGGTTTGGCATACAGTAGGCACTCAATAAACTCAATAGACACGTGTTTCCTTTCATTCTTAAAAGGTTATTGGTAAATTAAAAATGCATAAAAACACTGGCCATCTGTGTGTGAAGTAAGTGGGCATCTGGGCAGGGAAGACTTCCTCTAAATCAGTTTAGCTCCACTCCTGGGCCAGGAAAGTGGGGCCACATGTGGGACAGACCGGAAAACGAAGCACTCAAGCAAGGGGAGACAGATGGACATAAAACCAGGTGTAAGACTTGTAGCAACATATAAAACTGTCCACAGTCAGGCCTGGCCATTTCACTTAAGCCACCACATTAGACAGTAGCATTTCTAAAATTGTCTTCATTGCTATTGCAAAATGTTAAAACTAGCATTTGAAACTTTAACTGCATATAACAACCCTTCCTCTCTACTCTTCGTATTCTTTGGAGAGCATGACGAGAGAATGGCATTATCTGCACCATTAAGGGTGATGATGAGTTTGTCAGAGTTCCCTGAGCTAATCCACCAAGAGCATGAGGACTGGAGTAGCTATGTCAGACTCCCAGGTCCCCCTTCCGACCACTGTCCAGAGGAAACAGAGTCTAAGGCTGATTTCGAACACAGATTTCATAGGAGAAAAGTACCTCTGGAACAGAGACGGGTAAACAAACTCACTAGCCTTCCCTGGAGACTGGCGAGGAAATCTCTTGGGGAATTGCTAAGAGTCCCTGTCCACAGAGAAGACAGCCGTCACGAGCACAGGGAGACATCCACAGACCTGCAGCCCACAGCCACAGAACCTGCTGGAAACCGTGCAGGTCCCTGCCTTTCGCCCTTGACCACAGAAGCTTTGGGGCAAGGCTCAAGGGATAGGTCAGAGATAAGGCTCACCCTACTCAGAGCCTGAGCATCCTGGAAAGGCTTACTGTGTTGAGGAGGCAGGTCCTGGCCCCCAGCCCTGTGGAGCCCTCCTTTAAAACCATGCCAGACCCAATGTCTTGCCACCATCTACACTGATGCTAGCATCATCTGGGAGCTTGTTAGAAATGCACGATCTCAGGCCCCATTCCAAATCTACCCAAACAGAATGTACATTTTTAATAAGATCCCCAGGTGATGCCCTCTGCACACGGAAATTTGAGAGGCATTCTGCAGTGTACACACTCTAGGTATCTGGTATGAGGACAACCACCATTTGCCTACTTTGAATGCTTTCTCATTTTCTTGAGCAGTCCTTATGGCTGGGTTCAGCAGAGACCTGCTAGATTCAAGAATAAATGGACCTCTGGGTCTGTGAGAATAGGATGACCAGTGTCCAGGGAAATCTCCAATCTCTCCGGAATTCCGATCCTAACCAATACCACCACCCCAAAATGTGTATTTCAAGATACAGATGTTGGAGTGGATAACTGCTGGCTTTAAGTGTTTTCTTGTGGTTATTACTGAAAACCTACTTTTTTAAAAGTCAACTGTATATATGAAAAACACAGCTATGAGGATCTCCTTATCAATTCAGTATTCTTTTTAAAAAAGATTTTATTTATTTATTTGAGAGAGAGAGAGGAGAGGAGGAGGAGGAACAGAGGGAAAGGAACAAGCAGACTCCACACTGAGTGCAGAGCCCAATGCAGAGCTTCATCCCATGACTCTGAGATCATGACCTGAGCTGAAACCAAAAGTTGGACGCTTAACTCACTGAGCCACCCAGGCTCCCCCTCCATCCAATATTCTGTGACTCTCACCGTTAGAGTGAACCAATATTTGCCTTCAAAGGGCCAGAGAGGGTAAACTATGTGCAGTAGGATAATGGATAATACAGTGTGGGAGGCTGCTCTGTCATCCATGGAACCAAGGAGACTGTGGTATGGTGCTTAAGAGTCTTAGTACTATTTTTTTTTTTTTTTGGCTGGCAATTTTGCTCCCTTGTGGGTATTTATTTTCTTGATCCTTTGCTAACTCTTACTCTCTTCTAGGCCTCTGCCAGTCCTCCCCCATGGCTCATCCTTGGTCATCTGCCTGTCTCCTGAATGTTACGAGCATCCATGGCCTCAATTATGATTTCAACATAGGTTTGTCTCAATTTACATCTGAAACCTCGCATCTAAGCTGTTCTCCATTCCCACACTGTCAAATGTCTGTGGGAGAGCCCACTTGGATGACCCGTCATTAGCTAAAGCACCATGACCAGAACTCAAAATTCATCATCTCCTTCCTTTCCTCCACCTCATTCCTATTGTTTGGTCCCTTTTCCCATCCATCTCGATTTTCTGTTAGGGTTCCACTGATATTTCTCCTGATAGAAACCCCAGTGTCATTTTGGCTCTTCTAAGCTCTCACTAGCTTCTCTTACTTTCCCTTCAAGACACCTTTTGGATTTGCCCTTTCTCCTCTATCCTCACACTGCTGGTCTAATCCAACTCTTTCCTACATCATACCTGGAACACTGCCTTTTTTTTTGCCAGTGGCATCACTTGTTACAAATTTTCAAACCTCTAACTCTATCTTACAAGTCCTAATTGAACACTTCTAAAGCGTTAGATGTGATGTTATAGGTAACAAAATCAAACTCCTCCTCATAGCTCTTCGGGTCTTCCGTATACTGACTTCCCCACTAATCCTATTGACCACTGCTCCCCAACATGTCATCCCTGTTCTCCAAAGACAAGTTTCCACACTGGCCCCTACATCACGTCATGCTGTTCCTCCCTCTGGAGATGACCTTCCCTTCTCTGATTTTGACTACTGTCCTCTCCAAACTTTTTTGAACATATCCCCCCATCAGAAAAATACTTTGGAGCAGGAACAACTATCATAAGGTTGTTACTTACTTATAAATGTTATACTTGCATAACAATATTAATATGTCACATACATTATCAAACATATGAAAATTGACATTTTAAAAGAATGAGCTAAATAATGGATAAGATGCAAGTTCAGCTACTCCTCACCTAGTGAATAATCTTGCCCTACCTAGGCTTGGGGTATAGACATTCCACTTCAGAACCACTGATCTGGACAAAATACATCCGTCCAGAGATATAGGAAGCATCTCTTCCTCTAATAAAGTTATCTACTACTCCAGCCCAAACAGAGTTCTACCTTCCCAAACTACCAGAGCATTTAAAATTACAAATAGTAAATCACTGATAGATGCTTCACCAATACTTGTTAGTTGATTAATTGAAGCTTGCATCCAGGATGCCAGAAATTTATAGATTTTTAAAGCAATTCAATATCTTAATTAAAAACATTACTGTCTTTCCAAAATTGCTTGGGTTGGGCTCTATGCACTATGCAACATCCGTTACAAGAAAACTCCTTGTCAGACTGCAGGGTGATTTCATTTAAAGACTGCTTTATCTCGCTGAATATCATGTGTACAGATTCCCATAGTTTTGAGGACTAACTTTTCTGTTTTTTGGCTACGGAAAACATTGCTTCATCTCACAAAAGTTCAGTTTCTGTTTAACTCATAAAATGGGAACAAAAAGGGGATTTTGTGACCATTAAAGAGATGATAAAAACTGAAATGGTTTATACATGTAAGATGTTGCTATTATTATCACACCCAGCATTTTTGCATCATAATGTAAATGATATCAGGTATATCTGAGATTTCTAAAAATAACTGACCTCCTACAGGCATGGGAGGTCTCATGGGCAAATGGAATGCTTTGAATTTTGGTTTCATTCTTGACTTTGGTTTTCCCCAGGTCTGCAAGCCATTTGCAACCATTAATGAATTTTATGTTCTAGAAGCACCTGCCTGCCATCCATAGCCAAACTCACCTTGCTGCTGTGTGGCTGGGTCGGGGCATGAAGCCACTAGAGGTTCTGTCCCCTGTCGCCTTCGGAGCAGTCAGAGCTGAGAAAGCAAAGCCAATCAACCTCTCTTCTTGCTCTGCCTTGGCAACTAGGCTGCCTCCAGTACTAGTTATAAGGGGTTGTCCAAGAAAGTTGTGGGGACAGGAGAGAGTGACATGCATACACGTACCAGGGACACTGAGAAGTTTTTCCTGCTCTTCAAAATTCATGTCAACTAACCACAGACAAAATAAAAACAAATACTTTTTTTAAATTCAGGTTATAACTCATCTCTTCCCGGAGTTTTACCTAGTGCTCTAATTTTAGGCTCCTGGTTTTTAAACCCTCTTTTTGAACTGTTAATTGAGATAATGTCTGTGAAAGCCCTTTGTAAAGTGTAAGAAACTATACATATGTTAATTATCCTTCTGAAGACATTTGTGTGCTGACCTATTCTTATCTTGTTTGTAAGTATCTTGTTCCCCGGCGATTGTGGATTGCAAATGCTTAAGGCCCAGGACCTGCCTCGCTGGGTGTTTCCTGCCTCCTCCCTCTGTCCTCTGAGGGGGGCTCACCACCCCCAAAGCTCTTAGAGCAGTCAGCTTGCACTGATGCTCATAAACCTTAGCACTGCCCATCTGCCTGCCAAGGCTCATAACTAAAAAGACTTCTTGAGGCTCGTTTACGTCCTCGGTCTGCCCTCTCAGCTCTCCCCCAAACTGGGTCCCTAACCTTGCAGCTTGTCTACACCCAGAAAATACACAGAGATGTTAGGGTAAAAAAACAAAACAAAACAAAACAAAGCAAAAACTGTGTTTAAAAGGGGAAATATATATATTTTTAAAGTAACTGTTTTTAAGGGGAAAAAAGGTGGCGGGGGGCAGGGTAGTTTAATCCTCCAGGGTCTGGAATCAGGTTTCCTTGCTGGGATTGGGAATGGCCAGATAATTGCATCAGGGGCTCCCCAAGTACCCTGAGGCTTGGGATTGTGGGAGAGGGTCTAGGATTTCCTTTTGGTGACTTTTGGAGGCTTTTTAGATGACACATCCATGTTCCCCCAGTCACTTCGGCACTGAATCTCGGCTGGTGGAGACTGTGTGATTGCTCTCAGTAGCCTCATATTTGGGATTTTTCAGAGCATTCTCCTATGTCTGCTGTTCCTCTTACATCTCTGTATGTTATTTAAACAGCGTTTATGCCGAGAAATGGAATAGAGGTGAAGAAAGTATATGCAGACATTTAAAACTCAAAATTCCTTCCTTTATTCTCCCCCCCGCCAACACTAAGAACTGTCTGAAACCTACAATAAATGCCTGGTAGTTAATGTGAAATTAACATTAGCCAGTAAATTTATTATTAAAGTCTTTAAAACTTACAATTTTGCATCATTTCTTCCTGCCTTTTATTTTGCACGTACACTAAGTCAGGTATTAGGGAATTGACTCATTCTAACCAAAGAGCAAAAGCCAGAGAACCCAAGAGGTGTTTAATAAACACTTGTTGACTGATTGATGGAATATACTGACCTCGCATCTCTTAGACAATGCATTCTTTGTCAGAGCACTAAGGTAAGTCGGTGGGTCCACTTTTATTACCAAACATTTCTGCCATGTCGAGGGGAGGAAGCCAGCTGAAACTCTGTCCACAGGCCTGGGGCTCAGGTTCACAAAAGAAACCCTAGGGCTCTACCTTTCACACCTGTTTTCACTCTCAGCAACAGAGGGGGGACTTGCCCCAGCTAAACAATGCAGAGCTGTTGGAGACACAGGCCTGATGCAGACCTAACCATGACGCCCCTCGGACTCCTTACTATGAATATTACCACGGCTGCAACTCACAGTTTGTACACATTAAAAAACAAAACATAAGAAACAACAGAGCTGAGTAAAATTAAAAGAGAGAGCGAGAGAGAAACACAGTATTGTAACTAATTTACAAAGCCCAGCTAAGTCTTTCTGCCTCGTTCTTCCGAGAGAAACCGAAGCGTGAAATATCAAGTTCCCGGTTCCCCACAGCCAGGCACATCTCTGCCCATCCGATTCAGCTGACCATTCCAGAAAGTATGCCTGTGTGAATGACCCCCTCGCTTCTCTTCGCAGCCCCTTCCTCTCTTTCCTTGCTAGGACTTCAGGCAGACTTCGTGAAAAGAGCTAAGTGCCCTTTACCCTGTTCTGCTTGGCCCCTGGGGTTCCGTGCTCACCTGGCCCAGACCCTGGACCTATGGCTTCCCCTTGACTTTGCTCCTGGCTGGCGTTGATGGTTTACACTCCCCGCCCTTCTGCCATGCCCCTCACCTCCACTGCCCACCTGCTCCCTAGAGCTGCCAGATTTCTCTGCCTAACACGACAGCCGAAAATGTTTCTGACCCTGTCAGCTCTCAGGTGCAGCTGTACCTGGACATTAAAGGCCCCCAAACTATGTCTTCAACAACCAACAGGCCCCACATGCCCCTTTCATTAATCAGAATCCCCTTGCAATGTTACCAACCTACTTCTATGTTGATGATATGTTTTGTCATTTCGGAAAATGTAAACAAATCACTATGCCTTTCTCTCCATCTTCTCTTGTTATCGGTAAGAAAGTGCAGGACGGAAGGGAGAGAAAATGCGTGTGAGATTGAGCCTAGTCCGTCTACCGTCAGGAATGCTCTTCAACTCGAATCTAAATGCTCTTCTCCCAATTATTGCTCGGAATCTTGAGTACCTGATCTTGAATTTCGATGGCACTCCCTGAGCGCGGGACTGGCTGGTAGCCATGTGATATTGATTTGTTTTCACCATAGCAACAGCAAATTAAAACAACTAGCAGAGAGGAGGCAGGCTGTTAACCAGTAAAGCTACATACCCAGTATATTCTGCAAGCATATTTTCCTCCTTTCCTCTTATTTTCTGTCTTATTCATTCCACTTTCACAAATTTAATGCAAAGTCAAGGCAAAAATAGCACGAAATGCTTTGGGCACTACAAGGTCTACGTCTGAAATAGTCTGGTTGGCACAGTTTCTAGTATATTAGACCAGATCGATGGAGAAAATGCAAACACCGACGCTCTGATTTCCTTGGAAATGCTGTTTGTTGGTCTAAGGATAAATATCCCTAGAAAATGGACATGAGCAAGAAGTAGAGTGAAGGGTTCTGGAAATATGACTATCTTAATACCCTACGGCATTTGCCAACAGTTTCATTAATACAGAGGTTTTATCCTTTGTACTTTAAATAGCTCATTGTAGCAAGAGACAAATGACTTTTTTTTTTTTTTGGTACAAGGTCAAGGCCTCTCAAAATGCTAGAATTATGAGAGAAAGTGTAGCAAGTATTACTCAGTTCTATTAAGAGAAAGAGAAACTGAGGTGGGTGCTTGCTTATTAAGGCTACACAGGTAGCGTGAAAGGGAATGTCAACTAGAACCAGGAACTCCCGAAAACTCCCGTCTGTTCTGATGGAAATTCTCTCTTAAAAGGCTCTGTGTTAAGAAACTAACCTTCCCCTGAGCTCTGTGACCAAGGTTACCACCTGTGACATGGATTAACAGCCCGCAGGACTGGCCTTCCCTCCCTTCAGCCCATCTGCCCTAGGACACCGTGCTCTTTCTATAAAAGCAGCTGTTCCCACCATCACAACCGGCCACGGAGTTGGTGGCATAACCGTGGTCCTCAATAGTGGCTCTAGGGGAACTGGGAATGAGGCCACAGGCACTGTCCACCCAGGTGGCAGTACTGGGCTGTGCCAAGGGGAAGTTGGGCCAGAAGCAAAGCCATGCTCCGCTCCCCGCCGTTTTTTGCCTGCGCAGCCAGAACCCTGCAGAGAACCTGCTCAGACCCGCCCGAGGAGAGGCAGGTAGAAGAAGATGCCCTAGTTATGCTGGAGACTGGTTGGGGGTTTAGAAAGGCCGGGCTACGCTGTGAAGACATAACTCAAGACCTGCCAAGAGAGAGTCAGAATGTTCCTGGCCAGGACATAAAGCAATATTCCTCTCCATGAGCCTGAATAAAAGAACACACAGCAGAAATAGTTGGGGGATGACGTCAGAAGTTCTGGGCTAGTGTCCTGCACTTCTCCTTGAAAGTAAAAACAGTGGGTCTAGAAGAATCTACGTGGCACTGCCCTTCTTTAAATGAATATTTGAACAGCCCCTCACAAAACAGGCAGGGTAGCTGGAGAAACTTCATCTTATTGAAAGATTAGAAGCATGCCCTCCTCTCTCTCTCTCTCGCTCTTTTTTTTTACTTTATTAGCCCCCAAATTCACGTATTAACAAATTAACAAATATCTTTCCACTTAACCTTTGTCTTTTAAAAGGACAGCGATGTTTCTTGAAGAACATTCACGGTGGTAGTGGTTAGGCAAGTCAGATTTTTTTCCTTCGCTTCAGTGCTTGCTAACTATTCTAAAAATGTTACACATTTATTGTAAACACATGCTTCCGAGGCCTAACAAAAAAGCACAGTTTCCTCATGCCTGGCAGAAATTTAAAACGGAAAAGGGCAGAAAGAATTCTTTAACAAATATATCATTTCCTTCTCTTGGGCCAAGTGTGTTAAAAATAAATCTCCATCATTTCTCCCTGCTGCTTCTCGGCAAGAAAGTTGATATGGTTCGGCATAGTGAGACACAGCTTTAAAAGCTAGCCTGCCCTCATTAAATTATTCTGCTGGCTGTGTGTTCTCATTAAAAATGCATAAAGATCAGATAATTGCAGTAAGCATTATTAACCCAGCTTTACTTTTGAATATAATGGTTCCACTTTTAAGCTGGAAACAAAGGCTCAGACATGCCAGAAAAAGAAATGTAAACATTGAACTACAGTATCGAAAACTTGTCAGAAAGCTACCTCTTGCTAGCTTGTTAAAAATGTGCTTTTGAAACTCAACGCCCTGGCATTACAGAACGAGGCAGGTCCCTAATTTCTAACAAACAGACATGTATATATATATATATATACACACACATATACGTATATGTGTATATATATATATATTCTTTTTTTTAGCTAAACGTTCCACCGATGATGATTCACTGCGAAGTTTTCTTTTTCTTCTTAATTACAAGCCCGTTTTTCAAATAATAGGATCAATGTAAACTTTATTTATTCGGGAGTTAACGATGGCAGTGTGAGAACGCTCTCCACCGAGAAAATAAGAACGCTCCCAAGAATTCAAATGGTTTCTGTTGAAGAAATAAATAGATCTGTTCTTGGAATAAAAACTCGTTTTATGCCTCACCCCAGACAGGCGGCATCGATTCAAGCTTTGCCATGTCTTTCCCTCAAATCAGAATGTTACGTAAAACTCCAGGGTCCCCTGCAAGTATTACATTTGAATTAGTGGAATCCGGTTTCCCTGGCTTCCCGAAGCAACACACATGGAATGCAGCATACTGCAGCAAACTCTTTAAACATTCAAAAAAAAAAAAAAAAAAAAAAAGGGAAGGGGGGGATGATTCTCTTACCTTGTTTAGCTCTGCCTCTTCTTCCCGTTTACAGTAACCCCGGGAACATCTGGCAGAATCGGGCGGCCGAGGAGGCTTCTCCGCGGCATCATGAGGAAGAAATTTCCATGTAAATAGTCCTCATTCCCTGCGTATTGTACTCTGAGAGCCGTCTGCCGTAGCTGGAAAATTTTGCCTTCAGATGATGAAGCAAAGACAGTCTAAACTCTGTTGCTGTAAAGCTGCAGCCCTTCCTCCCGACAAACCCCTCCCCGCGGCGGGGCGGGCGGCCAATCGCCGGCCAGCTCGTCAGCCCTGCTCGTCTGAGCCCGGCCCTCATAGGGTGACGGACACAGCAACACAGCGCCGGCCGTGTGTGAAAACAGTGCATCCATACTGATGAAAGAGGAATTTCCCTCTCAGAAGAAAGCAATCAGAGCACCAAGACAAAGTGGCACATAATTGGCAGAGCCGAGAGAGGGGTAGCTGGAGAAAACACCCTTGAAGACAGCCAGCCTCAAGCTTGGGCTGCACTGCAAATACTTGCGGAAATACCAACTCCGCAGATTCCAAAGGGATCCAGGTCGTACAGGAAACTGAAGTCATGCTCCCGGCTGACAAAGCATGGATTTGTTTTTCGGGGGGGTGGGGGGGGTGGGGGGGAAGGAACCGCACGTCGACCACGGGCGGGGATACCTTGCAGAGCATTTTACAGATGATTTCTCTTAGCGGGGGAGACGGTGTTAGCCCGAGTGCATATTCAAAATCAAAACATGCTTAACCCCTTCGCACACAGTTTCCCTGAAGAACAGCTGTGACTGCAGTGCTTAGTTCCTGTAGCTCCTAGAGCTTTCATCTAAGTTTTTCCAACCACTGGGGTCTTCAGTTAGGGGATTCTGAACAATACAACTGATAGCTACACATTACCCTTTTGTCCTGTTGGCAGGCACCCCAGAGAGGATTAGGTGTGCTTTCCCCTAATCCTAAGGGACCTCAGGTACCATTTGATAAATACTGTGCATTGGTCCATATTGTCATTAATGAAGCAGTGATTACAGGAAGATAGTCACAGGGGAATGCATACGGCACGCGACCCAAGGGGCATCATTGGGTGCCACTCCCCAAAGGTTGTCTAGAGGTGCTGAATTTCCCCGAGAAAAAGCAGGAAAAAAGAAACAGAAAGGTTGGATGGGTCACTTATTTTTTCCCCCAGTCAACAGTACTCCTGCATGCTCTCAAAACAAAACAAAACAAAACAAAACAAAACAACCCATATGGCATTTGGAGAACACAAAAAGCATACATTTTCCTTCCACTGAAACACAACATTTTGAATTTAAAAAATGAAGTGTCATGCCTCCATGACTAAACCAAAGCAGGAACAAAGCCCCATTCATCTGAAAGGTTGAACCAATGCACTGTTGTTTACGAGCAACTACTCAGTGGATGTCACAGTTGAGGTAGAAGGTAGTGGTTTCCTTTGATTTTGCTAACTACAGTTTGAAACACAAGGTTTCATATGATGTGTAGGCTATGTCTTCAATAGACTATCATGCATTATCCCCCCTTGGATTTTATACTTCTAATGAGGATTACGACAGTTTTCATCCTGATGTAAATCCATCACATATAACTTTTAGGCTTTTGCCTACTATAATTTTTACTGAAATTTTAAATAATCTCTGTGGTCAAACAGGTAGACAATTATTTTTAGCTATTGATATACTTAATATCATACTGCCTGCAAATGGACAATCGCAGGTCTACGAATCTCCTCTTCCCCATCTCCCTGATTCAGACAATGAGACTACCATGACCTTCATTTCATTCCTGAAATTTTAGTCATCTTTGACTCATTCTCCTACCTTCATCCAATGAAACTAGATCTCATTGATTTTTTTCCCTCCGGGCTAGTTCAGAACTCCGACCTGCTACCTGGATAGTACAAATGCTTGTAAGTTGGCTTCTGGGACACAAGCCTTCCCATGTTCGAGATTCCCTGTTGCCAGACGGGTTCTCCCGTCATGTAAAGTAATATTCCTTTCATATTCAAAGTCTTCTCTTTTAAAATCCAAATTACAGACTTTGAAGGATTTTCCATAATCTGGCCTCTCTCTTTCCACTCAACTTTTTCTACCCTGTTTTCCCAAGTGAACTTTTTGATGGAGTCACGCTTATTTCTCCGAGACCTGGCTCCTGCAGTCCATCCCTAGACCTGACTCCCAAGAGCTTCACTTAACAAAATCTCATCCAACCTTTAGACCTCAACTTGCATCCTCTTTCCTCTGTTATGGCTTCTCTGTTCACATCGTCTTCTCTGATGTTCTTCTCCTCTGAAAGCATGCTGGCACTGTTCATTTTACCAGCCCATTAACCCCCTAATGATGAGCTGATCTCCCCACCCCAGAAGGCAAGGTTTGCACGGTATATTAAGATAATGTACTTAAAACATCTATATAGCGGCTGGCACGTGATCAATGTGCCACTCATATTTACTTCTACATTTCTGTCATATCTAGCAGCATGGCATGAGTAAACTTGCTGATTTCATGATTCCTATCTCAAGAATTGGTATCCTATCCATCCAATTTGCACAAGCAAAAACCTGGTGGTCATTCTTGATCCTCTCTCCCCAAACACCGTATGAAATGCATTATCAAAGCTTGTCAGGTTCGGCACCTAGATGTTTAGAAATGTTTCACTTCGCCCTGTCTTCACCAATGCGGTTTGGTCCAAGCTATCCGTATCTTTCACTATGACTATGAAACAGACTTTTAGCTGGCCTCCTGCATATTTTCTTGACCCCTTCAGTCCCTTCTCTACATATCAGTAAACATAAGAATTCAAAAGTAGAATTCTGATTATTCTACCTACAGTCCTCTGCCCAAAATCTTTGCTATGGACTAAGCTGTGTCTCCTCCAAATTCCTATGTTGAAGCCCTAAGCCGCAGTGGAGTGGTATTTGGAGAAGAGGTCTTTGGGAGATAATCAGGTTATGAGGGTGGAGCCCTCATGATGGAATTAGTGCCCTTCTAAGAAAAGATATCAAGGAGAGAGATCTTTTCTCTCTCTCTCACCCAAGCGAGGACAGAGCAAGAAGGCAGTCATCTCCAAGCCTGGAGCAGGCCATTACCAAAACCTGACCATACTGTCCCCTGGTTTCAGACTTCCAGCCTCCAGAACCCTGAGAAAGTACATTTCTGTTGGTTAAGCCACTTGTCCACAGGGCATTTTGTTATGGCAGCGTGGGCTGGGGAACAAGATAAAAAGTTCTCAGCGTGGTCTACAAGGTCCCATGTTATCCAGCCCCAGCCTACCTCTCTAGCCTAATCAGTGGCCTTTTCTTCAGGGAGCCCTTCCCTGACCCCACGATGAGTTTAGGTCCCACCTGTTGTTTTCTCTCCCAGCCTGTGCACTCCAGAGCAGTGCTTCTCGAATTTAATGTGCATGCAGATCCCCCAGGGATCTTGTTAAAATTCTATCTCAGTAGTTCTTGGTTGGATACTGAGATTCTGCGTTGCTAACAAGCTCCCAGGTGATGCTGCTACTTCTGGTCCATGGACTACTCTTTGAGTAGCAAGATTTTATAGACGTTGTTTACTTCATAGCACTTTTTATAGGGCATGGGAATACGTTTATTTGGTTAATTACTTAAGATCTATCTTCTCAGCCAGCTGACCAGCATCAGAAGCCACTACTGTCTCTCCAACATCCAACTGAGTATGTGCCTGGCACTTGACAGGATATGCGCAATGATAAATATGTGTTTTGGCTCTTCCTCGGCGCTGCCTGCGGAGGTGGCAGCCATCTGTTACTGGGCATCATGGCTGCCCTCAGACCTCTGGTGAAGCCCAAGATCGTTAAAAAGAGGACCAAGAAGTTCATCTGGCACCAGTCAGAACGCTATGTCAAAATTAAGCGCAACTGGCGGAAACCCAGAGGCACTGACAATAGGGTGCGCAGAAGATTCAAGGGCCAGATCTTGATGCCCAACACTGGTTACGGGAGCAACAAGAAAACAAAGCACATGTTGCCCAGTGGCTTCCGGAAGTTCCTAGTCCACAATGTCAAGGAGCTTGAAGTGCTGCTGATGTGCAACAAATCTTACTGTGCAGAGATTGCTCACAATGTCTCCTCCAAGAACCGCAAAGCTATTGTGGAAAGAGCAGCCCAGCTGGCAATCAGAGTCACCAATCCCAATGCCAGGCTGTGCAATGAAGAAAATGAATAGACGGCTTGTTGTGCACATCATATTTGTGTTAATAAAACCATACAACTAAATAAATAAATAAGTGTTTTGAATTAATGAATTGATCAATACAACATACTGCAGATCCAAGCTGGACTTTTCTTTCTTTTTCTTTTTCTCATCTGCCTCCCCTTCCTCCCCCTCTGCCCTGACCCTTCTTCCTCTTCTCTTCCTCCTTCTGTCTATAACTCAATTGTGGAAGCCTTGAAACTCTGGAAAGAAAATTAATGTTTATTGAAGTCATGATATACTAAATAGAAAGGAGAATGTTGAGAAACCAAACAGAAAAAGTGTCAAGAAGGTGATGAACTGTGTCAAAGTAAAGAAGGTGGCCAGAGGAATCAAAACCATAGATACTTGTCCAACAGAAGTTGTCAATTATCTCCTCCAGGTTGATGAATTCAAGATCTATAACTCTGTCCCTTTCTCTTGACCTCTACGCCCAATTTATCACTTGAATGGACCAGAGATAACTCATTTTCACCTTGTCCCTAACTTATTTTTTATTCTATTGGAACACATTGCTCTTATGTCTCCCACGTTAGTGAATGGGGCCACCATCTTTTATGCCTGCCTCTGTCTCACTACCAACGTGCAAATACTCCCATGTCCTATAGATTCCTATCTCTTGAATTCATTGATGTCTCCCCATCTTCACTGCTGTGTCCCTAGTTCAAGTCCTCATCCTCTTCTGTCTTCTCTTCACCTCCCTGCTTCCAATCTTGGCCCTCACTTCTCATACCACAGCCATACCACAGCCAAATGGAAACACAAGTCTTATCATGTCATTATCTACATAGTCACTCCGTGACACCCGTTATCTTCAGGACAAACTCCTTGCCTAATTCTTGAGTATATTCTCTTACCACTCCTCTTGAACTTACTTCCCTCCTACTTAATACCCAGTATTACTAAACCAGTTTTGATCCCTAGAATGTATTATTCTCTTGCTAATTTACAGCCTGGATTCCTTCTGTATAAAACAGCTCTGATTCCTTTTATGCCCATCTGACATCTTTCCATCCAGCAATACTCAATGTACATATCACCTCTTCCAGGAAGCCTTCCCTGACCACCATGACTTCATTGGCCCCTTGACATTGTATTCACCATAGCAATTATCACAGTGTATTGTGAATATAGTTTCCTTACTTATGATCTCACTAGTGTCTGTGATAGAAGTGACCATGTCTTTCTTGTTCATCAGTTTATCCCCAGTACCTAGAACATGTGGTGATGTAATAGCAGACACTAAATTGTGTTGAATGGCTAAATGGATAAATTTAAAAATAACACTAGTAACACAGTGGCAAAGAGAAATGCAGGGTTCAAGCAAAAAATTGATAGTGAACGGGCAGGCGCCTGGGTGGCTCAGCCAGTTAAGCGTCTGACTCTTGGTTTCGGCTCAGGTCATGATCTCAGGGTTGTGAGATCAAGCCCTGTGTCTGGCTCTGCGCTGGGCCTGGAGCCTGCTTGGGATTCTCTCTCTCCCTCTCCCTCTGGCCCTCCCCACCCCCACTCGAGTGCTCCTTTCTAAAAAAAAAAAAAAAAAAAATCGACACTGAAGGCACGGAAGGCATAGGGACAATGGATGTAGCCTACATACGTATTAAAAAAAAAAAAAAGCCTAGAGAAGGGAAAGAGGAAATAATATAAAAGCTAAAAGGCACAGTGCAGTTAGGAGATCACTCCTTTTGTTGGATGTACCAAAGTTAGCAAGCTCATGGTCAAGAGGAAACTCATCTCTGATGATGTTTAAAATGGAGGTGATTTCCATAGAAACAAAATCTTCCTTTGAGTGGAAAAGGGTAGGTGTCCTAGAACAGATGGAAGTGTTGACTTTTCAGAAGAGAGGGCTTAAAAGGAGGAGAAGGTTGTTTACAGCCAAGAGAGAAGTGAGACAGAAAGGCCCACTGCAGATGGGCCTGGTCTGTGACAGTTTGGTCTCTCTCAGTATAATCTCCCGGTATGCTTTTCTAGCCTACATGTGTCCACTTGGTCCTTTAGTATATACTGTTCTTTATTTTCCTCTAGTTGTTTTATGTGGAAACCTTACCACAAGTCCCTTGAGGGCAGAGACCATGCACTAAAACCTTTTTGTATCCTCCACAGTGCCTAGCATGGAGCAATGCTGAATTAATTTTGATTGATGGATTTTTACTGGAGAAAATTTGCATACTTTAGAAAAGATTGGTAGTTTTTTGTTTGCTTGTTTTTTTTTTTTAATGTGCAAATTGTTGAAAATGTAGCAGGGAATAGAATACTTGGTTTTATGATTGTCAGAAAAGAAGTTATAGTGTTTTCAATTGAATTTATTGCAAGGAAGATCAACTGGTTCCTATATGTTTCCATGGGTCCAGGGGCAGAAGACTCTGGGAAAAATCAGGACTAACATTTCTAGGGTAAGGAAAACAGAACGAAATAAATTGCATAAAGCATGTAAATAATAAAGTGATGTCTGAGAAAACCTCATAAAACATGGCACATAATTAATTATTAATATATCTTAGCTACTACTATTACTACTGCTGATTTTATCATCATCCTTAGGTTCTAGATTTCTAGCGAGATTTCACTGAAGAGTGATTATGTCAAAACATGATCACTAAAGTAGAGATTTCCACACTTTCCTGCTTTGTAGCACTTTTGACATCCTGTATTTTTTTCACCATGCTCCTAGGCCAAAAGAAATACCTAAATTAAATACCTATTTAATAAGTAATTAGGTCCTAACAACTTAGTTGACTGTTTATATTTAACAACTTTGTAGCTGTTTGAAAAATTAATAGAAAAAGTTCGGAAGAAAAAGTAATATTTTTATTTCATTCTTAAATAACCCTAATGAGTTATTAATAGATTGTGCGTGCCTATTGGGCACTGCATACAATTCTCAAAGCCTGAAATCAGACTGGAACCACTACGCTTCATTTACCGGTCCACAATGATTTTTGTGCAGTACTTGCTTTTCGTATTCCTCACTGCTAAAAATCCAACATTGCAAAGATAGATGGTATCATTGAAAGGAATGTAGCATGAGTCTCATACTGAAACTGAATTACCTTGAATTAGTAATTTGCACACCATCTGACACATTTTGAGAGTACTGCTGTGTTTTCCCTGGAAATAGAAAATGTCTCACGGAACCCCTGCGAGTTCACTGCAGCTTCCCCGGGGTGACTCATAGCACAGTTTGTGAACCACGCACTAAGGCATGGGTTGGCCAATGTCAACTGTCCCATTGTTTTTGGTTTTGTGTTTGTTTTCTGGCGTGATACTTGCATCAGGCCTCCTGTCCTGAGGTCCAAGAGCACTTGAAGTTGCAGAAAGAAGATCGGGTCAAAGGTTGCTGGACATGCCAGCCCTGAAACTGAGGTCATTTGAAAACAAGCTTCTGAGATGCAGGTGAGGCTTACAGTTCTCCAGAATTTCAGATGCTTGTGGGGCAAAAAGAAGAGACTAGGAGACAAAGAGGATGATGATACTGTTGGCTATTCATGGTGAAAGACACTTGCCAGTGACCACTGTCTTTCAAAATGGTGAATTCTGGAAATAAGTGTAAAGAGGAAGGAACGGTGAGACTTTTCCCGATTAGTCCTCTTCATTAAGACCACACATATCTTTTGCTGCTCATCCCTATTTTCTCTTAGGCAGGCTGGGGAATTACCATGCTTCCTTCATATGCACTATAATCTAATTTTACTTGTAATAAAGGATGAGTATTCTTAGACCCTGTCTCCACCTCTTTGTATTAATGTGGCGTTTACGACAGAGAAGAGAATCCCCCAAACCTGAAATGCTACAGGTGGCTGGCATTCTCTTGCCCCTGTTGGACGACTTGGAAGATTCTTTCATCCCTTACCTCCTGCCCATCTTCTGAATGAGAGGTCAAGCTGGACAGGGGTCCAGCAGCAACTGGATGAGAAGAGAACTACTTCCTCTACTTTTCCTTCCTTTTCCATAGCTTCTGCCCCCATTTGTCATAACGTATAATCGACTTTTACTGTTTGTTGTCGATCCCCTCCACTAGAATATAAGCCCCCTACACCCCCCACAGGCAGGGGGCTTTTACTATTTTGTTTGTTGGTATATTCCAAGTGCCTATGATAGAACCTGACCCATGGGACTGATAATACATGTTTGTTAAATAAATGAAAAAAATGTTGGCAGACTGAACTATGGTAGAGGATGAGTAAGAAACTGTGTTTGAGGCCAAGCATCAGAGCACCTCCTTAGGTGCTTCCCAGGGTTGTTGGGAGTCATGCATGTGGAAACCAAGGAAGAGTCAACCCCCCCCCACCCCGCCATCGAGAACAACTTGAGTGCCGCTCAATGGCGTATGCTGTTGTAGAGTTGGGATTTTATGGTTCACCGATGTTCCATGAGCAGCCCAGCTCCAGAGACAGGGTCTTTAATGGAACGGGAGTGTCCTCTTTTCCAGAAGGTTGAGAAATGGGTGGGCTTGACGAAAAAGGTGATCTTGGTGAGGTCACGGGCTCAGGGTATGTGAGCTCGTGGACTAGAGGAGACACCATCATCCCTGAGTGAAAGGTTGGACTAGCTGTGGGAAATAACAGGTGCAACTTGGATTAAAGCTTGCATTTCAAGAATGAATGCAACTGGTTTTGATTTTCTACCATTATATGAAACTCTTTCCAAAGCTCCCAGTCCCCACTCCGCCTCTTTTTGGTTCTCCCAGGATTGCCACCCTACCTGGATCCCCTTCTTTACGCATCTGATTAGGATTTATCGAATACTTGCCATATATTGGTTCCAAACAAGGCAGGGACGATCTGAAGATGAGCAAGATACAGGCATGACCCTGAGGAGCTTAAAGAATGACACAGTGATCCCAGAAGCAAGATCTATGGATGCTCGTCTCAAAATGTTCCCAAAGAAAAGGATCCACAGCCAAGTAGGTTCAGGAAATGTTGGAAGAGCCATTAAACACGTGCTTTCACCACAGGACATCTCAGAGCTTTTATTCTGGGAATGTGCTTTGTGAATCTCCAAAAAAAGGGTATATAGTTTGCCACGTTTGAGGATTTATTTTATCACAGACCCTCTTATTTGAAAAACATCTAACTGGTATGATATTCTAGGGGATACATTTTGGGAAACACAAGTCCAGGTAAATCTTTTTTTTTTCCTTCCTGTTCTTTGGGCCATACCCATATCTGCTTGCCTCATTCAACTCAACATCTTCTTTCTGATGCTCCATCTTCCTACTTTAAAAAGGTCCTCAACTTTGTCAACAACTCGTGAAGCATCTACCATGACTCGATGCTACTTTCCAGTCATTTTTTAGCACCACAGTTACCCTGAAGTTCCTGTGGCTCCAGGGTATCCTGGCTGGACCAGACTTTCACAGCCTTCTTCCTCAGTCAAATCTCGGAGACCATTTGCCCAGGTGTTCCTGGACAGCAGAGGGCCCCTGGTGGCTGTGTAGGGACCTAGGGGCATAACTACCCTTTCAAATCTTCATCCCGTCTAAACTCTATGTTCCAAGAGAAACACCAATTTATAGAAAACATGTTACTCATCCCTTTCCTCCACCAAATGCCATTCATGACAAGTGCTTCTCGGGAATTCCTCGTCTTGGAGGTTGGCGGCTGGTAGAGATGATTTATTTATTAAGCATTTACTTAGCAATTACTATGTGTTGAGCACAACACTATGAAATACCCGCTGTTATTATCCCAGTCTTACAGATGGGAAAGGTTACCTGAGCATCTAAGTAACCTTTCCGGGGCTACAGAGCTAGCCAGTGGTGGAGCCCACTGTCCCCAGGCAGGCTGGCTCCACAGTCCATTTCCTTACCACTGCAACATGCTGGCTCTAAATAGAACAGAACAGGTAACACAGGAATCAGAAAGTGTTAAGTGTTAAGGAAAAAAAAAATAGAAGGAACAGTGGGACACAGCAAAGGGGGAATCAGACAATCTGAGCGGGAGTTGGGGGGATAACTGCATAAACGGGACAGGCCACGTTGAGAAAAATCCCATGATAGAGATTAGCCGAGTCAAGGAAGCATGTCATGGGCCCTCTAAAGAAATGTGTTCCAAGCAGAAGATGCACACTCCAGGGTCCGGCGAGAACTCTGGAAGACATTAGTGTGAGAGGGGCTTCTGTGTTCAACTGCGCTGGCCACCAACTTGTCACTAAGTTCTACCCTTTGTTTCTTAATAGTTATTTCTTGGCGATGCCCTGTTCTCTCTGTACTAACGGCTCCATCCACTCTTCAGTCTGATTCAGTCTGGCTTCTGTCTTTCTTTCTTCACACCCAGAACACCCCTCACCACCATCCCTCCATCAGCAATCATAAGGGGCCAGATCCTTCTTTTCGCTTCTAGATGTTTCCCTATCTTCCCTTTCTAAATTCAAAAATATGGCTACCTCTTTTCAGGTTGATTCATCAAATGATCTCCTTCTGCTATCCATTTAGACCTCAGTATATATTCTTGATAAATGAAAAATTTCAAACTTATATAAAATGTTCTGAATTTTCTTCCAAGAACATGTGTTGTGTTTTATAATAAAATTTTAATCTTTATTTTAAAAATAATTTGTGCAAAGAGAAAGCATCTGGCTTTGTTTTATCTGCTACAGAAAAGGGATCATGTCATGGATATATTCTTTACCAGAAATGGGCAATTATTGAGCCTTCCATCTGGATTAGAGAGAAAAACCACTTCACCTTAGCAACAGCTTTCTGACGCTGATGTACATCACCTTACATCATTTGGTTTCATGTCACTGTGTTTCTTTCTCTAACATCCCAAACCTTAAAAACCTTGGAGCTTTATAGATCTCTACATTTAAAAGGCTTAATGAAAAAGGAAGAAATAACCGTGTTTAAATATTCACTGAGTCATTATAATCTTGAACTCTGTCATCAGGTCTCTCTGCTCCAGCAAAACAAAATGAGAATTGTTCTTTTTGAACTCATTCCAATTTCTGCCACTGCTTTGCCCACACCCTCGTATCTCCCGAGCTGATGCCCACAAGTTCCCTCTCTGTGCCCCCAACCTGTTGCATTGCCAGCCTCCTCAACAAGCCTGGTCACTTACAAATGTCATTATTCTGTTTTGCAAAACAGTCCAGTCCTGAAGGGATTATGGTGAGATTATGATCATGGATCCCAGAGCTGGAAGAAATCTTACTATTCATCTAGATTCTACTCCCTTATTTGAAGGCGAGGAGACAGAAACACAATGGTTGGCTTTTGCTAAAACACAGAAAAGATTCTACCCCTCTGGAAGTCTGTGGTTCCTCAAAATTTCAGTGAGGACCCTCACACAGTGGCAGACCATGCAGCCCCCCAACCCCCGCCCCATCAGACGCCCCCTCCCCCACCGCTACCTCTCTCCCCCCGGCCCCTCCCCACCGGCTCCTCCACACACAAAAATTCACACACCCAAGTCGCTGAATCAGTGCCAGGAATCCTTCCTGCATCAGAAATTGGGCTGAGACTCCTCCACTTAGAAGTTGAAGTATTGGCTTTGGTCTCAAAATAAACAACATTTGAAAACTCACAGTTGTGGGGAGTCATTTAAGTGATGCTTATTTAGAGGAACAAACATTTGTATATATTGACGGGAAATATTTGCTGTCAATGAACGGAAAACTATCCACGTACATCTGACACTTGGGCAAAATCGGGCTCTCAGTTTTGGAAGCCTCAGGCCCTGCCGCCAAGACAAAGACTTCCTTCATAAGCTTTTATCACTTTTATCACAAATTAACCGTCATGCTCCAGAAGTAATTTGAAAAGTTCTCAATTTGCTGGATCCCTGACTAAGAAGCACAGATGATATTTTTAATCTATTTTAATCTTAAAGTTATTTTTAACATAATTAAGCATTTATAACTTTGCTTTATATATACTTTGAGTTATATAACATCACTGAGCTAATAATTTGGACCACACTTTAAAAAATTCTCTATTCTCAAGATCTCACATTTAAGTCTAATGAGGAAATTGCCTTTTGGTTAGAAATCAATATCTTCCTTTTAGAGGACTTTTTAATACTGAAAATAGCAAAACAAAAGATTCTCAAACTTTTCAAAAAATGTAAATTTTACCAAATGAGCAATTAGAACACATTTTTTCATACTGAATCAACTAGTAAGTACTTATTGCCCCAATTAGACTGACACCCAAATACGGATTCTGTCATTGTTCTCAGAGGAGACAAAAGGGCTGTCTAATTTATCTTTATGTCTTCAATATTGGAAAGATTATTATTAAGCATTCATTGCACTATCTCTTTTGAAAAGCACTTTACGATAATTTATCACTTCATACTCATATTCAATCTGGGAGGTCACTGTCTTTATCTTCATTTTACAAGGAGGGACATTGAGGGACAGAAGGTTGAAAACTTTATCCTCGGTTTCTAAAGAACCTACTGGCCGAGGTGGGTGATGGACCTGGATTCTGTGTAAAATTTAGGTCCCTCAGTGGCACAACAACTCAAGACACAATTTCATCCTAAAATTTGAGCAAAGAATCATACTCAACTGACATGTTTTGGCAGGGAGTTGGTGAGCGAAATTTCGGTGGGTTCTTGCATTCATGTAGAAGAATATAAGAAGGGAAGAGATTTTCCTGGAAACATGGAAATATAGACAACTTCCCAAAATGTTCTAAAGGAAATACAGAGGTTTAATTTAAAAATTCTTAATTAAGTTACTCAAATCCTATTTTTATAATATTTTGAATTGATTTCTTGTGTGTTTTTAGCTGCATGGGTGGCCTGTTTGATTTTTTGCCCCTACCTTTAAGAACTCTGCTAAATGGACAACCCAGTTAGAGACTGACAGACCAAAATGATACCTTGTAAAAACATATTTTCAGTTAGTTTACTTAATCTCTGAGGTTAGTGTCCAGGGCCACTGTGTACAACCAGGGAGGTTATGTTTGGCAAATCTCCTGTCCATTATTCAGGTTACAGTCAATATTCTAGTCACCATTCTTGAAATATGTGCACCCCTGGAGATGTGCAGTACACAGCCTACTCAACCATATATGTCTTCCCAGTTAATATCTTCAGCCTAAGAGTGAGTGGGCAGATAATAATAGGGCTGGTCACAGACTTACCACTTTTAGATAATCTTTGTGTTTCTCCTCTGACTCTTTTCTAGCCTTTTGTAAATCTTGTCATTATTTTCTCAACTCTTTCTCAAGCCTCTGACCCATATACTTCTACAACTGAGACTTCACTACACTGTCCCTAATGGCCTAAGGACTAGTAACTAGAGTTTCTATATCCCAGGAGATTGATAAGATAAATCCATGAATCAGCTTTTACTTCTAGAGTTCTCAGAACAATCTAGTTCTGTTGTACAATCTGGGCCAGGCTGCAGCTTCTTCAAAAGGCTCGAGTTCCAGCTCCACAATGGAATCAGAGGTATGGTCCTAGTCTCATTGCCTTACTCCCTAAGTCACAAAAACAATCCCAAGCACTGAGTCTTACATTTATTAATTGGTGTCACTGGAGTCCAAAACATTCCCAAATATTTTTCTGCTAAATCCTAGTCCTACAAGACAATCTGGGAAAATCAAAAGGATTCCCTTACAGATTTGTTTGGGAAACACTGCATACTATATTGTCTACTTGAAGATTCATATAGTTCATTAGCATTTTAAAGGATCTGAGAAGTCCTGCAAGAAATAAATCTGTTGAATTTTGTTTATCCCCAAACTTATTTATTTATTTTTGGTAACTCCTAGTAGTATCAATAATGCACCTGGGAAATGCAAACCTGCAGAAAAACAAGTTCTCCAAACAACGTTCCTTTACCTGACTTAAGACTCTTCCCTGATCTCGCCCTCATGAATTAGCTAGTTTTTAACATCCATGACAGTGGGCACAGCACAACATAGACCATTTACAGGTTTTCTTGAGCACTTCGCAGGTTTTCACCATACAGTGAATTGCACTTTACAACAATGTACATGCAGGAAAGAGGAGGAGGGATACAGGGGTTAGGGAGACAAAGATGAGTAGAGGGAAGAGAGCCAGACAGGCGGCAAAGGGAACTGTGAGCAAAGGTAACCCTGTTATAGGGCCTGTTTTAGTAAATCCATCTTATATAAGGGGAAACTGAGGCTTAGATAAGTTAAATAACTTGCTCTAGTTCCCTCTACTATTTGGGTGCACAGCTTTAACAGGAAGCCACATTACTGACTCCAAACCCCATGCTCTCCACTTCATTACATTTTGCATAATACGACATGATCATGAATGTTGTTACCATCTGAAAGGCCTCATGATGCGGTGGTTGAACGCAGGCTCTAACCCATTCCCAAGTTCAAGTCCCACCTCTCCCAATGAGTAGCATGTGACCATGCCCACAATCCCCGTGCCTAGGATTCATCTCTGCAACAGGATGGTCATCCTCACCAGATCCTTGAGAGAAGGTAAGGAATCAGTGTTCCAAAAATGCTTTGAATAATTCCCGTCAATATTCAAATAAACACGGGTGTTGTGGCCAATTTTTTCTGTATTTACTATTCATAGCTGAATTCTCCCATTTCACAGACTGCACAGCCAAGGCCTTGTACTCAGCTGTCAGGAATGACTGGAACCAAACTTGAGGTGTAATTCCCCTGTCCCGCCTTTCCCATAAAGCTGCGAGAGGGCCAAGAGGTCTTCATGGGCGAAAAATCACATACTCAGCAAGTGGACTATAGGACATCCTCAGTCACTGTGGGGCAAAGGAAGAGTGAGTGGGAGGGCTGAGCGTGGAAGCAGAAGGCAGAAAACACGCTCAGAGCCTTGTGCTCCGAGGCTCAGAATCATGAGTCACAATTCAGATGCACGGGTGAATTTTGCTGGGTCAAGTGCTTTCTTGCTGATTCATTACTGCGAATATAGCTGATAGAGACCAAGGGATGTTTCCCGAGAGCTACAGCTCTGCTCCAACTACTCACTGGCTTTCACATTGATTGATCTAATAGCTTTGATCTATAATCTCAAAAATAACTCAGTGTTGGGTTTTTTTTTTTTCCATAACAGAGAAATGCTGTTAATACTCTCCCAGTGAGGCAGACTGAGCACTTGGCATGGTTTAAAAACAAAGGAAAATAAATGTAAACTATTTTCTACTATTTTTAACATGTCTCCCTTCGAGTTGCCTTTTGTCTTAACAAGTTTGATTACATTTAAATTAAACTTTAACACTGGTAGTGCATCTGATACATTAATATATTTTGATGACACATTACTGCAGCAGAGATGAATTTTGTCTTCTATTTAGGTCAGCTATGTAAATCAACCACATTAATGAGCTTTATTAAATCATCTTAGTAAAAGCTCCACTGTCTTTAATGTTTACTTAAATCCATGTCCAACAAAAAACAGCTGTTACCTTCTGACAAATCTTACTCTGAGTGAGAGTTTTCTTCTTACAAGAGGAAAATTGACATAAATTGTAATCCAACAGAAGTGTCATATTTAGACTCTTCTAATAGGATACTCTGTTATAAAACGCAGGACTTATAAGATGCCAACTTATTGTTAAGGGAAGAGTCCAGGGGGAGCACGGTGCTCCTGTCACGTACTTTATATGCAGAAAGCACCCAGTTACTTTATAGACAACTGCATTGACTTGAGGACTCAATGTCTCTAAGGCCTAGGGTGTCAGGCTGAAATAGGGAGAGCTACAACCCCTTCCTGCTCCTTCAGAAGAAAAGGTTCCTTAAATAAGTTGATACATCATTCAACTGCGACATGGTTTAAAATTTTTTTTCAACATTCTTAAGAAAGTATAGTTGGTTTCTTCCTTAATCAGAAACTTTAAACAGTCTCTACAAGTAAATGCATCCACGGTAAATGAACTGTATGCATTCAAGGAAACAAAGCGAGGAGTTCTTCATATTGGTAAAGACTTTGTTAACAGCTTGAATGGTTTCTATGTGCTTACATTAACAAGATCGTCTTCTTTTGAATATATTTTGTAAAGTATTTAAAATCGATGCTGTATTATTTCAAGAGGAGCCTTTTCGTAAGACATCTGATAACTGACCCAGGCTTTAAATCCAAGCGCTGTCCTGAAAACTCTCTCCAGACAAGCTCTGGGACTCTCCAACAAACAAAGTACAGTCTCCACCCCATGTGTGTGTCTCTCCTGTGAAAGTAGTGTTTACTGACTTAGATGCTCTCCTGTTGTGGGCTAGAGGAGAAGGTCATGTGGCAGTGCTCCAGGATGGGGACATCCATCACTGCTGTGAACATCCAGGGTAAATCAGATCCTCAGACAGATAGCTGGAACTCCAAAGACAGACCCTAGGTAGGCAGGAGAGGAAACTGGCCTTTGTCAGGTAAAAATGAATGCGCGACACCTTGTAATGAAAAGTTTCATATGTATCCCAGTACTTAATTCCCTTGTTTGTTCATTCATCATCATTCATTCAATGAAACGGATATTTATTTAATACTATGTGCCAGGTAAGGTTCTAGGCACTAGGGATTTATTTATTTATTTATTTATTTTATTTTTAAGATTATTTATTTGAGAGAGAGCGAGAGCGAGAGAGTGAGAGAGAGAGGAGGGGCAGCGGGAGGGGGAGGGGTAGCAGGAGGGGGAGAGGTAGAGGGAGAGGGAGAAGCAGCCTCCGCGCTGAGCAGGGAGCGAGAGACTGGACTCCATCCCAGGACCAGAGATCATGACCTGAGCCAAAGGCAGACGCGTAACCAACTGAGTCACTGGGGATTTATTAAAGAAGAAAACAGATACGAATACATGCCTGCACTGGGTGGGAGAGATTCATTACTAAGTGAAAAAATTACATAGTGCGTTAAAAGGTAATAAATGCTATGCAGCATAGTAAAGTGAGGAAAAGGATAGGAAATGCGGGTTCAGGCAGGGATTTGCAGGGATAGCTCGTTGGGGAAGGTCATCGGGGAAGGCCGTCGGGGAAGGCCACACCCAGAAGGCTGTCTTTGATCAAACACTAAGGAAGCAGGCCAGGGAGATACCAGAGAGGACAGTTTTTGAGGTGGAGGCAAAAGAAGCAAGAAGACCTTGAAGCATGGGCCTGCTTACCCGGAGCTTGCTGCGGGGGTGATGCAGGTGGTTAGTGCAGAAGCTGGACTGGTTACCATGTGGGGGTGGGTGTTGTGGTGGATGGTGCCCCAGTGTGCAGACTCATAATATTCTAAAGACTTGGGCCTCTATTGATAGGGTTAGTAATCTGTTCTGCATTTATCAATGCAAATGTAAATTAACAATACCGGGTTTTTGTTTCCAAAGCCATACACTTAACAGCATTTAAAGTGGGCACCTGCAAAAGAGTGATGACCCCCCCACAAGTCCTCTGCAAAGCAATGGGTCTTGACCTTTTTATTACAAGTGGGCTTTATTATGACTAATGTGCTGTTCCTTAATTCTGGGCAAAGACATCCTTTCCCATCACGGTCCCATCTCCCATACAGCCCTTGCAGACAGATCCTTCTGGTCTACCCACCAATCTACCATGGCACTTCTCCAGAAAGAAAGGACAAGAAGGTCAGCGGTGGAAGGGGGACTGAGGAAGAAAGCGAAGCACAGAAGAGGAGAGGAGTAGCTGAAGGCAATAGAACAATTCCTTTGGCAATGAGCCTAATCTCCTGGCCTTGACAGACAACACATGGTCCAGCCCCAGGCCAAAGCCACCTGCGGTGCCCATTTCTCACTTGAGTGGGGTATATAAGGTTGCTGTGATTTGGGTACAGGTTCATCTTTCCAATCAAGAGAATTTCTTTCTGCATCTGGTGGTCTAAACTTTCGCCTTCCTTGCTGCATGTCATCTGAACACTTCAGTGAGCCCTCCTCCTAGCTCAGATCCTGGGATAATAGTATTCACTTGTTTTATTTATTTAACATTTATTTTTTATTTTTTAAAAGATTTTATTTATTTATTTGATAGAGAGAGACACAGCAAGAGAGGGAACACAGGCAGGGGGAGTGGGAGAGGGAGAAGCAGGCTTCCCGCTGAGCAGGGAGCCCGATGCGGGGCTCGATCCCAGGACCCTGGGATCATGACCTGAGCCGAAGGCAGACGCTTAACCAACTGAGCCACCCAGGCGCCCCTTAACATTTATTTTTTAACCATTGTCGTAGGCATGGAGAGGGAACAGTAGACCATGGAGACAATGACAGTAATAATATATTAGGTAAAATCTGAGTGATTACAAATGTGCTAGGAGCTGTTTTAAGGGTTTTACTATGATCTTATTTCATTTTTACAACCCTATGAGGAAGCTACCTTATGCCGGTTCTATAGGTGGAGTAAGAGGATGCTGGTAAGTGGCAGATCTGGCATGGAAATCTCCCCTATTCTGACTCCAGAGATGAGGCTTCTCACCTTTAATGCTTCAGGAGCAGTGTTTTGTTTTAAAACTACCTTTTTGTTATGGAAAAATTCAAATGTTAACAGAAGTAGAGGGAATAGTGACTAGCTTAATAAGCTCCTGGGTATGCATCACCCAGTTTCAATAATTACCAAATACAGCCAGTCTGGTTTCATCTGTTTTTTCCCCAAAACTATTTTATTTTGAAGCAAATCCAAGACATCAGATCATCTCATCTATAAACATCTCAGTATGTATTTCTAAAAGAGAACTGCAAAAAAATATAACCACAATACCAATTTCACATCTAAAAATATTAAAAATAAGTCATTAAAAACATAAAATATCCAGTCTCAAGCTGTGGTTTAACTACAAGGCCATAATCTTATAGGTGTAATATGATTCGGTCCAGATGCAGAAGTAAATCTACCAGCCCCCTAATCGCATCATTTGTATTCCAGCATTAACACTTAAATGGTGTCTGATCAAATGAGGCTATTTTACATGCAAGTTGCTTAGGCCATATATTTCTCTAAGTGGTAGAGGAGAAAACAATAGGATTTAGAAAATCTAGGTTTGAGTTTTGGCTCCTATGCTTAAGTTTGTTACTTACCCTTTTACGGTCTCAATTTTCTACATATAAAATGAGAGGTTTCAGTGGTTTGTAGTTCAGAATTCTCAAATTCTAGAACTTTCTGAAGCTTATAGTTTCTATAAATAGATAGAGCCCAAAAGGATCTTATTTCATAAATAAGATTTTCTTAGGAGAAAAATCTTTCTTAACTTGAAAAGGTGGGACCATTGTTAAAATAATTGATTAAAATATTAACTATTTAATAATTGATCATTGTTAAAATAAATGATTTCAAGTAGCCCCTTCCTCTCTGACACTCAATATATTTATTTATATATCCTACCCATCCACCAATCCATTTATCCATCCATCCATCTATGTGCCTACCTATATATCTAGCAAGATATGTCTAAAAATAGTTTTTTAAATAATATGTGAAAAGAAGCTATTATTTTTCACAGAACCCAAAAGATTAGTCATGCACACGAATGATATAAGTATGATTGCTTTGTTATGTAATATGGAGAAAGAAAGAAACAATGACAAACTCAGAGGAGAATCAGACAGGAGGGTTGATGTGTTTCTAAAGATAAGGTGCTCTTTGAAGTCTTACTTTTCTTCTTATAGGCAGATGACTCTGACCCCCAGCCTCGTTTTACCAAGAAGAAAGTGGTAGATCATTAAAAGCTTATCATTCAAGGGCTTCAAGGAAGAAGTGCCTTTCAAAGAACTTTTTTTTTTTCTCTCTTGCTAGTCTATTAGCTTAATGAGCAGGAGGGAGGAAATAATCTCAGAGACAGAAGAGAGTCTGAGGTCAAAAGGAGGGAAAAAGGACAAAGACGGATAATGAATAATGAACTTTCATAAACAAAGGTAGAGTTTAAAAGGAAATAAGTAAGAACATAGTACGGCGGGACCCTGGGTAGGAGGTCAGACAGCCGGGTTCTGGAAGGAGCCACTTAGCTCCCCTCCCTAAAGCATCTGGACCCTGTCTGCAGGAATAGAGAGCAGAGCAGTGTGCCTCATTACCATATAATTCAGTAAGTCCTTTAGTTTAAGATACTCCATAATTATTTCATTCATCTTTCAGTGCTGTCTGTAGGTGCAAGAATATTAAATAAGATACTCAAATACAAGGAATTTTGGAGGGATGAAGTAAGTTGCAAATTTAAAAGAGATGTGGCCACAATTTATTTAAAGCTGTTTAGAGTCAAAATCATGAAAAATGTAATCCAAAAGATTTTTTGTTGTTGTCATCCAATGCCTATTAATTTTCTATCATACCCATTCTATAGGTGGGAGAGAGATAACTTATAAAATGCAAATACTGTGAGTATAAATTCTTACAACTGTGCTGTCTCGGTTTATCTAAGCTGGATAAACTGTTTCCCAGATTCCTTTCCTTGAAAGGTTCTGGATTAGTGGTGGCCACGAGAGACATCTGATGTGAATGTGGAAGTGAAGCAACAGCCATATTTCCTTCCAAAGCTGAAGGGCGGTGTCAGGATCCAGATACTATGTCAGACCTGCTAGCTGGCCTAGTTGGCGTGGCACCTCATCCAACTCATCACGCCTCCAGCTCCTGTAAGATCTGCCCTCCAGCTTTTCCAAGGTTTGGAGCAGGTGCATGTGCAGAAGGACACCAGCTTCTCCCCACCATGGCATCATGGTGATGGTGGTGGAGGTTGATGGAGGTGATGAGGGGCAGATGTAGCCTCCAAACTGTCTCTTGCATGTTCTAATTAACTTTGTGGGAGCGCCGGTTCATCAATATAGGCTGCTGTTTGTTCTTGCTCTCAACCACATCCAGCTTTCTTCCCCATTTATCCATCTGGCTGACCAAAGGCTCTACATTTCAGGCTCCACATCAAGTGCAGAGACACAGCCCACAGAGACGGTGCCACCAACTTCTGCACCTGCCTATAGGTCTAACCCCTATAATAGATCCCATATGTTTTCTCATACATAGCAATTCTGCTTTAACTTCTGATCCAATACTGGCTGATACAAAAACCTTATGAGGTAAGAAAACTATTCAGAGATTAAAATTCATTCACTGCTTGAAGGAAAACACATCCTCCAAAATTCATGAAGGCCCCCAAATTGGCAAACAATGTGAATATTGTGTATAAAATTGTATCTGATCTTTCTTGATTCCCCAAGATATTTGTTAATCAATATTCTGTTCAAGTCTGCAAGATCAAAATTAAAGAATTCTGAAAATTAAAGAATTCTAATAATTATTATTTATTATTTAGTTAATTTAATAAAAAGAAATTAATTCTAAAAATTAAATAATTTTAGGTTATGTATTATGTAAAACATTAAATAATTCTAATTCAAAAATTGAGTAACTGTTATTTAATAAAATCATTATTTTAAAGATTTTATTTATTTATTTGAGAGAGAGAGAATGAGAGACAGAGAGCATGAGAAGGAGGAAGGTCAGAGGGAGAAGCAGACTCCCCGCCGAGCAGGGAGCCCGATGCGGGACTCGATCCCGGGACTCCAGGATCATGACCCGAGCCGAAGGCAGTCGCTTAACCAACTGAGCCACCCAGGTGCCCCTAAAATCATTATTTTAAATGAATTAAATTTTGAATTAAATAATTATTTGATTTATAGGAAGATAAATTTGTCGCTTAAAGAAATACAATATATTTTTTTAGCTTCATTGAGTATTTTTTACTTTACCAGCTATAAATAAATTCTCAAAATTAAAGAAACAAAAGCAAGGAGAAATGTCCTAAAACCGTAAGAGTTTAGCACATGATTTCACGTGCTTGCTTTGCTTCAGCAGTTTCCACCTGTGTGACCGTCCCCATAATGCCATTCTAAACTCCAAATCCACATTCAAATGTCCACTAAATGTATGCCATTGAATTACTCCACTGGAATCTCAACTCCAAAGTCAGCTTTTCAGTATCTCTTCACCTCCAACTCTTTCTCCTGATTCCTAATTTCTGTGAACAGTAGAAATTGGTACTTGTCATAACTGTGGCCTCTGAGCCTCTTTTAAATACACTTCTTTGCTGGCCTTCCTTGCTGCTCTGGTGAAGGTGTCTGATACAGCCCACCACCACCAGCACCAGCCAGGCAAGACTTCCACTTCGAGGGAACCAATGGGACGGAGTAGGCACCATTTAAAATTCACTTTCTGGCAAAGGTGGCAGTTAGATGCCTTTGGACAGCAAGGGTAGAGGTTCTGGCTTCTGCTGTCCAGCTCCGAGGTGTGAACTGTGGTGTCTGCTCCCAGTGGCAGCGGTAGGGTCTTTGCAGGATGCTTTGTGCATGGTTCCTGTTAAACAGACTCAGGGCCTGATTCTTGGGACCTTCTGAAGATTTTATGAGCTAGGCAGGCAGGATTAAACGCTTTATCCAATGAGGGCAGATTCTCTTACTTATAAGTAAGAATGCTGGCTGATACAGCTTGAAGTCCGGAATTGTGATGGCTCCAGCTTTGGGTTCTTTTTCAATATTCCTCTAGCTATTCGGGGTCTTTTGTGGTTCCATACAGATTTTAGGATTGTTTGTTCCAGCTCTGTGAAAAATGCTGATGGGTATTTTGACAGGGATTGCGTTGAATGTGTAGATTGCTTTGGGTAGGATAGACATTTTAACAATATTTGTTCTTCCAATCCACAAGCATGGATGTTTTTCCATTTCCACTTATGTCTTCCTCAATTTCTTTCTTAAGTGTTCTATAGCTTTCAGCGTACAGATTCTTTACCTCTTTTGTTAGGTTTATTCCTAGGTATATTATGGTTTTTGATGCAATTATAAGTGGGATCGATTCCTTGATTTTTCTTTCTTCTGCCTCATTGTTAGTGTATAGAAATGCAACTGACTTCCGTGCATTGATTTTATATCCTGCAACTTTGCTGAATTCCTGTATCAGTTCTAGCAATTATTTGCTGGAGTTTTTAGGGTTTTCTACATAAGAGTATCATGTCATCTGCAAAGGGTGAAACTCCTTCTTTGCCCAATTGGATGCCTTTTATTTCTTTTTGTTGTCCGATTGCAACTGATAAATAATTCTACCTCTGAAACTAATAATAACAGTATATGTCAATTAAATTGATTGAAATAAAAAAATTAAAAAAAAAAGAATGTTGGCTGATTACAGGCACCTGAGAGCAAAGAGAATGCTCTTCAATTCTAAGTAGTAGGAAGACCTGGGTCTTTCTACAATCCATCTGCAAAACGTCTTCAGAATTTGTCCTCTTCTTTCTCGCCTAATGTCACTACCCTAGTGAGGCTCAGAAAACAGCTCACAGAGTGCTCTCCCCATATCAGAACAATCTAAGATTTTTATTTATTAATAATACTTCATTTAATCATCATATCCACTCTGTGATGTAGGCATTATGACTGCCTTCAGGAAGCACATGAGCAGACTGGGTCTTGGAGAGATGAAGTAACTTGCTGGCAGGCAGCAGAGCTGGGGCTGGAGTCCAGGTTTGTCTTATTCCAGATTCCATGCTGCACTAGTAAATCGCATACAGAGATCCTTCTTCCACACCAACTAGAATCAAATGATCCTGCTCATGTCATTCTAGCCATGCCCCTGAGCAATGCCTTCCATGACTCCCTCATGCCTCTGCGTAAAGCTCACACCTGTGGCGGCCATCCCAGGTCTTCAGTGGTCTGGTCACAACCATCTCCTCTTCATCTTTCTCTCATGTTCCTTGTGTATGCCCCCCATGTCCAGAAAGATCAGACATTCTGCTTGGCATAGGCCACAGGCTGTGCTCTGCCTGATCTTCGCACCCATGGAACTTGTCCAGCAAGACCAACAACGCACTAACATGTGCCTCTCATGCCAGGCTCTGTCAAGATGTGATATACGAACCCCTTCACTCTTCATGGGAACTCTAGCAAACAGGCCTTAATACCACATTTCCAGGTAAGAAAATGGAGAGGCAGAAAGATGAAGTGACTTGCCAAAGGTCACGTAACTTGTAAAGGGCAAGGTCGGGATTTGAATCTGGACATGTCTGATGAAAAGCCCGAGCTTTCAACCACTGTGCTATCAGCCTTCCATTCGATCATAAAGTGGAGCAGAGGTTCCTCAGGTGTGACCTGCCCTTGGTCTTTTAGGCAGAAGTAATCTTCACGTCCACACGCACAGCACTTGTCTCAGACGGCTTGTGTAGCAATCATACGTTCAACATTCAACAATGGTTGTCCGTGCTCATGCTTATTCATTCATTCAACGGTGATTTTTTTCTTTTTTTTTCTGTAGTCCCTATGCTGTACTTTACATCCTGCGATTTACTTAGTTTATAACCGAAATTTTGTACCTCTAATCCCCTCCACCTATTTCACTACCCCCACTTCCTCCCCTCTGACAGCTGCCAGTTTGTTCTCTGTATCCAAGTCTCTTTTTGTTTGCTCATCTGTTTTGCTTTTTAGATTCCACATATAAGTGAAATAATATGGTATTTGTCTGTCTGACTTGTTTTACTTAGCATAATACCCTCTAGGTCCACCCATGTTTCAAATGGCAAGGTCTCATTCTTTTTTATGGCTGAATAATATTCCATTATATATATACATATTATATACATGTATATATACATATATATTATATATAATATATATACACACACACACACATATATATACCACATCTTTATCCATTCATCTGTCGATGGTAGATACTTTGATTGCTTCCATGCCTTGGCTATTATAAATAATGCTGCAATAAACACTGGGGAGCATGTATCTTTTTGAATTAGTGTTTTCATTTCCTTTGGGTAAGTACCCAGAGGTGGAAGTATGGTATTTCTATTTTTAATTTAATTAATGAATTTTAAACTATGTCTTAGGTACCCATTTTGTGCCAGGCACTGGTCTTCATGCTAGTGATACAGCAGGGAGGAAAATAGGCAAATTCCTTGCCCTCCTGGATCTCCCATTCTAGCAGGAAGACATTATATTAAAGAGTGCATATATAATTGTAAGGTGGGGCACAATGGTGGGAGCAGTGAGGCCAATGAGAAGCCTACTGATTATTGTATTAGGCAAGAGAAAGTGGTGGCCTGGAAGAGAATGGAGAGTTTGGAGGTAGAACCAATGGGTCTTTCTGAAGGATTGCTGTGGAATGTGATAGAAAAAAAAAGGCCCAGGATGGCTCCAAGGATTTTGGCCTGAGTTCTTGGAAGGATGAAGTTGCCATTTACTGAGAAAGGGAGAAGAAGTAGATTAGTAGAGGGAAGTCAAAAATCTGGTCACATGCTCAGTCTGAGATACCCACTGGACACTCAATAGAAGGCAGCTGAATGTGAGTCTGAGATTCAGTGCAGGGGTCTGGGCAGGTGATACAGTTTGGGGTGGGGGGGGTCTTATTTATAATAAAATCTTCCTGACAGCAGGATCTGTGCTGGCTTAACCTCCAGCAAATAACTAGGGGCTCAATGCATAATCACAGTGGGGGAAAAAACCCCACAAAAACTAAGGGTAAAAATTAGGCAAATGTTTAACTAGTTTAATTGGATCCTAATATAATCCAAATACCCATTAATATTATTCTCTAAGGAAACATTACATTAGTAAAATCAAAATTAGGGGAATTCTAAATACTTTAAATAAAGTAGTGGTGCATTTGTAGATCAAAGAACACAAATATTTTGTTCATATGACTTTTATCAAGAGAGCTAAAAATACAAGAAAGAGAGCCTAGAGAATGAGCATGACTGACTGGAAAGAATGGCTGATCAAAAGTGCTTGAACCAGTGAAAAACTATCTTAATGGCAAATGAAAAGAAAACAGATTACAGCAGAAAACTTTCAAGAGATTATCAATACTATTCCGGGAAAATGAATAACCAGAAAGCTGAGTTTGACACACTAATGGGATAAACATAAAAACGCAGTAACTAGGAATAGCAGAAATCATCTTTTTAGCCACGGATGTGCAATACCTAATTTCACTTACAAAAATATGAATCTACTGCAGAGATTATGAATTCATTCTGCAGTTCATTGTGATTTAGTGGAAGTGTAGGAAAGAAGACAGGGTGTGCACGCAAAGAACAGTAAAGTTTTTAATAAAGGTAGAAGCATGGTATCAAGACTATCTACATGCAAAAATGGTGTTCCTTGTTACTGCAACTAGAGAAAAACGTTTTGCTGAGTTTACAGGTAGGAGAGTGAATATGGGGGCTATCTGACCTCCCCCAGTCAAATAGCAGGCTGGATAATCTATGTCTTTTGAGGTTCTGTGACTCTGCTTTTTAATTTGCAGTATCACTGAAAGCAATTTCCTGGCATTCCACAATCTAGCTCGAGGGGCAAAGTAATTGGTGACCCTTGGTCTATGTAAACAATCTGAATAACAAAGATCACAAAAGGGACATTAGAGAGACATTCAATTTAAATTGCATGTTTCTAGGCTGCTGGTTCTCAGAACCATATGGTGGCAAAGAATAGGTTGGAAATGGGAAAGGTTCAAAAAAAAAGTGTGTGAGGGGAGCTTGGTAATTAGAATTGTGGAATTTAGCTGGTTATTCTCCTCTTGCCTCTCCTTCAACCCCACCTTTCTGTGCCCTGGAGTTGATTCTCTATGGACTGAATCACTTGGACACCTAGAAGGAGGTGCATTTCTGGAAGTGACCATGACTTGCCATAGGTCCAGTGCTGGCAGGGCCCTTCCTCCATGCCCCCAAGAGAGGAGAGAATGGTTTCCCACTAGTGCCTCATGTCTCCTATAGGCCACCTTTACGGGGCCTTCACCTTTGTAGATAGCACCTTCTTTAAAGTCTTCTGAACCATTTAAACTGGATTCTGCTTCCCTCAATAACAGGAGCACTAAGCAATTTTTAAGTGGCAACAAAAAATTAAAGGGTAGGGACTCTGTACTCTTATAATCCCCAGAACACCGTCTGTGGTACTTCGTATGCAGTGCAATCTTGGTATTTTTGTGTAAAAACTGTTGATGAATTATAGGCTCTATGCAAAGCCGTTCACTTCCCATATCCACTGGATCCACCTCCCTCTCTAGCCAGTCATTCCTCCAACTTGGAGATTTCTGTCATGTCCACAGAGCATGCTGGAGGAGCAGAGCTCCAATCTTGCCTGGCACAAGAAGGTTGTTTATATGTTATTGCTTTATGGAATTAATATTGGACAAAACAAAGGAAAGATTAAGATTCACATGATTTGAAAATTCATGTTCTCTAGGCTGAGACAAACGTGGCCACTTATACACCTTTGTCTTGCTGAGACTCTGGAAACCCTGGGAGATGATCCTCCAGTTATCTTTGACTGATGCTGCCCAGTGTAATGAATGTGTAAAGCCACATTTGCTGTACCATTAGAGAGAAAGACAACATGCTGTAGAATATGAAGCTCTCACAACGCAAATGGATTATCACCAAGGAACATGTCAATTGGCAATATTAAAAATGCCCATGATTACAAAGAATCAACCATTAGTGAAAATGCACCTAGAACTTTTTCAAGTCACTTATCACATCTAATTATCTGATACCAGGTTTAATGATGCTATTATACATAATTTTAGTACCATGGCTTACATCATGCTAATTCACCCTATATGCCATATTGAATTTGTAGCCTAAAATTTCAACATATTGACTTCAGTAACACTCATATACGAGTGGGCTAATATAGTTATTCTAAGAAGCTTCCAGAGAGGGATATTTATAGGACAAAATTTTCTGAGTACCAATTATGTGCTATATAAGGTGCTAGATTCTGGTAATATGGTGACAAATATGTCCTTGAGGCACATACAGTCCAAAGGAGAGCAGGACCGGGGAGAGACAAATAGCTCCAAATAGGCAGCCATGCCATTGTGGAGATATATGAGGGGTATGAGGGTGTCAGCTGTCATCTTTGGTGGGAAGCGATGGTTGAAATCATAAAGGAGATGATGCCCGAGTTCTTGAGGAGGACAAGGACACAGGCAAAATAATTCAGAAAGAAGTACTATCCTGAGAGAGGGTGTTCCATTTAGAGGTTGCCAAGGGATTGCTATGGCCACAGCACCAAGCTTAGAGATGTTAGCAGAGGGGCCTGAATGGGTGCCAAGGGCTTTGATCTGTGCTGTGTAATCTCTGGAGACCACTGAATTTAATAAGTTTAATTCGTCTGGTCATTTAACAAGTATTTAAGGAGCCTACTCACAAGCTGGGTACTGTGCTGGGCACTGGGGTCAGAGAGGTGAACCAAGTCTCTATCCTCGGGGAACTTAGATTCTAAAGGAGGTGTGGTGCGCATTGAAAGAAAACCAGTTTTAATGAGTACAATAAGTACAAATTATGACTAATGCTATAAAAGAAAGAGGTGGTGCTGAGAATGATGGGTCAGGGGAATGCACTTTCGATGAGGTATTCAGAGAAGACGTCTTTAAGGAGGTGTCACTGAAGGGAAGGGCTGAAACCTGAGAAAGATTAAGTTATACACAGAGCACGGTAAAGAATGTTCTAGGCAGAAGAATGTTCCGGAAGTATGCTCCAGCTAACATTATGCCTGGAGACAGGCAAGGAGCTAAATTTGCTCCAGAAACTAAAAGACCAGTGAGGCTGGAGCATAGCAAGAGGGAAGAGAGGGACCCAAGACGATGCTGGAAAAGTCATCAGGAGTCAGATCAGGGGAGGCTGTGAAGTCCAAAGCAAGAGGTTTTAATGTGCATTAAAAATGCTAAAAAGAGGCATTTCAAGGCAGTGAGCAGTGAGCTGACATGACATGACTCTGGCTACTAGGTAGAGAATGGATTGTAGGTAGGCAAGAATGGAAGCAGGAAGAGCAAACATATGGCAGTTGTCCAGGAAGGAAGTCATGGTAGCTTGGATGGTGGCAGGGGAGATGGCAAGATGGGGATATACTTTGCAGGTAGCACTGTTCTGTCTTCTGTCAACACTGCTGTGGGATATGGAGAAAGCATTTAATCACAGATGATTCCTAACTTTATGGCCTGGAACCATGTCCACGAAGCCATTTATTGAAATGTGAATAACTGTGGATGGGCATGGGACAGGAAACATAATAGATTTATACCTTCAAAATAAAACCTTGCTTGTAGTTTGATGGATCTATTAAACTTTGTGGGGTGTGGGAGGCAGGAAGACTTCCGGACCCAGGAAGGTTCTATATTCTAAAGGTAAGAAGGCTGCCCCAACGCGCTGGAGAAATGACCACAATAGAGATAGACAGACCCTGGTGAGAAACTCAGAGTGCCTGGAAAGGGTAGGGGAAGGGTGGTGCAGGGGAGAGACAGCTTCATGGCATCGAGAAGGTACAATTTGCTCATGAAGTGGAGACCTTGGTAGGATGGCCAGCAAGGAGGGAGAGAAGCCCAAGAATGAGGGAGTGGGCCAGGGCCATGGGTGGCAACCTCCTGCGAAGTACCCACAGATTTGGCAATTAGATGGTTGGTCAGAGGCCCTGGCAAGAGCAGCTGAAGAGGTGGGGAGGGGGTAGAGCACAGGTGAACGGTTGGTGAGGAAATGACAGAGTAGAGATGAATCTTTCAATCAGCTTCATTTTATTTTATTTATTTTGATTGTTGTTAAAATTTTTTTTATTTAAATTCAATTAGCCAACATACAGTACATCATTAGTTTCAGATGTAGTGTTCAATGATTCATCAGTTGCGTATAATACCCAGTGCTCATCACATCACGTGCCTTCCTTAATGCCCCTCACCCAGTTGCCCCATGCCCCCCCAACCCACATCCCCTTCCGTAACCCTCAGCTTCAACTTCATTGTAAAGCAAGGTTGTGTTGGAGTGTTAAAACACAGAGCAGATCGCAGTGTATAGTATATGCTACAAGGAACGAGTCAGTGGTCAGGGAGTGCTTCAAAAGGAAGGTGGATGGGTAGAGAAAGGCCTGAGAAGTCAAAGAACTTCATAATGCAGCAACATCCACCATAAGGGGTGTCTATTCAGTCATTTCCAGCCATGTTACCTCAATGGTCACACTGAATCCCCACAAGAACCCAAGAGGTAGAAACTGTAATCAATCTGCATTTTACTGATAAAATAGTTAAGATTCACGTATTTTGCCCATAGTTTCTCAAGCCAAGAAGCAATAACACCAAGATCCAAACTCAGTTTGGCTGTGGAAGCTGTCTCTTCGCCCCTATGCTGTGCTTCCTTCCCATTCTGCCAGCTTTAATCCCAGGAGAAGCCAGCCAGTTTGTGTCCCCATCAGCTCAACGCCCATCATTCATGATTTTCAGTGTCCTGCCTTTCCAGCGAGGCCACATCTTGCCTTCAACCATCCTAAGGACCCTCAGGGTGTGACCACCATCTGGGCACAACCAAATCCAGCTGATTGAGTGCATCTTTCCCCAGGGCTGGCTTGTCCAGGGAAGACAGTACTTAGAGGAACGTGTCCATCTCTGGACACTGGTGCTGTTGTTACTTTCTCAACTTCTGACCTCCTCTTGATGATCTACGCCCGGTCCAGCCCTCCACATCAGGTCCCTGTTGCCTGCAACTTCTCTCAAAACAGTTCCTGTTTTCTATGTAATCACCCAGCTAAAATCATGTCTGGACTCTTCAGACTTGGGAGTGGTGGGGATGGGTAGCAGCTTGGGGCAGAGTTATCACATCAAAATACTCACCAAGTCCTTCTTGATTCAATGGTCTTGGGACCAAAGTTCAGAACGGTTCTCGTTTTTATTCTTCATCTGCTGGCTTCCTCAGCATGTTTCAACCTGCATGGGAAGCTGCTGATTGATACTGAGCATCCGTACACACTTTGACTTCACCTGCCCTTGATCTTAACTTACTTCCTTGTTGGTGCCACAGCTGACCTACTAGCTTGGGGGTGAAATCTAAAACTATCCTTTAGTCCACTGTTTTTCAAAGTGTGGCCCACAGGTTCCTGGGCCTGCCATAAATCAATCCAATCAGAATCTCTGCAGGTGGAGTAATTCTAACCTCTGGTGAATAAAAGCTCTCCCTGGCCTCTTCTCAGGATCTTGGTTTCCTGATTGCCAAACCATTGACAGTAAATAGGGCAGCCCACCTGGGCACCTCTGAGACTGTTCAAATTCAACAACTCATGGGCACCTTTGTCTGTACTGAGGGGCTCGATTTCCTCAGCTTTCCCAATGGCCTACCCCTTAAAGTATTAAGGATTTTCTTAAGCTGTGGGATTAGCCCAGCCTTCAATTCCAAATTATGCAGTCTCGCTTGTGCCTCTGATTGTTTGCACTTCATACCTGCCAGGTGGATCAGGTCTGGTCTTATCTTTTCCAGTGGCAGTTCAGATCCAGTCCAGGGTCCTACCCATCCTAGCAGCAAAAATCACATTGGAGGGACACCTGGGTGGCTCGGATGGTTAGGCGTCTGCCTTCGGCTCAGGTCATGATCTCAGGGTCCTGGGATCGAGTCCCGCATCGGGCTCCCTGCTCCTTGGGAGCCTGCTTCTCCCTCTGCCGCTCTCTCTCTCTCTCTCTCTGTCTCTCATGAATAAATAAATAAAATCTTTAAAAAAAAAAATCACATTGGAAAGATAGCGGCAGGGTCAGATAAAAGCTAAACTGAATAACTGGTTCATTTTTGTGAAAGCATGAACAATGAAGTTTTTTTCTTTTTCTTTTTTTCCCTGAATAAGTATCCTTCAATCTCATGTCTGCCTCAATTTCTGAAGATGTTAGTCTCTTACACTGTTTCCTTGCATTTGAGGATTTGAATGTTAAACCCGAAAAGGCCAACCAAACTGCCATAGTAACAAGGCTGACCATCCTGGGGCCAGGTTATTTCTGTTTCTGCTTTTTAGATTTTACAATAAAAGACTGCCTGTCTTATATGTCTACAACAGGGAATAAAAATTAGGAAATGCATCATAGTCACTCCCTGACCTATAAACACCTAAATTATGAATGTCCTATAAATAGGAATGTCCTGTACTAAGCCCCAAAGCATAGGTGGAGCATTTTCTTCTTTTCCTTTGAGACACCATGGCAGAGGCAAGGTGAAAGACCCCTTCTCATCCTGTGCCGTGTGCCCAGTACAGCTGCAGAGGGAGTCTCCTTCCCCTGGGGACTCCTCTTATGCAGTGGGGTATGGGTCTTCCCCAGCTCTTGTGAAAATAGGAACATGTACTCACAGCACCTTGAGTTGCCATTCTTGAGGACACTTTCCCATAGTCCATGGATAACCATGCTGGTCCACAAAATTCCTTTTAATTCCAAACACAGCAGAATTATTACTCTTCATTCTGCCCACACTATGATTATGTAGGCATTGGCTGGGCTGGCCTGACATTGATACCATGCTTTACTGTGTAACTTGAGTTATAAATCTCAAACAACCAACATATAAGGGAGCTTTTGGAACACAGTCTTCATGTAAATTAAAAATGCTCGTACCTCTGGTGCAGGTGAAAACTCTTTCATCAGAGCTACTCATTCTATTGTCTTATACACAATAGCATGACTTTGTTACAGGCGCTACTTTCCAACTAAATGAAGAAACTGCCCATTTCATTGAGAATTTCTTTTTATTTTTTTAAGATTTTATTTATTTATTTGACAGAGAGAGACAGAGCGAGAGAGGGAACACAAGCAGGGGGAGTGGGAGAGGGAGAAGCAGGCTTCCCTGCGGAGCAGGGAGCCCGATGTGGGGCTCGATTCCAGGACCCTGGGACCATGACCTGAGCCGAGGGCAGACGCTTAACGACTGAGCCACCCAGGCGCCTCTCATTTGAGAATTTCTAATGAAAGTGCCCATCTCTTACTAAAACTTTGGGTTATCACCCGAAATCAAAGCAACAGGAGCGATTTTAGTCAACAGATGGTAAGTTACAATAAGACATTAAACCAGGTCATGATTTATGAATGTGTCCCGTGCTCTCCTTTGCAGAAGAGTGTTAGGAGTTGATGTAATCTCATGATATCACAGATTCAACCTCCGGCTTCAAACTGTCACACGGGCGTCCTGCAGCACGACAATCACAGGGGGTGACAACCATTCGCCATGGTGGCAGTCACCCCTAGAGGAGTGAGCACTTCATAACTGACAATGTTCTTGCATATACACCAACTCCTTGGACGTGCAAAGGGAAGGGTGAGAACAGCAGGCCCAGAGAAAGCAAATGACTTGTCCAGGTTCTATCAGTGCATGCGGACAAACTTAAATACCTTCTATCCCTAAGCTCATTGTTTTTCCACTGTATTGCACTTCTGTTTCGGAATAAATATCTCATCCAAAATAAACAATCAGTTTTCCAGGCTTATCTCGAGTCATTTTGGGAAATCAACTTTACCTCTCTATTCTCATTTTCTTCATTTGCTTTTTGAACAACAACAACATTGTTGTGGAGAGCAAACAAAATGATAATGTGTGAAACACTGAACAATCTGTGAAGTGTCATCCAAAGGAAAAGGAATTATTCTGGTTTTTGTAAAACATTTTTCTATCAGTGTTGATGACTGCTTCTTTCTAAAATTTATTTACACAGGACAAGGGAACTGGAAAATTTATTCGGAACACTATCAGCCCAGCGAGGCCATGGGTTGGTTTCAGGAAGGGCTGAGCCTCAACTCCTGTCACCTCCTGTGGCCAGTTGGATTTGCTTTCTGTCATGCTAACACAGCACATGGAAACTAAGCAAAGGATCCGCTGTGGCAGGTGGCCAGAGCCCCATGCCATCTCACACACCGCGGACACACATGGTTTGGACGCTTTTGCCCAAACACAGACTAAGTGACAAAATATATATGAGGTTGGGCTATCTGGTATTTTCCTCCCTCATTTTTGTAACCAGGCACTACTGAAGAAGCACTAGGTAGCACGTGGCCCAGGGAGTGTCACCAGCTGTACATGCTATGTGTGTGGTTTCAAAAGTAAACATCGATAACCGTTTGCTGAAAACTGGTTAAAAGTCCTTATCTGGGGGCGCCTGGGTGGCTCAGTTGGTTAAGCGACTGCCTTCGGCTCAGGTCATGATCCTGGAGTCCCTGGATCGAGTCCCGCATCGGGCTCCCTGCTCGGCAGGGAGCCTGCTTCTGCCTCTGACCCTCCCCCCTCTCATGTGCTCTCTCTCTCATTCTCTCTGTGTCAAATAAATAAATAAAATCTTAAAAAAAAAAAAAAGTCCTTATCTGTCCCATAGTTGCGATCATATTAATTTCATTTTCATGCACCGTGGGTCTTGCAGATATGCTGAGAGATGATCCAGGAAAATTAGAATATTTATGCTTGTGTGTATATACATAAAAGCACACATACGTTATGTATGCATATGTATGCATATATATACATATGCATATATGTGCACATAAACACACACATGTGTGTTTCCTTCCCCACAGAAACAACTATTTTGGTTCTCCTCCTATCAAAACATTTAGTTTCATCTTAAAAAAGCAAAATGTACTGTTTCCATCTTGAGCAAACTCCTTTCCTGCCTTCTTTCTTCCCTTCCTTCCTTCTTACTGCAATAGGCATTTACTGCATGCTAGCACATGCCAAGTACCTGTAGGACAAAGATGGAAGGTACCGTCCCCTACTCCAACACTGAGGGACCCAGGCGACTAAATTGAGCCCTGAGAATTCAGTGGATGGGTATTCTGATGAGGTAAGTATAAGCAGTGTGGAGCACACTACCCACTTTGGAGTGATAGGATATGGCCTGCTCGGTCAGGGGGTGCACGAGCTGTTTAAAGGATAAGGTGGTATCACCAGATGGGGACAGGAGAGTCCCAGAGTGGGAGAGGAGCATGTGTGGACAATGGTGTGGAAGCCTGAGAAGGCAGGGTTCTTCCAGGAGTTTTAGGTAGTGCTGGCTGAGAGTGAAGAAGTTGGCGGAGAGTGCGGCCCAGGTTGGGGGAAGAGAGCTGGGGGCGGAGCAGCAAATGATGAGCCGGGAGAGATGGAACAGGAGGTGAGTAATGGAGAACTTTGGATGTCACAATAAGGAATTTAGAATGTATGCTCGAGGGAGTCCTGTCCTATGGCCCAAAGGAAATCAGGGTGGGTTTAGTGAAAAATAAGGCTTCTAAGATTTGTATTATCTTTGCCTCTCTTCTTCTTTAGTCTTGGTTTTTACGAGGCTCAGTATTCCATGGAAATTGTATGTGCATCAGCTGCATTCAGATGCTTGGTTCCCTCAGCCAAGTGACTGAGAAAGCTGCAAGCAGCAGCAGGTCAGGTGAAGGAAGAGGCCTTGCGTATTTCAATATGTGTGTGGCCGATGTGGGCTGTGGGTTCTAAACAGAAACATGGTAGGAGAGGCAAGTGTGTGTGTTCCACGAACTTCCATTGCTCTGAGATGAGGGGTGTGATTATGGCTCCAGGAGGGATGATAATTCCTGATATTTGTGTATGACGGGAGTCATCCCAGCCCTCATGTCCACTTGCTATCAGGGGAAACATCCTGGGGAGGGGTCCTGAACGTGGATTTCTAGCCCCACTATGCAGAGGAGGAGGCCAAGATCTGGAAAGCTGATGGAATTACCCTGTCTTTTCTATAAGGGCCGCAGTGGAGCCATCTGTCAGCTCAAGTGCCTCCTAAGGACCTTCTCACCTTTTGTAGCTTCATTTTCAGGACAATTATGCTGTGGGTGAATTTAGGGAAAATATTCCCTCTGCAATCGAAAGTGGCCTTGCTCCAAGCATGAATCTGTCAGGGATGGCGATGAGAAAACACAATGTTCCCCAGCAGATTTTTCTAGTAAATCAAGGGCTATATCAATTCTCCACGGGTTAGGGGCTAATAGCTCAGTCCTCAGTGCATTTAAAGAAAGATATTGTGTCAGTTTCATTTTCATTTTTTTTAAGCTACATACTGCATAGTTTGAGGGTTCCCAATGGCAGAAGGAAACAGATAGGTTTGGCTTCCTAATTACATTAGGGAATATTATGTGTGGCTCTGGGCTCTGACTCCTTATGTTTGCTGTCACAGCACAAATAGAAGATTGCTTCTCCTATTTTTGACACTTTTAGCTTCTCTGTTTCATTTTTCCCCCTTTGGCACAGACAAAAGCCTTTGAGTTACTTGCTGCTTAGGCAAAATCCTGGAAGAATACGAACCAAATGTAAACAGTGACAAAATCTTAGCGGTGGATTTAAGATGGTATTTATTTTATATCTTAGTTTATACTTACCTTCATTTCTTTGTCATTAAAAAATATTTTTACAGACAGAAAAACAATAAGGCTGGATCCCATTTGGAAAAATAAAAATTACTTACTTTCTAGTCTACTCTCCCAAAAGTACATGGTTTGTCCATCTCTGTATTGCCTGTCCTGTCTAAGCTCTAAGTACTCATCTTTTAGTAAATACCAGGTAAGATCTTTAAGAATCTCATCCCCAGTAGGACAAAGTGCCCAATCAGGGAACCCTTTGGAGACAGACTTCTTGCTATTCTTATTGAGGGTCAAAATAAAGTAGTGGAAGTCAGGAGGTCTCAACAAAACAAACTCATTCAGTGATCACAAGGTGAACCCCTGGGATCCAATTTCAATATGCCATCTCAACCCAGTAACACTTTTTGAGCACTGGAGGTGACAAGTGTGGAATGCTACCCCTTCTTTTGCTGCATATGAGCAAAACATGAATGTCTATATCATGATTTACAGTGATGATTTTTATTGCTATCATCAGGGTAACCTGGAAAGAGGAAAAACCTTTCTGTAACACTAGGCTGATATTAAAAGGAGGATTTGCTGTGACCTCCAGAAGCACTGAAAAGTATTCACAGTAGGAGGGAAAAGAGCCGGTGATTAGACTGGCAAGGTCCAGGGAAGTTTTCTAGTGAGTGCGGTTCTAGTGAAGAACCCATGCATTGCATATGGTTAGATTGTCACTCTGCCTGTTTTATTAATTGACAAACCAATTTTAATGTTATATTTATTTACATATAAAAATTATATGTAATTTTTGTTAACAGCTGATGACAGCTAAGTTATACCAAAAAATAAGAGCTCTACTCTAACCACAGCCCTTGATGGACGTGTAAACTATAAATATCCCAAAGTAAACAAGTGAGCAGTTGTCCCTGCCTGAGCATGGGAATGGCATACACACTACAGAAACACACAAGGATCTCAAGTAAGACTGAGGTTTGAGGAGGAGATGACTGGGTATTGCCAAGAGCCAGGATGGACAATGCAAGGGAAGAGGAAAGATTTGGGGACATTGTGAGTTTAGTTTTAGAAATGTGGAGTTTAAGAATCTATGGTCACATCCAAGTAGCATGCCCATAAGTTATTGGACACATGCATCTAGAGCTCAGGGAAGTTTGGGGATAGTGACAGCTTGCCCATGTCTTATGGATCTGGAAACCCTTGTCTACTCTCCTCTTTTGGACAAATGCTGCACTAGGTGCTGTTTCTGGCCCAGGATTCCAGGTAAGGCCAGACACTGAAAAGACAAAAGCCGAGTTATCAAGGAAGAGGATCACGTAAGTCAGCTTGGTTCACTCATCAAAATTCAAAGGGGCTAGGTACAGAGGGAAAAAAAAAAAAAAAAGGCATGGGAGATAAGCAGCAAAATGAGGAGAAGCAGCGAAATGACAGGTGGGAGGTAGAGTTCTGAAGAACACCCAGAGTCACCAGACAATGTTTTGTACAGAGCTTCTAGAGTTTGGGCCCTGAGAGGGAAGAGGATAGTGTTTGTTTCCTGTGGCTGTTGTCACAAGTTACCACAGACTTAGGAGCTTAAAACAAAACAGATTTATTATCTTACACTTCTGTAGGCTGGAAGTCTGAAATGGGTTCTACATATTAAAATCAAGGTGTTGGAAGACCCACATTTCTTCTGGAGATTCTAGGTGAGAATCCATTTCCTTGTCTTTTCCACCTTCTACAGACTGCTTGCATTCTTGGCCAATGGCTCCTTCCACCTCCAAAGCATATCACCCCGATCTCTGCTCTGATGGCCAGATTACCTTCTCTCACCCTCTTACCTCCCTCTTAGAAGGACCCTTGTGATGACACTTGAGCCCAACATGGATAAACCAAAATAATCCCCTGAGCTCAAGATCCTACACTTACTCACATCTGCCAAGTTCCTTCTGCCACGGGAGATAACATATTCATAAGTTCCAGGGATCTCTGGGACACGGACATCTTTGGGAGAGTGATTACTCAGCCTACTGTAAGGATGTAGAGAGAGTCTAGAAAAACCTGATTCTCATTCAGAGGCATTCCAGATTCAAGAAATCTTTCTTCTATAAAATTAAGTTATTATTTATTCAGTGAACAATACTGCATGTCAACTGCGGGTCACATACTTTGTACTTTGCTCCCATTTTGGAAATTTTCTTAGAGTAATTCAGTCTATCATGGATATGAATTTTGTTCTTTATTATGGATACCAAATATCATTGTAAATTAAGGTATGAACACTCTACTCAATACTATGCAACAAGTAAAAGCATGAAAAATACACAGAGATACAAAAAATAATTGAGATAATATATGTAAAATGTGAAAATAGATCAGAAGGAAATACAGCAATTGAATAATTGTTTCATTAGAAATATGGGAATATAATCATACTTTGGTCCTTTTCTCTCTCAAGCCTTCTATAATTTAAAAAATAATTTAAAACTGTTTCTAAAAAGTGTCATACAAAAGAACTCATATATATCTGACTCAGAGAGGCGTTGGGCGAGTAAGTCATTAATACCAAATGCAAAAAGGAGGTGAAATGGTGGAAATGGAGGCCTCACAGGAGCTGGGAATGAGATGGTCACTGGCCATTGGTGGTGGAGGAGAGGTCTCGAGGTGGCAGCAGGAATGCAGGCAAGACAGGGCAGGATAGTGCTGGAGTCCACAGGACAGCAGCTAGAGGTCACTGGTTGGGGGTGGGGAGGAAGATGAGAGCAAAACATCATGGAAGCCAGGAAATAGTCGTCATTGTCCAGTGAAGTCGTCGTTTTAAAGAGAAGAGAGGGACTCTCACGTCTTACCAAAGCATCAGGCAGAGCTGTGTAACAAGAGCTAAACTATACTGAATGTACACTTGAAATTTTCCTAAGATGATATGGCCCGTATCCTGTAGGAAAGAGCAACAGTGGCTGGTAGGGGAATGAATGTGAGAATAGTCTCTTCTCAATTGTGGGAAGGTCCTTCTGTTGGACGGGCCTCAGTTTCCTCATTTTAACATGTGTGGTTTGGATCAGATGGGCTCTAAGGAGCACTTAAGCTATAATAGTTTATACCCATCTCTGAAATCTCCTGCTCCATTCACCCTCTCAGAGTGACCAGACCAAAGCATAATGTTGAAGACAGACTGGGGATTTGGTTTCATAGTCAATTGTCTGATTCCCATGCAAGCCAAACAATCGGCTCCCTTGCCTAGAAGCACTTTTATGCAAATGACCCACCAACTGGAAAAAAAATGGCAATGGTACAGGAGATAGGACAATAAATTCTCCATCTTAATAATATCAGGAGGCAGGTGAGCACCATCCATGTAGGCAAGGATCAGAAATTATCATTAAGAGAAAAATTTCTCCCTCACAGGAGAAAGTGAGGGCGTTCACTGGAGGATGCAGAATCTACCTTCAGTCAGGGCAGGACATGGAGCTTTCTGAGGTACACCCAACTGTGGGCATGAAATTCTCAAATGCCAGGTGGTTGCCACTGTGCCTTTAGGAGAAACACAAATGAGGGGTGGCTGGTGGCTCAGTCAGTTAAGTGTCTGCCTTCGGCTCAGGTCATGATCCCCAGATCCTGGGACAGAGCCCTATGTCGGGCTCCCTGCTCAGTGAAGAGTCTGCTTCTCCCTCTGCTGCTGCCCCTTCTCCCTCCTACTCATGCTCTTTCTCTCTCTCTCTTTCGCTCTATCTCAAATAAGTAAAATCTTAAAAAAGAAAAGAAAAGAAAAGAAACACAAATGAGTATCTGGGCAGAGAGGGAAGCCTGCTGGATACTGGGGAGGGCTCAGAAAAAAGGGGTGGGGCTATGGGAAGGCATTTGACAAACTTCATCCCCCAAAGAGAAAAACCCTAGTCTTGGGCAATAAATGAAGGGAAGGAATTTTATGTGTACACTGGAAACAGACAGAATCTCCTTCTGTGTACCTAAGAATAGAGGTAGATGGGGTTCCAGAAACACAGCTGCTGAATTTTCTCTGAGAGAGAGAATTTGCTACAATTTCCATTATAATAGAAGGAGGGAATGGCTGGGACAAACAGATACACGCAGACAGATCATTGGTACTGAACAATCAAAGCAGAAGAGAAAACCAAATTGGAGACTCATCCTGTAGTCACAGTTAGATTAAATTTTCCTCAAATCCTTGTAAAAAAGACATTACAGTTTATGAGATAACCCTCCCCTATAATGTTTGATTTTGATACACCTGAATTCATATAGTAATTGTATGGTAAACTGCATACACTTTCCTCCTTCGTGGAGAAATTAGACACTCTTATTGACACTATAAAAATCTTGAGTTTAATTATTCTCCAAATATGGCACTAGACCTATCTATAGTTGGTGAAACCTGCTATGGACATTTGTCCTTTTTAGTTTTATTTTGTTGTTGGCTGCCAAGATTGGCTTGTTGGCTTCCCAAGATTAACTCCATTTCCTTGCCAAGACAAAATACACAATGGAGGGGAATAATTCCACAGAAGGAATTCAGCATACCCTTGGAAAGGTGATGATTTTGTGCCATCAAAAAAAAAAAAAAAAAGCTGATGTAGTCTTAATACGGTCCACTTGGTTGCCTAAAATCCACCACATCATTATTCCCATCTTGACAGTTCAAAAAAATGCCCAAACTAGCTAACATAAGTTAACTCTCCTCACATATCAAAAGTGCACTGAAAGGAAAAGAACCCAGAGTCTTGCCAGTTACTCCATCCATCTCTAAGTTTAGATTATCTGAGTGACACCCACTCCTCCCCTGGTTCCGTTGTGTTCCATCATTCTCATTCCACCCACAAGCTAAGTGGCATATATGCCACTAATAAGTACTATATATGATGGTGGAGCTCAGGAAAAGGAAAGGGAAGGGAACCCAGGTAAAACATTTAATATATGCATACCATGGCAATGAAGAAAAAATGAGTAATGGTTGCCATTTTTACTTCTGTAACTTGCCATTGAGTGTGAACCAAGTATTCTTGAGTTCCTTCTTTCAGCTCCACTTCTTCTTCCCTTTGGCTGGAGTCTTTTGCCATGCATATCCTTCTGAGTCCTAGGTGGGTCTCTCTGTTTAGCCTGCATGAGTCATCCAATGGACATGGTATCATAATGCAGCATCCATGGGATTCCCTGGGTTCCATCCACACATTTTCCTTCCACCCTTTGTCTCTTGATAGGGTCAAAGTTACCAGCCTAAATGCTAACCCTTCTTTTGCTTGTTTGTCCAGCGGCATGATGACATAATCAGACTAAGAGGACGTTGCTATTTCTTGGTCTCAAACAGTACATCTCAGAGTTATAGGGGCAGGAAACAACACTTATGTGAGTACCTCACAGGACATAATCATGTCACCTTCATGGTGGCTATGTACTCTGTGTCCTGCGACTATGGCAAAGAAAGTCAAGATGTTAGTACTTAGAGTGAACAGATTAGGAAAAGCAGCCCCCCTACCACATGGTATCTTAACAAAACTTGATATGCCATATACAACTCACCAAACTCTAGGTTAGCATGCCTCCATAAAGAAGCTGAACAAATTCTCAAGATGCCAGGATTCAGATATTGTTTATTTTCCCTAGACATGTTCAAAAGGGGCAATTTCTTTAGGATCAAAAACACCTACAACTTTTTGGGTAAAAACAACTTGGATTTCAGCAGTATTGTAAATTTCATTATTTTCCTTAGCTCATCCATCGTACTTCTCTATCTTTCTGAGTTTGATTCTGTCATAGTAGAGGGGAAAAACGTGTCATTTAAAATACTTCATTTGTTTTTTTTTTTTTAAGTCACCTATTCAATAAACATTTGCAGGGTTGTATACCTGTGGCAGACAGAAGAATAATCCCCCAGAGATGTCCACATCCTATCCAGGAACGTGTGAACATGTCATGTTACATGACAGAAGGGAATTTTTTTCCCCCAGACATAATTAAACTAAGAATCTTGAGGTGAGGAGATCATCCTGGATTATCCAGATGGACTCAATGAAACCGTGAGGGTCCTTATGAGAGGGAAGCCAGAAGGTGAGAGCCATAAAGAGAAAAGTGACCATAGTAACAGAGGTCGGAGAGAGAAAGAGTAGGGAGTGGGAAGAGAGAGACACAGATTTGAAATGCCACACTGCTGGCCTTCAAGATGGAGGAAGGAGCTACAAGCCAAGGAATGCAGATGCAGGTGGCCTCTAGAAGCTGGGAAGGCAAGGGAAAGAGTCATCCTGAGAGCCAACACCTTGATTTTAGCTAAGGGAAACCCATTTTGCACTTCTGACCTCCGGTTTGGATTCTGACCTCTAGAACTGTAAGATAATAGATCTGTGCTGTTTTAAGCCACTAAAAGATTGTGACAATTTGTTACCACAGTGATAGGAAGTTGGTACACCTGTGACTACACCATTTTTATCTGTCACTTCAGATAATTCTTCTGTGTTCCAGAACTGTATATTCAACTGGCTTCTTAAAAATCATCACTTAGCTGTCTCAAACACATGTCAAGCTCAAAAACTAATGATCTTCTCCACAGAACTTGGTCCTTATCCAGCATCCTCCTTATCTTTGATTGCCACCAGCAGCTACTCAAGGTTCAAGCCAGAAATGTGGGGCTCATGTGAGAGATGCCTTTCTCTCTTCACCCTTAACAGGAGGTCATTACAGAGGCTTGTTGATTCTACCTCCTAAACCCCTCCCTGTTTCAAAGACATCTCTCCATCTTAGCTATCACCACCCTAATCCAACTACTGTTACTATTCACCTGCACCACTCCTGTTTTTCTCTCATCCACATCTTACACATTCTCTGCACTTCATCCAAATTCATCTTTTATGGAAATATGACCAAAAGTATTTCATGCTCTAAACAATTCCACTGGTTTTAAATAAAACACAAATCCTTAAGCTGAATAAAAGGCCTTGCCCCATGTAGCTCTAGCATCCCGCTCCAACCTTATCCCTAGCTCTCTTCTCTAACCTTCTGAAGTTCTTCCCTGGACTTTTTCTCTGTCCCTCTGACATGTGTTCTTTCCTTCCTTAGGGCCATGTTGTTTGTTTGCCTGGACAAGTAGAAACTACAATCTCTAGCCCAGGCAGCAGTCTCAGGGATTGGGGTTGGGCAGAAGAGTGAGCAAAAGGCCAGAGATTCAGGCCACAGTTCAAGGGAACTTGGTAACCTCCTGTTAGATGAGAGCAGGTGAGGAGTCAAGCATGTCTGGAATTAAGTCCAAGGAAGCAGAGAGAAGATACCCCGCTGAAGGTCAGTCCCAGAACAGGTACAGAGAAGAACCTGGGAAATGACCTGGGAATTGAGTTACAGGTACATGGAGCACATTTGCATGTTAAATAGAGAAAGCAGAAGCTTTGGAGGGAGTGAAGAGAGGGAGGAGTGACCAGAGAAGCACAGAAAGTAGGAGAAATTGTTGTAGATAAGCCTCAAGAGAAGGCTGTTGACACTGTCAAATAAGGAAAGAGAAGTCATGGGATTGACCAGTGCAGAGGTCCACAAGCATGATGGATGGATAAGTAAATGGGGACAGTGAGGATAATCACCATGAAGAAGCTGGTGTGTGAAGAGAAGAAAATGGAGCAGCAGGTTGAAGAAACCAAAATGTCAAGGAAGGCTTGTGGTGTTCTTTGTCTTAAGATAGGAGAGACTGGTAGATGCTTAAATGTTTGTGAATTACTCATTGCTTTTTCTTATGGTGGAAATGACTAGTTGTGTTTTTTTTTTTTGATTAATTAATTAAAGTAATTTCTACACCCAACATGGGGCTTGAACTCATGACCCCGAGATCAAGAGTCACATGCTCCTCTGACTGAGCCAGCCAGGTCTTTAATTTTATAAATATATACATGTATAAAGTTTAAAAAAATCTAATGACTTAAAGACTATTAAAAATAAACATAATTCCCCTGTCTCAACCTTCCACCTCCAAGATTTATTCCCTGGAAACACATTCAATGTTTTTAGCTGTTTGCTTTGATATTTGCCATTGTATGTCTAAGTAATGTTCATTTTGGACATTTCCATTGACTCCTTATTATGAAAGATGAGGTGGAAGCCCTCAGAGAAACTTCCCGTACCCACATACACATTTCTTTGCCTCTTTTTTTCCCAAAAAGTTTATATAGTAATTTTTATTTAAATATCTAGCATCTAGTATGTAATCAGTATTCATGTTGAGCCACAAAGTACACTCTTACTGTTTTTTTCTTTCTTGGACAGTTTGTTTTTTCATTACATTTCTCTGTGCTAATCATGAATTCTTACCCAACCTCTCCAAAAGAATTGTGTATTCCTCTCAGGCTAGTCAAACACACAGATAAATCAATTCTGCTTTAGTAGATGTTAGTGGCATTGAAGCCTTCCTTACTGCCACCCTCATATTTCTGCCCCAATTCTCTCCTTATGCCCAAGGGCTCTCATCCTGGCATTTTCTTTACCAGAATCCTGTGGATTAATTCCCACAGACTGTTTATATATTCAAGCCCCTGTTGCCTAGATTCTATGTCTTTTTCTTTTTTGGTTTCCTCTGTCATTTTGGTAGTGGCATCCATCCAGATATCCCCAGTAGCTTTCTAAGAACACATACATAGGAGGGATGTTTTTGAAATCTCAAATGTCTGAAAATGTAAGGAATCTATACTCATACTTAATTGATAGTTTATCTTAGAGAATTCTAGATAGAAAATCATTGTCCACCAGAATTTGAGACCTTGTTCCATTTTCTTCCAGCTCTTAATATTGTAATTGGGAATTCTGGTGCCATTGTAATTCTTGGCCCTTCACATGTGACACATTTGACCTTTATGGGGGTTTTTCAGATTATCCTTTTATCCTTAGTATTCTTCAGGTTAATGATAATGAGTCTTATTTATATTTTCAGTCATTTATCTTTACGCATTTCCTAGAAAGACATTTCTTTTAATTTTGGAAAAATATTAGTTAGTTCTTTGATAATTTTCTTCTCTCTTTTTTCTCTATTTCTGAAATATTGAATCTAATTAGCTGATCCCCTATGTTCTTATTTTCTCTTCTATTTGTCTTTTCTTTTTTGCTCCTTTGTTCTATTTTACCCTGAACTTTATCTTCCTAAACTTCTACAGAGTTATTGATTTGTACTATAATAATTTCTAAATTTCAAAAGCTTCTGCTCATTCTTCAGATGTTCCATTTTGATAATATCCTATCGTTCTTTCATGGCTGTGATAGCTTATCCTGTTTCTCTGGTAAGGATAACCATGTTTTTATTCTTTTGCCCCCTGCTTCATATCTGTTTCTCAGTTTGTTTTTCCTTTATTGTTTGTTTTATCCCTGCTTCTCAAGTTAATGAATTTTCTCAACTGTCTGTGGAGCCCTGACTACTGATTCATGTTCATTATCTATTGACTATTGGTTTATATTCATTATTTACTGGCTTATGCTCATATTTAGGTACGAAAGAAAGGGATATCATCTCTATAAAGGCTAAGTAGATCATTGCAGACTAACCTTCTACTAAGTGTAACTGAAAAAGATAAGACGATATACATCAAACATCTGCTGGGAGGTATCAGAAGGCTACTAAGGTCTCTAGGACTTCAGGAACTAACATCTCTGAGAGAAGAGAAACATTTTGAGGTAAGCCCCTGCATTCTTTGGAACTTTTGCATTCTTTGGAATTTTTCCCCTCAGAGCATTTGCAAATTCTTACGCAGCATAAGCTGCTCTTCTTAATGATGCCATTTACTCTATTGAAAGTGCATTCCTGATGGCCTGGGTGACAGCTGCATCTTCTGAGTCCTCTAGAGGGGAATAAACCTCAAGAAGGACTTTGGGTTTCATGTAATTTATCTACTCGAGCAGGCCTACACTCCAGCCTTCTATGCCTTCCTCCACCATCTGCCAGGGAAACCCAAGCATTTCCACTTTACTCAGTGTGGGACACACATGTTCAGGCTTACAGTGAGCTTACCCCAACCTCTGGGATCCAGAGTATTTAATCCTGTGTTGCAAAAAAAGTACCCCCAAATCAAGGTAATTTTACTTAGCCAGATTTATTTTAGCCTCCTTGATCAATCACCCTCAAATTCTAATCTCAGGCATGCATTCTCGGCTGGATCCTCCCAGTACACACTAGCTAATTCTTTCAGCTCCTTGGTGAGTAATCTCTTCCCTCCTTTATTAGACCCAATATGTCCCCAGCCAGGTTATGCTAGTTATCCACCTGGCAGGCAAGAAAGGAGAGAAGCATTTGTTGCCTTGCAAGGGAAAAGCCTCTGTAGCATCCTCAGCATTGCAGAAGTAATTGCTTTTACTAAGAATGGGAGGGTACAGAAGGTTCTGAGTGTTCACGGGCATCTGCAGAGCCAAAATCTTTGGGGTCATCCATCCAGATATCCCCATCGCATGTTTTAAGGTTCCAGGTTTTCCTGACCATAGGCCTGATCTTAGCATAAACAACTTGGTTTGCCTTGCATTTAAGCATCTCGGGAGGTCTGCAACTCTATGAGGTCCTGAGTTTGCTCCTTAGCTCTGTCCACTCTTCAATTGCAGCAAGGTAAGGGCCTCTTTGTAAGCTACCAGAGTCTCTCTAACTCTCATACTTAGCCTTTAACTATGTGGTTACTACCTTCAATTTCTCATCATCCCTCTATAGGGTGCCAATACAAATTAGTAATTATTAGCCAACTCTGCTGTGGTTGTGGGCATTGTTTCCCCTCTTAGCTTTTAAATATGTGATTTTCTTGAATCATTGCAAGAGCAAAGGGCATTCGCTTCTGCCAATGAGGTTTATCTGAGGCGCGATTGTTCCTAATTGAAATATTTTTCTAGGTCACCACCAGTGAAATCTTCAGCAGAAGGGCCACCACCTCATGCCAAGGACTATGTATGCCCCACATTCCACTCAGGATGGGGTTCTCCTCGCCAGCCAGGTGATGAATGAACTAGTCTCCAAACCCCATCTTAGTACCTGTTTTCTCAGACCACACTTAGTACCCCTTTGTCAGTCAGGCCCTCTGAGAAGAGACCTCAGGGCAGGATTAGATGTGCAAGAGATGTACTGGGGGAAGCACCTATAAAGGATGAAGGAGGAAGGAATGGGGTAGGCATGAAGAGCCACCAGACCATAGTGTAGGTCTAGTGCCTGTGGGAGAAGAGAGGAAAGGAAGGAGCAGATAAGAAGAGCTCAAGATCACAGTGCAGTTGTGGGAACATCTTGGACAGGCTGTTGGAAGTCTCTGATCAAATCTTGCCCGTTGGAAGAGTCCCCTGGCAGGCTCATGTCCCTGAAATGTTCAGTCATTGGCTGAATGTTGTCAGTGACAGTGATAAATATGTAGCTGCAGAGTTGGGATTTGAAACCATTCCTTCGTGAACGCTCTCCTGTTTCCTCTTGTAAGCCTATCTTCCCCTCCACCCCCCACCCTCCCCCGGTTCATCCACCCGTATCATTCCAGAAACAGTTTGTGATGACATTTCCACTCTATTAAATTTCCCTTTTCTATTCTTTTATACAGAATATAGAAAAGCAATTTTAAAAATTTACTTTATTACAAGCAATGCATACAAAGCCCTGTGTATACAAAAATGTGTAGAATGTGGCCCTTGCCTTTAAGGAATTTACAACTAGTAAGATAGATGACATAAGACTATTTTAACGTAATGTGGTAAGTTTTTACAGCACAGAAATTTAGAGTGTGGAAATAAAGCAAAGGGTCCCTAAATCAACCTGGGAATCAGGCAAGATTACTGGAGGAACTGAGGTCTCAGCTAAGTGCTGGATGATTCCAAGTTAGCCACGCAAAGTAGGAGGGACTGAAATTCCAGAAATGGGTGACAGAACAGCCAGAAATGTGGTGGTGAGAAATATCCTGCTGCATGTGGGGAACTATAAAGCAGAGAGGGCAAGTGGGGAGGTTGGGGGAGGCCTTAGCCTTTAATTATGTGGTGCAAGGGCTGGATCTGGGGAGTCCTTTGGTGCCACTTCAAACAATTAAAGAAGAGTGATATGGTCTGATTTGGATATTGATATGGTCTGGCTTAGGTCATAAGGAGTAAAGAGAGGCCAAGGCAGACTGGCAAGTGGCACAATGTGGGCCTGAACTGGGTGGGTAAATGTAAGAATTGAGAAGAATAAAGGATAGCAACTGCAGTCAAAAGACCAGGCTGGAGTCATTATGCTGCCAGTCATCCATGCACGAGGTCATTCAGCCTTCTTCCTGCAGAGCAAATCCACACTCTCTGCCTTGCGGCTAATTCTGCGCATCAGAGAGTCAGTCCCATGAAGGGCCTACTGTAGTGCTTGGCACATAAGCAGTAATTTCACTCCCTTTCCTCACCCCATGTCTTTAAGTAACTTCCAGTTTTCCCTACTGTTGTGTCTTTGGTAGTCATTTTAGGATGACAGGAATGATAAGTAAACATGCTCAGTGGATCTTCTTGCTTTAGATTAGTATGCATCACAGCCCAGCCATTCATTGTTGCCTTATGTCTATAGACAAGTGTACACACACACCCACACCCACACACCATCCATTCATCCGTTTTCTCCCCTACTTTTCTACCATAGTCGACTAACCATTGTCCATTGCTCCCATCCTCCATCTGCTGGGCCAAGAATCCCAAAGAGTTTTGAAGATATCCAGAAATTCAAGATGTATCAAAGATTTGTGTACCCATTTGACTTAATTTTTTTTGAGCACCCACTCTATGACATCAAACAAGAAAACTCCTTGCCCTCCTGGAGCTTTGGAAGGGCTCAGAGAGCTGGAAGTCTTCTGGTCATGCACTGACTTTCTCAATCATTTGGAGGCAATATGTTTTAGGGCTCTTAACCAATGGCAGTGAGCCAACCAACGGGTGTAGGGTGTGTTGTTTTATTTTGCCAATGGAATACTATGGTGACTTCACTTTTCAATCTCATGGTACTACTCTAGGAAGCAACGAATTCTCATTTAACCATGTTGTCTTCATATACGTAAACTTCTGTGATACGTAGACAGCAGGAGCCCCTGAGGCACCTCCAGTGGAAAATTTGCTATCATGTCTAGATTAGATGCAGATCCAAGAATCCATCTTCCCACTGTGGGACAAGACTTGTCACAAATAGCTTGGATTTATGGGTGCTCTTCTGCAGCAGAAACCATTTCACCTTTTGAGGTAACCTTTACAGAATCATAAAATCAATCAGTTTTATTTGACATCCAAATCAGAGCTCTGCCCTAAATAGATCTCTAGCATTTTACGTGGAGAACAAAACAGAGAGGAATGTGCCCAGGGGTAGGTGGAAGAGGACACTGGAACAAGAGCAGGACTGCTGTCAGGCAGTACCCTGAGCACATTGTGCCTTGGATCCCTGTCTGTGATCCTGGATCTCCACCCTCATCCTGGAATGGACCAATGAAGGTGAGGTGGCAGGCTAAAAATGAATTGCACACAGGTTGATTCCCCTTTTTACCCTGTTTGGTTTGGTGCACACAGGAATCTGTGTAGACTTGTCTGGTGGGAAAGGGGGCACAGTTCTAGATGTATTCTCTGTAGACAGATGGGATATATTCAGCTTAGTATGTTTCAAACCTTAAATGAGTCATACAGTGAAGACTTCAAGAAAGGGGTGTGAAGTATGCAAACATCTGTGTGTGTGTGCATGTGTGTGAGTGTGAGTGTGTGTGTAGTGTACTATGTATACACATGGATCACATTTAGGTAGTTTCAAAGAAAAATTTTACAGTTCTAATTCTTTTGCAGAACTATCTTCAAAGGTATTTTTTGTTATACTGAAAAGCCAATATAACGTAATGGTTATCAGTAAGCCTCTGGCAATAGGTTTTCTGATTGCAAATTCCAATTCTATAACTTACAAGCGGTGTGACTTCTGGCAAGATCCTTAATCACTCTATGCTTCAATTTCCTCAATTATAATAATGGCACCTACCTTATTTATGAGTATTAAATGACAGAAAATACAAGCACTAATAGCGCCTGGCTCATGATGAGTGCTAAGTGCTATGTATTAACTATTATTAAAATTAAGTGGACATGGTTGAACTCTGGAGAAAATCCTACAGTTGGGAGTACAGAGGCTGTCCTAAATGGGAGTGATAATTACTAGTGTCATTCACATACACACACAACCTTTAAATAACATCACAAACCTACATGTAACTCTTGACTGTCTCATAGCATTTAGAACTTAGGATGAACTCAGGCAAGTAAGAAGTTGATGTCCTAGTCACAGAATGGTATCCCAAATGAAAGGAGTCAGGATAACCCTATAATGTGTAGTGTCAGAATGACCAGAAGAGCCACTGTTAAAATGTTAAGAACTTCAGCCTTGGAGTTCTGATGATGTAGGTGGTTGTCATGAGGATGTGGTGGCAATGTGAGTAAAGAATGACCAGAAGCTTCTTTATTAGCAATTGCATTTATTTTCCAAAATGTGCTAAATGGAAGCCATCTCATTGTGATTAAAGTTGTAAAATTGAATGTACCATATGAGTTCCATGTTGAAAGGCCACATCAAACAATATGGCAGCATTTTAGGGAAACAACCTCTCAGAACACCACCCTGTCAGCAGCCCAATAAAATAGGGGAGCTCCTGTTACACACATGCACCAGACAAGGTTTGGGAAGGGTGGCCCCAGTCATAAATGGCTGTAAGGGTGGTGGAAAGTGTTGGCTCTGTTATTAAAACTTTCTCACTTGACCTTTTCACATATAAACCATAAACACCAGGGAAGATGGAGAATTTTAAGTGCAAAAGACAATACATGGTTATTTTGCATTCATGATGCCATTTGGGGACAGAAAAAGCTTTCAAAATACAGTAATACGTTTGGCTTTAGCCAGGTTGAATTTTCTCAGAAAACTATGAAAGCAGAGAAATCTTACTTTTGCAAAATTTCTAATCTAATTTATCTCTGGCTGACAACATTTGGGGGAATGCCCAAACACTGATTAGGTAGAAATGAAACCATCATAGTGTGTGTGTGTGTGCGTACACACATGCATGTGTGTATTTTTAAGACTTTATTTTTTTAGACCAGTTTTAGGTCCACAGCAAAACTGAAGAGCAGGCACAGAAATCTCCCATATACTTCCAGCTACACAGATTTATAGCCTTCCCTATTATCCTCTCCCTAGTGGGGTAGGAACATTTGTTTTAATTGATGAACTTACATTGACACATCATTATCCCCATAGTTTACATTAGGGTTCACTGTTGGTGTTGTACATTCTATGGGTTTGGATAAATGTATGAGGACATGTATCCACAATTACAGTATCATTCAGAGTAGTTTTGCTGCCTTAAAAAAATCCTCTGCACTCAGGCTATTTATCCTTCCCTCTCTCCATCAACCCTTGGCAATTACTGATCTTTTTACTGCCTCCACAGTTTTGCCTTTTACTTTGCCTCCACAGAATGTCTTATAATTGGAATCATACAATATTTAGCTCCTTCAGACTGGCTTCTTTCACTTAAAAATATGCTTTAAGGTTACTTCATGTCTTTTTTTATTTATTCATTCACATATTGAAGGATATTTGGTTGCTTACAAATTTTGGCAATTATGAATGAAGTTGCTATAAATATCTCTGTGCAGGTTTTTGCATGGATATGTTTTCAGCTTCTTTGGGTAAATAGCAGGGAGCATGATTTCTGGATCACATGGTAGGAGTTGGTTTCATTCTGTAAAATACCAACTGTCTTCCAAAGTGGCTGTACTGTTTTGCATTCCCAGAACTAATGTATGAGAGTTCCTGTTGCTCCCTATCTTCATTAACATTTGGTGTTGTCAGTGTTCTGGATTTTGGACATGCTAGTAAGTGTATAGTTGTATCTCACTGTTGTTTTAAATTATATTTCCCTGATGACATATGATAGGGAGCATCTTTTCATATATTTATTTTCCATCTGTACACATCTGGTAAGGGCTTTGGCCCATTTTTTTAACTGAATTGTTTTCTTATTTTTGAGTTTTAAGATCTTTTTGTATATTTTGGATGACAGTCCTTTATCAGATATGTCTTTTGCAAATACTTTCTCCCAGTCTGTGGCTTATCTTCTAATTCTCTTGATATTATCTTTCTTAGAGCAGAAGTTTTTAATTTTAATGAAGCCCAACTTATAAATTATTTCTTTCATGCACTGTATCTTTGGTATTATATCTAAAAAGGCATTACCATGCCCAAGGTTATTTAGGTTTTCTCCTATGTTACTATTTAGGAGTTTTATAGTTTTGCATTTTACTTTAGGTCTATGATCCATTTTGAGTTAATTCTTGTGAAGGGTATGAAGTCTGTGTCTAGATGATTTTTTTTCCCCATGGGTGTATATCTAGTTATTTCAGCACAATTTGTTGAGAAACTATCTTTGCTCCATTGTATTGCTTTTGTTTCTTTATCAAAGATCAGTTGATTATATTTATGGAGATCTATTTTTGGGCTCTCTATTCTGTTCCATTAATGTATTTATTTGTTCTTTCACTAATGTCATACTGTCTTGATTACCATAGCTTTAGAGTAAGTCTTAAAGTCACATAGGGTCAGTCCTGCAACTTTGTTCTTCCCTCAATATTGTACTGGCCGCTCTGGGTCTTTTGCCTCTCCATATACACTTTAGAGTCAGTTTGTTGATATTCAAACATAATTTGCTGACATTTTCATGGGATTGCATTGAATCTATAGATCAAGTAGAAAAGAACTGGCATCTTGATAATACAGAGTCTTCCTATCTATAAACATAGACCATCTTTTATTTTAGTTTTTTTATTTCATTCATCAGAGTTTTGTCATTTTTTTTCACATAGATCTTGTACATATGTTGTTAGATTTATACCAAAGCATTTCATTTTGGGGTATGCGAATGAAAATGGTGGTGTTTTTAACTTCAAACTTCGCTTGTTCATTGTTGGTATATAGGAAAGTGACTGACTTTTGTAGATTAACCGTGTATCCTACCACCTTGCTACAACTGCTTATTAGTTCCAGGAGTTTTTTTGTTGATTCTTTCAGATTTTCTTTCTTTTTTTTTTTTTTAAATTATTTATTTATTTTTATTATTATGTTATGTTAATCACCATACATTACATCATTAGTTTTTGATGTAGTGTTCCATGATTCATTGTTTGCGTATAACACCCAGTGCTCCATGCAGAACATGCCCTCTTTAATACCCATCACCAGGCTAGCCCATCCCCCCACCACTCCACCCCGAACCCTCAGTTTGTTTCTCAGAGTCCATAGTCTCTCATGGTTCATCTCCCCCTCCAATTTCCCCCTCTCTTTCAGATTTTCTACAGAGATCAATCATGTCATCTCTGAACAGAGGTAGTTCTATTTCTTCCTTCCCAATCAGTATACCTTTTATTTCTTGTTATCGTCTTACTGTATTAGCTAGAACTTCCTGCAAAATGTTAAAAAGGAGGCTGAGACGGGGACATCCTTGCCTGTACCTTCTCTTAGTGGGCAATCTTCTAGTTTCTCATCATTAAGTAGGATATTAGCTATGGGGGTTTTTGTAGATATTCCTTCTCAAATTGAGGAGACTTCTCTCTGTTCCTAGTTTACTGAGAGGTTTTTTTCCCCCCCATGGAAATCATTTTTTAAAAGCCTTTCTTGTTCATCACTGTTCTTAATGTATAACGGAGTGTCTGACACAATGTTATATATTTTGTTTTTGATCAACTGTTGTAGGACATGAATGAAAGAAAATGAAACCACCTGGGATGACTATCCCCTCTATTTGATTTGATAAAGTAGTGTGCAATAAGAACATGGTTGTCAAGTAAGAGTTACCTGAAATTATGAAGTATTAAACAATCTGACCTAGATGCATTTATGATAAAAAGTCATTGGTCACTGAAATGGCCATTTACAGGGATGCTGAATAGAGGGCAGTTTGGGTGCAGCCTGCACAAGCCTGAGAGGAATCCAGAAATGAGAAGTCATCTGGCTGAGGGGAAAGTAGATAATCTTTGCCCTCAAAGGGCACAACTTCCTCTCTGGGTGCTAACACTTTCTGCCTCTGATGTTTCGGGAGAAATCCTTTAACCTGTCTGAGATTCAGTAACCTCCTTCGTGACATGGTGAGAATAAAAAAAGCTCCCTAGGAGGCTGCTAGAAAATCAAATGAGACAATGCATGAGAAAGCACTCTGTAAATTGCTTAAGTGTCATAGAAATGTTACTCAGTTTATTGTTTCTGTAAAGCATAACCTAATAGGCCTTGAGAAAACACAGTACCACATTCTGTTCTAACTAAACACTGACAGAAAATGGGGGCTCTGGAGTTTGCAGGATATCTGAAGTTCTTTGTTAATTCAACAAATACTTACTACGTGCTCACTATGTGCCAGGCACTGCGTGAGCACTAAGGATGCATCAGAAAATAAAACATACAAAAAATTCCATGCCCTCATGAAGCTTACTTTCCAGCAGGGGTCAGGACAATAAACAAAGTTTAAAATTCTATGGAATGTTAGAAGGTACCAAGTTCAATAGGGAAAAAAACAAAGTAGGAAAAGGACATAGGGATGGGGTATGGAGTATTCATATAATATTTCTAGTCTCTCCTGTTTACATAGTATCTGTTCTTTCTTCACTGTTCTTCATTGGTTGACAGTTCTGGGGAGCCACAAGGTAAATAAAAGTTAATTTGGGAATTAGTTGTGTTTGATGAGTTTGAAGCTGATCTTTTTAAACTTCTGGACCACTTTTTTTTTTTTTTTT
>NC_138371.1:163751848-163792445 GCF_054177405.1 Leptonychotes weddellii | reverse complement strand
AAGCACATTAGAGGATGAAGTTACCATGTATGTTTGCTAAGTATTTGCCTGATGCTATTCAGGGCTTGGTCACCTGCTACAAACTTGGTAACTTCGACTTCCTGAAACTCCCTCTTCCTGGCTTTTGTAAAACACACACATATTTCCTCTTGGAAAAGTTTCCAAGTACCAGGGCAACCCGAAGAGATCCTGTGGATTTGAGCCATTACCTGTTCATCTATAAATTGGTTAGAATTTATTTGGCAATTGAGAAATAACTAATCTTGCTCCTGTTCCATGCAGCCTCAAGGTTCACACCATTCATCTTGTTAAATTCAGTTTTTCAGCTCCAAGAGGTAAGAAGGCATCTCAGCATGAGTAACTCTGAAGAACAAATGGCATTTCTGGGCTGATCACTTAAAAAAAAACATGTGCTGGGCAAGGAAAAAGCCATGCTGACTCCTTTCATTCTGTGCCCTGTGGACCTACCAGTGGTAGTGTAGGCTGCCTGATTACTGACGACTGGAAAACTTTTCCACTTTCGGTTACAAAATTGGCAACAATTTCTGAGACAAAAAACACTCTTGGCACCAGAGGCAACCACACAGCGCCAACATACAATCGGAAAACATGCTCTGAATTGTTGGCCCGGGCTCTCAGGAGACCTTGTTCTCAGTGAGCTGCTGTGTGACATGGTGGGGCCCCAACTTCAGTTCTGGGAGAATGACTCCCCTGTTGAGACCAGAGGGAAAGGCCTCCATCCCCTTAAGAAACATCTTTTAAGTGTGGGAACCCAGGGGATAAATGATTCTTGGATAAAGGTGGTGCCTCCCAGGGACAGAAGAGTAAAGTGTCCATTATATAAACGTGTGCTTGGTGCTAGATGCATGTCGGTCCCAGCCTCTGCTCACCAGTTCCTAGCCATTCATCTTTGGGCAGCTGGGCCCTCTCTAAGCTTCATTCTCTTCGATAAAATGGAAGTAACCATAAGAATTACCTGGAGAAGCTGCTGGGAGTAGCGAAGAGCAGGCAGCCCACAAAGACTTTGCTACTGTGGGCTGTTACTGTGGGTGACACGTCTGCCCCCAGTCAGCTCCAAGTTATGCGAAGGTGGCCTTTCTGGAAGGGACAGATCAAGGAGCAGGGTTTACTTTCTGAGGAAGTGCCAGGGCTGTTCCCTGAGAAAGCAGAGAATGACTTAGTGAACCTGAGGAAGATGCAGAGTTGACATTAAATATTTACTAAGCATCCAGAGCACATGAGAAAGCAGACGGATTTATCTCCAGGAACATTTCACTTAACTTAAGACAAGGCATTAAACATCCATCTGAAGCATGAACATGTCCTCATTGAATCACTAATGAGAAGGTACCTCAGGAAGCATAATATTACATTCTTTAATGCCTGCCAGAGCTGAATCTTGCCCTATCACTTTCTCTCCCTTGTTTTACACCCACACACTTCACTGGCAAAGCCCTGTGTCTCTAAGCCACACAGCCCCAGTGACAGTGTGTCTTGGCTTGAGCACAGGCACGTTTCATCAAATCCACACACACAGCAAACATATTGTGTGGAAAGTTCCCAAGTTCAAAGCTAGGTGTGAGTCTTTGCTCCTCTTTAGGCATTTTAAATATGTTTTGAATGGTGAAACTTTATGTGTGTGTGTGTGTGTGTGTGTAAAAGTATATGTGTGCTAGTGCATAGGAATGCATAGGAATTTATACTAATGGACCTAATTACCCCACTTCCACTTTCAAGAGTAGTCATTATTACCCCAAACATCTCTTTGGATTCCATTACATCCTTTGCAAGACATTCACTAATTCTTTTTTTTTTTTTTTAATTTTTTATTTATTTGCAAGAGAGAGAATGAGAGACAGAGAGCATGAGAGGGAGGAGGGTCAGAGGGAGAAGCAGACTCCCTGCCGAACAGGGAGCCCGATGCGGGACTCGATCCCGGGACTCCAGGATCATGACCCGAGCCGAAGGCAGTCGCTTAACCAACTGAGCCACCCAGGCGCCCCAAGACATTCACTAATTCTGACAATATCAGGTATAAGGCATATTTACCTTAGCATAAAAATCTTGAAATTTTCCACCGAAGATAGTAAATAATTAAGTAGTACTGATCCATATCTTATTTGATGCTGTCTCTTCACTTCTTCATCTGTATGATCACGGATTGCTTTCTTTTCTTGTTAAAATAGACTTCACTTTTATTTTTATCTTTTTTTATTTTTTTTTAATTTTTTAAATTTTATTATGTTATGTTAGTCACCATACAATACATCATTAGTTTTTGATGTGGTGATCCACGATCCATTGTTTTCGTATAACACCCAGTGCTCCTTCACTTTTAGAGCTATTTTAGGTCTGCAGCAAAATTGAGCTGGAGGTACAGAGAGTTTCCATATACCCTCTGCCCCCACAGACGCATAGCTTCCCCAACTATCCACACACCCCACCAGAGTGGGACGCATGCCACAACTGATGAACCTATGTGGACACATCACAGTCACCCAAAGTCATAGTGTACCTTGCGTTCACTCTTGTACATTCTATCGGTTTTGACAAATGTATAATGACATGTGTCCATCGATGATGTTAACGGTTCTTTGGCATTACTGAATTGAAAGACTAGGACACTAATACAGATTTTTTCTCCCCAGGATCCACAGGTAGAATAGCACAGAGCTAGGGGCGCCTGGGTGGCTCAGCTCTTAAGCGTCTGCCTTCGGCTCTGGTCATGCTCCCAGGATCCTGGGATTGAGTCCTGCATCGGGCTCCCTGCTCAGTGGAGAGCCTGCTTCTCCCTCTGCCCCTCCCCCTGCCTGTGCTCTCCTGCTCTCTCTCTGTCAAATAAATAAATAAAATCTTAAAAAAAAAAAACACACAGAGCTACGCTTCTATTCAGAACATTTTCTAATGATATAACAAGGCTCCAACATAAAAAAAAAAAAAAAGTCCTCATGGAAGTCTCCAGTGAACATTGTCAGTCAATGAGTATGTCTTCCAGGATTGAGTCTGGGTGATTACTCTTTTCCCTGTACCCAGTCATTCAGCTTCCCTGTTTCTCAACCATCCATCCTCAAGCACGCGACTCTGGGTCTTCCCACGGTCAAGCTCACACACTGGCAGGCTGGGCTGAACGGAGCCCTGACCCATGCTTGATTCTGTTGTGATTTCTTCCTCGTCTCTAGTTCCCTTTGTCATTGCCCAGAGCCAGGGAGTCCTTGGCATTTCTTGCCCCTCTCCCCTCCTGCTCTACGCACTGTATGTCTTTGGTTATTTACTGCCCCTTAGTTCTGGAGCCTGTGGGCTTCCCTCACTCACCCTCAGGCACCCCCCTTTCCTCAAACCATGAATTTCTTCTTTCTCCTCCTGGAAAACATGCCCTGGACATGAGACAAAGCAATCTCTGCCTTCCTGCCTTGGGTACCCAAGTGGACACTGGTTTTAATGCAATTTCTTTCCTCTCCAGGTATTAAGGGCAGAGAAAGTTCTGGTTTTCATTGGCTCCAATACATTATTACAGTGCCAAATATCTCAACTATAACCAATGTGAGAAATGGACTATTTCATTTGCAAGCTGATGAATCAGGTAAATATGAGCATTTCTTTATTTAGTTAGCAGGAAAAAATCATTCTAGATTGTCCACGTGGGACCATTCCTAGCCACTGGTGGGCTATTGCTTTACACTCAGCCAAAGTTACAGTGCCGGGTGGGGAGGCATGATTACAGAAACAGAGTTAGGGACAAATGCCAACACGAACATGTATTATATAAACACAGCTCAAATTACCTCCATACATTCTGAATTTAGAAATCTCACCAATCCACAGATGAAAAATATTCCCTCAAGTATCTAAGTCTGGGATAATATAAAGTGAATGGACAGTGCATTTAGTGGTAGAAGCACAGTTAGGAATTTCTCATGCTTTGTGCAACTTGCCTGCTTCACAAGCAACCGAGGGAGCAGGGGAGCCCATCGCAGTAGTTTCATTTAACTTTTCAAATTTCCAGATGCTGTTCTTGTCTCGGCTCCTGTTTGGATAACTGCCATTATGTTCCCTTTCCAATAAAACCTGGTGTGCGACACTCCTCTCTGGCTGACACTGCTCTTACCTCGTTCCTACCAAATTACCCAAAACCCACAGGGGTCTGTCGTGGTCCATAGTGTAGCAGGAGCCTCCCTGATTCTGCTGCAGACCCAAGGGTTGCCTTTCCCACAGAGAGGTGGCCAGTGTGGCTTATCCTGAGAGAAAGATCCACACCAGAAGCAGCCTCTAAGGCATCATTTTAGTCTCCCCTACCTCATCCTCATCCTCACCCCTATTGTTGCTGGGTGACTGGTCATGGTCCCTGGGGAACAGACCCATCTGGGCAGCTGCCCCTGGCCTTGGGAAGGAGCGGAGACTAGCCATGCATTCTAATGAAAATGCTAGAACATAGCTTTGGATTTTGAACAGGGAAAGGGCTTTCTGTAAAGTGAGAGCTCCAGGCAATTTTCCTGTTCCAGTCATTCCTGCAACATAAAGGGTCCTCCCTCCACAGGACCCCCACTACAGATCTTTCATTTCCCACTGACCATTCTTAAAGCCCCTTGATCAATGAAGATCCCTGGCTGACAGCAACCTTCCCTTAAGAAGTTGTATTTTTCAACTGCAAATGTCATTTCATTCTGAATGAAGAGTTAATTTTATACATGATGCTTGGAGGGAATATTAGAGAAGTGTTTTTTGGGTTTTGTTTTGTTTTAGAGAGAGAGAGAGCGAAAGAGAGAGAGCAGGGGAGGGGCAAAGGGAGAGGGAGAGAGAGAATCTTCAGCAGGCTCCATGCCCAGCGGGAGTCCCACACGGGGCTCGATCTCATGACCCTGAGATCATGACCTGAGCCAAAATCAAGAGTTGGACACTTAACCAACTGAGCCACCCAGGCGCCCTTAGAGAAATGTTTTGATATCTTGTCCATGATGGACTGGATCTGTTGTTAGAAAAATTTTTTTTCTTTTAAAATGAGAAACCCTTTCTTCAAATAAAATCTTGCATGGAAGCCTGCTATACACATCAGGTAAAAGTGCAACTGCCCTGGGGAAAACCAAGGTAGTTCAATTGTTTGGTCCACGTAACCGCTGAGATAGCTACGTGGAAGCCTTACCTTGGGGCTTCCCAAGGTAAGGCTTGGGAAGATGGTCTGAAGAACTCAGAATCAGATGATTTGTCAGGCTCTGTCCTTCAACAAACTGTTATGTGATAATGTAGCTATACTGTCCGGTCTCAAACACCATCTCATGCCCATGTGTTTTAGTTGGTTTCCATGTAAAAATAATGCCAGTCTTAAATATACAGATTAGAGGCAAAACTACAAAGATACTAGCTAGCAACCACTTATGAAATAAAGGAACATGCACAGTAATATCAAGACCGATACACTCACTTTACACAGCAAGTTATCACCCCAGATATCCTGGGCAGCCATGCCCTCCATCACCTGGGTTCTTCCTTTGCCACTTTCCCATTTCTCTTTCTTCTTGCCATCCTCTATTCTTTCTCTTCTCTCTTACATTCTTTCTTTTTTTTTGCTCACTCCTTTTCCCCAAATCTTCCTTGATCTTTTTCCTCCCCTTTTTCTTCATCTTTAACTCTTTCACTTTCTTTCTTATTATGTTTGCTTTTGGTCTTTTCTCAGCTTCTGCTTACTCCTTCTGTATCAGTCAGGCTAGGCTAGGCTACATGGCAGTAACAAACATCCCCCAAATCTCAGGTGCTTCAAGCTGCAAGTTTATTTCTCAGTCATTCCACATGTCCGTTGCAGTTTGACAGGGGGCTCTGCTCATGGTAGTCATCTGGGGATCCAGCTGATGGAGCAACCATTTTCTCAAATGTTGCTAGAATGAAAAGAGAATGGGGGGGGGCATACATTGTCTCTGGAAGCTTCCACCTAGACATGAAAGACATATCACCTGCCTCCTATTTCATTGCCAAAGCAAGTTATACGGACACACTTTAAGTTGGTGGGTGAAGTGCACTTCTACCAGGTGCCCGTGGGTTAGAAAGTCCAAACTTATGGAAATGCCCCCAGTGAGTACCACTCATTAAGTAAACTCTGCAGATCTATTCCAGATTCCTCCCACTCCTCAGCTTCTAATTTTCTTTCCTTCCAGCCCTGTTCCTCTTCCTCCTTATTTGTCCCTGGTTGAGGTCCTTCCCAATTCCCTCCTCTTCCTCAGCCCATCGTGTGGTAGAAGCACCAACAACAGTCATATCACTTAACATGCAGAGAGGGGAGTGTCCTGGTTTTATGTATAATCCCTGGTGTAACAGGATGACAGGCCTCTATGCAGAAGAGAAAGCTGTCAGGCCCTGGTCGGGCCCCTCCCTCCCTGAAAGGGACAGTCCTGACAGACACTGGTCTTTTCCACTGTTGGTGATAAAGCCGTGCTGCTTAAGGCTCACGTGGAGCACACTCTACCTTTTCCCATTCTACACCGCTTCACATTAATAATCATTTAAACTCTTTCTCCATAACCATCACTTAGCTGCCCTAAAATAAGTCAGGGCAAAACCATTCCCACTATACTTAATAAATATATAATAAAGGCACAAAGCAAAAATATAAGGGCGGTTACGTAGTATCGATTATAGTTATAACGAATCCAAGGAAATAGCTGCATGGCAGAATTATAAGGAAATCTCTAAGGTAAAGCCAAACTTTACCTATCAATAAAACAGTACCGAGAGCTGAAGAAGAGCACTTGCTCTTCTCGTATTATTTGAATATAAATGTTATTCACTTCATCCGTTTAGTCAGATAGCACTGGGGACCAGTAAACCAGAAGCCAACATGTCTACTCTACCAGCTCCTATTCCCCAACTGGCTGAAAGTCATGTGCAGTTTTGCATCTTAGACCTCTTTCCTGGGTAGCACTCAACAGCAGGGGAACATGGAGGAATTTGTGAGGTACTGACAGCAAGAAGATTCTTCAAAACTTTTTTGTGTTACCTGGAGTGCCATGGCCCAGACCAGCTATGGGCTACGTTGTATGATTAGAGACAAATTGGGCTCGCTTGGGAGTGGTTACATGTAAATGGCCACTTCGATGAGATGATAAAAGACAAAGAAACCTTCTCAAATATCTCCCCCAACATTCACTAAATTGACACAATTTTACAACTAGACGATTATTCTCTTGAGAACTAAGGTTTTTGTTTTTTTGTTTTTTGTTTTTAAGCTTTCAGAAGAACCAATAAAAAATGTTACCTGGGAGGCGCAATATTAATTTTTTTAAAACCATCATCAATTACCATGGTACTGTAGGGTTACTTGATACCATAAATCTGGACAAGGTAGTATGGGGGAAGTGAAGAGTCCTTGATCTTAAGAGGAGGTAGCTGGTAATTCTTGGGAAACCAAGACCAAAACCAAGATTTACCACCTTCTCATTTTTCCCCAAGGAACAGCTCTGATTTTTCTCAAGGCAAACTAGAAAATTTTGTGACACAGAAACAAAACTAAATTTTCCAAAGCTGCATGCTAGTCCTATCCCTTGGGCCACAAGATATATCCCAGATTTCCCCTTAGGGTAAGTAAACATGTTTCAATTCCCTTGGGAGTGTCCCTTCGAGTTGTGAGTTCCAAGATGGAGGGCAGGAAGCTGACACAGAGGTCAGGCAGGGAGGAGATACTCACAGGAAAGCAGGGGGCATAGAGCGATGCGGATACGGGGGCACCCATGACCCAGGCTGAGCCAGCCCATAACTATTTCAAGTTCATGGGCGGTATGTCTGGCTTATTCAACTCCAGGTTTTGAGGAACTGAGACCTGAGAATGTGTGAGTTTTCATAGTACTTACAGACACTTTCCAATACACAGTTGGGGTGGGGGTTGTTTTTAAAGGAAAAATAAAATAAGATGAAAACAGGGAGGGAGACAGACCATAAGAGACTCTTAACTATAGGAAACAAACTGAGGGTTACTGGAGGGGACAACTAGGTGATAGGCATTAAGGAGGGCACGTTATATAATGAGCCCTGGATATTATATGCAACTGATGAGTCACTATATTCTATCTCTGAAACTTATAATACACTATATGTTAATAAAAAAAATTTTAAAAAGATGTTAGTTGAAAAATGCATTCTAAAAATAAATAAGTTAATTAATTAATTAATTAAAAAAATTAAGGGCTAGAGACAAGGCCCCTGCATTCAGTATTTCATATTTCTATTTACAATTGAGAAGCCAGAGGTGAGTATCTTATTTTGATAAGATGAGCCAAGCTCCATTCTTTGTAGGAAATCAAGTACTATCAATTAATAAATGAAAAAATGCAGAATTATCAATATCTTACTTTTACTAAAGTTTCTTATTAAGGCAACCACTTTCTACCATTTTGTATACAATTAATAATAAATAGTACAATAATCACATGCATTAATTCTCATTAAATGAGAAGGCTAGCATCCCTTGGGCTTCCACCTCTTTTGTTTTGCTTCCTTTTTATCCCCTCTATGTAGAGTTGTTACTTAATTTTTTTTTCTTTTTTGTTTTGCAAATCAACCTTCTCTTTGGCTTAGTTCCTTAGGTGACCAGTGTTGGCAGGGCCTTATTTTAGGGAGCCAAATACGCAGAGATGTAAATCCCAAGGAGAAAATGTGACCTGGCTCAGGCCGCCACTGTTGGAGAGAATGCTCCATCATTCCTGGGCCATAGCTCTTCCCGCTCTGTGAAAGCCTGCTCTCCGTCTGCCTCCAGAGCAAACAGCCACAGGCCATGTAGTAGCTAACAACTCCAGCTCTGCACAGGAGTGACTCATGACACAGAGGTGTCATTCTGTACTCCTAGGAGTACACGCTCTCCCTACCCCACCTCACCCCCAAGCTTTGAGGACTCTGAACTCTATTAAAGGATCTATAGAATGCAAGGGAGGAGTGACGACAGTGTGTGTAAATTGTAGTGGGCACAGATGCTTCAAACAAATTGTAGGCATAATATACTTACATTTCGAGACAGGAGGGAAAAAAATACGTGTGCTACTTTTAAATAAAGAATATTCAGCATACACAACAATTTAAAGAATTCTAACATGCCTTACTGCCTCTAAGTAAATACTGCTTTCTGAAAGGAACTGACATGGTTGGGTTTGGGCATCTTCCTACTCTTAGGAAGATGGTTTAAAATTGATTTGCATTTCAGATTTTTTTAATTTAATCACTGAACATACATCATGTCATCAGACCCATCCTATTAAATGCCATCCTAGGAGCAAGCTCATGAGATTCTGCTGCTAGCGCTGTGTCTAAATGTCAGATGTAGGGCAGGTATAAAGAATGATTTTGATCACAACTTAGGGTCAAAATGATTACCTTTGGGTTCTTCTCCTATAATAGTCTTTCCCAGAGAGCTTATGGTTTATCTGCTTATTCCTAAATAAAGCATATTATTTTTCATAAGAGAAAAAAATGGAGTTTTTATGATCTAAAGATGGAAAAGTATAGCCAATATATTATCAGAAGCAAATATATTCTCTGTATAAAAAAACAATGCAAAAGCCTTTCTGGACATTATTTCTACCAGAATCTGCCAAAGACAGAGAAAGAGTAAGACGGGCACACAGAGTGTTTCTCAGAAGCCAAACCAAAAAGAAAAATGTTAAGAGAGATAAACATTATGTCATGTTTCTGAAACTTCCTGATCATCCTTAAAGTAGACCATCTGTCCCTGATGACGAAACTCACTGGATGAGACCTTGCGGAATGTAACTCTTGTAAAATTTCTGAAACACTGAATTTGTTCCCCAGTATTCCAACTCTAGCAAATCTGTTACCCAGATGTAAATTTAGAAACATCAGAGCTCTTGGCTCCCTGAAGGAAGAATTTCAATTTAGAAAAGGCATTAGAGACTAACAAGAGAAGAATGCTCAAAACCTAAATTACCCCAAACAAACCAGGGTGCAACATAAGGGAAACAACTAGAGAATTCAGCAATAGGGGAAGGTGAGTTCGAGCTTCTCTTACCACTGGGAGGAAAAGACTCTGACAGCCAACAAAAACGAAACTCAGTGACATGATCCAAATGCTAAGCACATAGTCCGATTTTGATGAACAATTCTAAGCATGTTCCTATGTGTCACTTAGCACATGAACAATTTCAAATTTGACATTCACCAAAGGTGTGTGCGTACGCGTTTGGGAGTGACTCTGCATCACCAGCCCTCTACGAAGAGGCAGATGCGACTGGGAAAAACAAAGCTGTTATGGTGAATCCTTAAGCAGAGTAAAAACGGGAGGAGTCATAAAAGTTCAACAAGAAAAGCTTCAAGAAAGGACAGGTGAAACGGCAGAAGATGTCAGGAAGTGGCGCTGACTTGGAAAAATTTAGCAGGAAATATGCTAAGCGAGAGACTCCGCGCACGGGTAAGAGGAGCCAGAGAATGGGTCCAGCCTGGATATACTTACATTAAGAGCTGCAGGCAAGAACAGGAGGTGAAGGGCCAGAGGAGGGATTGAAAGAGAAGCGGAGGGAGGACAGCCTCCACCCTCCCAGCCTTGCTCTGCAGGGGCTGACCCTGGGTGCCTCATTGGCTGGACAGCCTCCCAGATCTGCCCAGTGGAGGCCCATGAGCCCCCTGGCTCTGGGGGTCGTCAGAACCTCAGACAGGCTTCCTTCTCTGCGCTTCTTAAGCTGGAGCACAACATTGGAGCCACCCGTACACACATGTAACAGCCACGTACGACAACCTTCCCAGTGCACTTGAGCACAGTGGCTTGGCAATCAAAAAGACTCACCAAAATGAATCTGACATATTCACAATAGGCTTAATGGCCATTGTATACGTGGCAATTATCCCGTAAATAGGTCTTATAAATCACTACGTTGCATTTACACCGCTAAACCAAGGTGGTAATTTTCCATTTCATTAGATTTATCAGTCACCATAGCATAGTATAATGAACACCACAGACCCATTACCAAGAACGAACAATTATTAACATTTTGCCACATTTACTTTATTATTTTTTGATGTAGTATTTAAAGTAAGTTTCATGACCTTTTCCTCCTGAAGACCTCAGTAGCATCTCTAAAAACTAAGGACAGTTTCCTCTATAACCACCATCCCCAACTGCATCTACCCAGATCAACAACAGTACCTGCAAATCCGACAGTCCTCGTTCCATATTCAGATTTCCCACACTGTCCCACAAATGTGTTTTCGGACTCATTTATTCAAAGCAGGACCCAATCAACGTCCGCAAATTAACTGCATGTGGTCATTACGTGTCTTTATGCTCTTTGACTCTTGCAGGCTTCCTCCGCATCTCCTACCTCTGCAGTTTTATTTTCACGTTATTGAAGCAGGTAGCAGAAGAGGTGAGCAGGGGCCCTGGGAATGCCCACCTCCTGGGTTTGTCTAATTAACTGGCCCCTTGAGTCGCGTCCCTTTGTGCCTAAGCCCTCTGTCTCCTGTGTGCTGGACATTGGATAAAACCTTTGTTTCAACAGTTTTGATGCAACGGCTTCATTGTAAATGAAGTCTCCGAGCAAACTGCAGCAGAAGCCACGTGCTGTCCCATGGCTCGTGATGCAAAAACGGATTGCTAGTTAAGGTGTGGTAATCTGAGCTACACGGTTCTGGCAAAACCCCATCCTTAACACCCAAACCTCGGAACGCACTGCCCACCGGCAAGCCTTCCTGTGCTTCGCCGGGAATAAGCCCACATGACTGACAGCAGTAAGTGACAGCTCTAAGTATTCATAGACTTCCAGCACCTCGGGTGCCAAGACACAGTTATATTTAAGAACAAACGAACTTAATATCAGCTGCTCTTTGGTTTGATGGGAGGGCGGAGGGCAGTAAGCAGCAAAGAGAACGCAGAGGAGTAGAAATTTCAGGTGAAAGGAAGAGAGGAAGAGACAAAATAAAGATAGGAATTTGGGGAAACTTTTTCTTTAAACTCGTAGAGTGATCTGTCATGGGACCTGAGAGTGTAGACTCTAAAACCAGGACACTCCAGCTCTCGTTGTCTGACTCTGCCCTGAGATACCTAATTTAACATTGCTGGACCCTCCCTCCTCAACAGGAACTATCAATTATAAGGCCACTTCCCTAGGAGGGTTTCCAGGCAAATCAGTGTGTGAACAACGTTTAGCACAGTGCCAGACCCACAGTAAGAGCGTGACAGGAGGTCGCTACTATGGCTAAATCCTGCACTGAGCGAAGGAGCCATTTTCTTGTCCTATATTTTTCCATTAAACATTCCCAGGAGACTTTTTGAGAGAGTCGAGGGTGAGGGAAAGCCATCAGAAGCAGTGGCTATATGGGGGTCAGGAACATTGGTCCAAAATTCCCCAAGGATGGGTCAGGGAAGGGGAGTAGAGCAACTAACATGGAAATCATCCTTCCCCTCAATGCCACAGGGTCGGAGTCTTCTGAGATGCAGACTCCTTGTGCTCTTCTTTACTTGTGGCCACAGTGTGGACAGAACTCAAGGGGCCCAGAGCTCTCTCTCCACCTCCAAACTCCCTAGAGGACGCGACCTGAACTCAGCAGGTCTGAGGGCAATATGGTTTAATGGGTAGTTTATGGCACAAACTGACATCAATGAATCTAGTAATCAGCCAAGTCAAGGGCGGAGAAACAGAACATCACGCAATGCTGTGGAGAAATGCTGATGCATCCACCGTGGGACACTCAGGGAGTCAGGCACATTATGGAATGCCTTCTCCCTCCTCTGAAGCATTCGCGCTCCCCTCTACCACAACCAGCTCAGTGGGCACTTCTCAGACAAGAAACCTCGTGGTCCTTTGGGACATTCGTAATGCGGTATTTCATTTCAATAATCAAGGCACTCTGCATTCTGTAAAAGGGAAAACCAATGAATTCTACCACTTGCAGTTTTACTCTGACAGGAATTAATGTGGAAGGTTTCCTATTTTATTGAGCCACCCACAAAAGGGAGCAGAGAAAGCCTTGAATGTCTCTAAAAGTTCGTATTCCAGCAAAATAACCCAGATAGACATTTACGCTTCAGCTTTAAGACAGTTTTCCCAAGTTCCATTTTTAACCTTTAGTGCAGCAGAATCTTAGCAGGATGGTTGATCCCCTCCAATTGGGGCATCAGCTGCCGGAAAAAAGGAGACACTCAACTTAGGAGACAGTTACTAGACACTCCACACTCAGTGACCATCCTGAGACCGGGGTGTGGGGCTCCCAGGAGCTTTAGAAGGGATCCGCAGCACGAGACATTTCCCCAGGCCCTCCGACAAGCATGAACGACACCTGTGGGGAGGGGACAAGTTGGGGGGATAGGGGAGGCTGCTGCTGGTGATCAGCCCCTCTGCCTACCCATCTCCACCCACAGGCAGAATGGGAAGACACCCCGTCTTTCATCTCATCAACAACTCATCAAACCAGTGCCCTGTGGTCATCGGTTCTTCGGGGGCAGCCTCCATTTCCGATGTGTTAACAGGGACTGCATGGAGGGGGAAAAAGCAGGAAACACCCTGCCGCTGGGAGCCCTTGGCCACTCTCATCGCGGATGCTAATGGGTATACACTATACACTGAAAGGGCCTTAAAAAAATGACACCACTATGAGGGAATTCTCGTCAATTTTTAGAAATAATTACTATCTACTTTGGTTTCTTCTAGGGCTTCGGGTCAGTCTACAAACTCCTAGAAGCCTTAAAAGCCTCCACAGTACATGAGAACATGGTCGTTTGGCTTCCTGACATCCCTCCATCACCTACGCACAGTATCGGGTTCACAGAAGGTGCTCAAATATTTCTTGCTGGATTGAACAGAAATGCTCACGAACGTGCAATTAAGTACTCTATCATAACTTTCATTAGTTGAACATTTAGTATGTGCCAGGCACGTATACTTATACTAGTTTCTTTACATGTGCTATTTCAGTGAGTTCTCAAAACGACTGAAGGGGTAGCTATTATCCTCATTTAAACATGAGAAAAATGAATACCACAGAGGTTTCACATGGGTAGAAAGTGCTGGAGCTGAGATTTAAATGCAGGTCCATCTAGCTCCATACCCCAAACTCTAAACAGCAGGAAAAGGAAAGAGAGAGAAAAAGAAAAAGTGGGAAAATGTCAATCTTGCCCTCAAGAGACTTATAATCTCACCAGAAAAACAAGACACACTCCCATGAAATAACTATAACACAGAACATAATAAATTGTCCAAAATAGGCACTAGCTTCCGTTAGCAATTGCTTCTAGAGGTCAAAGTTGGTGCTGATTAATGCTCACAGGACAGTCAGGGAGGCAGGGAGGTTTGAGGTGGGGTTTAGAAGACTGCCATACTTCTAAGAGATGTTAGTATAAGGAGGGGGCTTTGGGTGCAGTGGGAGGGGGATGGCAGAACCACACTAGCAGACATGGTGGCTAGCAGTGTTCAGGTGGAATACGTCCTGGGTATTGAGTAGCAGTAGGAAATTACTGGATGTAAGGGAAAGAAGTGGTGAATGAAGGAGTTACAAAGCTCAGTAGATCTTAAAGGAAAAGAGGAGGTGTGTAGATTCAGGCAGGAAGAGCCACAGCATGGTGAAAACAGATTTCCAAGATGACTTGTCAGGTGGTGGTGGGCAGGATTCACTCCAGGCAGGGGCCCAGAGATCGAAATCTGGGTTTTCAGTTCCCAGAAGGATTGAGGAAAAACAGAGTATCTTCCTTCCTTTAGCCATGCCAAGTGGGTTTGGACAGTTCCATGGAGAAAGTGCAGATATTTGCCATGGCTAGGACCAGAGTTAGATATGGGTAAATATTTGCTTTGCCTCAGCTGGAGAAGATGGATTTTTAATAAAGAGACAGCACGACTCATGTCACGGAGTGTACCAACAATTCAGGAAGAAGCCACTTCAGAAAATGCCAGAATGGCAGGCATCATCTCTTGATGTGCTCTCAGGAAGGCTCTCCTCTGTCTCGCACACACACACACACGTGCACACACACACATTTTCTCCTCCTAGTGGCACTGGCACCACTCTACCCTACGGTGTCACTATGGGCCTGACAGGGTCCCCTGAGGACACCTTGAGTTAGGCTCCCACAGTCATTCCAGAGCCCTCGTAGATCCAGCTCCCCCCAGAGCAATGCAATGTGTTGGTTGTGATTAGAAAATGCTGAGGGCCAACCTGACTGTGCTCTGTGACACCCTCACAATGAAACTCACCATGGTATCTACAGAGAGCAGAATTCTAAGATGGCCCCATGATCTCCATCCCCTGGTATCTTGCCCTATGTAATACCCTCCCCTCTGGCATGAGCAGGACCTGGACTTGCTTCTAACTAATGGAAAATGGCAAAGTGATGGGAGCTAGAGACTCTTTCCTGTTGGCTTTGAAGAAGTAAGGTGCTATGTTGTGAGACAGCCAGATGGCATCAACCATGAGTGGACCCCAGCTGACAGTCAGCAAGCAAATGGGCACCTCAGTCCTACACCAATAAGGAGATGAATTCTGCCAGCAACCCAAGTGAGCTTACAAGTGAATCCTTCCCTATTTGAGCCTCCAGATGAGAACACAACCTGGCCAACATCTTGACTGTAGCCCTGTGAGACTCTGAGCAAAGGACCCAGCTAAGCTGTGGTGGGAGTTCTCACCTGCAGAAATGGTGGGATAATAGATATGCACCGTTTTAAGCCACTATGTTTGTGGTGATTTGTTATGCAGTGAAAGAAAGCTAATATAACCTTCATTTTTCTATCTTTCCAGAGGAAGCCCGATAAAGTGGTGGTAATACAGGGAGTCAGAGACTCTTCCAAAACAAGCTGGAAGAAAGGAGCATGACCTGGGGTTAAACCTGAGTGTATGGAGTCCAAAGAGTGTCAAAGACTGCTGGCTATGTAAACTTGGTCAAGTCATTACCATTTTCGGGAGTCCGGTTCTCCCACCTCCAATGAGATAGAGTTAGATGAGAGATTTCTTCCAACTCTAACAGATTCTGATTTACAAAACTGATGAATGAACAAATTTAATGTCTGTTGAGCATCTACCGATGTGGCATCCCAAACATTATTGCACTCTGTCTTATTTAAACTTCAGAAAACATCGTACTCACGTTATTATTACAGTCTCTTGGAGAAATAAGTAAACTGAGGTTCGGAGAAGTTTAATAATTTGCACAAGACCACATGGCTTGAAAGTGGTAGAGCAATGAATCAGTCTTACAACATTTTCACTGCATTGTGCTGGACCAGTGCCCAGGAGAAAGTCTACTCAACTATTTAACTAGAAGCAATCAGGGAAACAGAAGAGCAGAGAAACCTCAGGAAGGGACCTGGAGTTGTAATAATCAAGTGGAGAGCCATGTAAGTGGTAATTCAATCTGACAGCTAAGACTGACTAGATTCCAAGTGATGGCTTTGAAAAAGTTAAATCACCAGGAAAGTTCATCAGAGGTCATTTTAGAGTGGAGAGAAGAGAGAAATTAGGATTTTAGGAGAATATTTCCTACCACACACTTAACACTGATGGCTCTAAATGGCTTTCTGTGGCCCGAGACATCTCTCCTCAACCCCAGACCTATTGCTGCAGCCCTCCTTGTGGTCCCAACTTCCAACTCAGCATGTCCCCAAACCAAAGTCATCCTTGGACCCAAAGTCACCTCCGTAGGTCCCCTACCCTGGTTAAATAATTTATGATTTACTCATACGGCTTTCATCCCCAGCAATTCTCTTTGCTTATCCCTTACTTCTTAGTAGCCACCTAGACCTATGACCTATGACCTCTGGATTTCATTTCTTAAATGTCTTGAATCATTGTGCACTTTATCACCATAAGTCAGATGTCCATCACTTCTCTGCTGGGCTATTTCAATAGCCCCCTAACTTATTTCCCTATCCTCCAGCCCACCCCTCCACCCTTTCCTTATACAAATCCATCTTCCACATTATTTCCAAGGTGAACTTTCAAAAATGCAAGTCACCATCATATTTAAAGACTCTCCAGCACTAATTGGATGCATTTCAAACTCCTTGATATGGCATGCAAGACACTTCTTTTCTGGCTTCCATCTCCTTGTAGAACCTCATCTCCTACCACACCTCCTCTTGTCCACTTACCTTATCCATATTTTACCCCATTGCCTGGGTCATTCCCTGCAATGTCTTTTGATGTTTTGTCTACATACTCATCATTTCAAGGCTTAACTCAAGTGTCTCATCCTCTATGAAGACTTTTAGTGACTCTTCCCAAAACAGCCATGTTGCACATCTCCAGGCAATCACTCATAGCAACCCTAAGGGCCACGATTCACATAGCAAATCATGTACATGATCCCTCTGGAGGTGTGCAATAGAGCAGTACCACATGCCATCCTAAGTGAACTTGGTCACTCTCCCACTATGACTATAATCTGATAACAAAATTGTCTCCACCAGACATTAAGCTAAGCTCTTTAACTGTAAAGCCCATGATTTACTCATCTTTGAATTCCTAATGCCCATCACAGTGCCCTACGTATTGTAAGTTCTCAATAAGTCTCAGCCTAGTAACTGAGTGAACAGTTGGATGAAGTCATCAAAAGTCAGCAAGAGAAAGGGCAAGAACCTAAACTAGACATTCAGATTTAGAATCCAAAAGAAAGGACACGTTTCTTGAGTCAGTTTAAATTGGGCCCTTCTGACAATACACCCTAAAAAGAACAATGCCAACTAACTGACTGGAAAGCCATTAGTCTGAGGATATTGGTGCAGAAAAACATAGCCATTTCTTTCCAACTGTTTTTGGTACATAAACAAGGTATTTTTGCTCTTGGTAAAAATCTCAGTGAGACTGATTCCAGCCACATGGAATGGATTTTTGTTTGTTTGGGTTTTTTTTTTTTTTTCTTTTTTGGTCAACTTAGGAGAAATTTGGCTATTTCAGCATAGTTGAAAAAAAAGTCTATGGAAGGTAAAATGGTGTCCTAGTAGCTTTCTGAGGCAACGTAAGTAATTACTTAGTTGTACTAAAATATCCAAGTCTAGGACTGTAGGAAAACTTAATTGTGTTTATATATTAAGAAATTAAGGTTCCCATCCCACTGTTTCTTCCTGCTGAACAGCTGAGTGCATGGTTTTAGACTGTAGGAGAGTCTGAGATGCTCCAGGAAATGAATGAATGAATGAACGAATGAATGAATGAATCTATCTATCTATCTATCTATCTATCTATCTATCTATTTATCTATCTATCTATCTCTCCAGGGAATTTTAACTTAGCTACATAAACAGCAGCACAGACATCTACATACTGGGAAAGTGATGATAGACTTTCTAGCTTTTGCTAGTTGCTTATGGGCTGTGTGTGTGTGAGGGTGTGTTTACTCCAAAGTCCCAGAACTAGTCTGGTCTAGAAATTCTTCTGTAATCCGCTCTGGTTCAGAGAAGATCTACTGTCTGGGAAGAGTAGCTTCATAATGGCATATGGTATGTATAGGTTCTCCTTAGTTTTGGAACCTAAAACTAAGCTGTTCCAGAGTCACAGCTGCCAGACCCATTGTGAACAGAAGCAGAATTCACTGAATAGCCCCAGTCTGGGGGACTGTGAAAAAAGAGACAATGAAGACATGGCATTTATTCTCAAGGAGCTTACCTGAAATATTGGTAAACTTTCCCCTCCCTCTTTACTCTGACATATCTCCACTACTCCCAGTTCTCGAGAATGGAGATTTGGAATCTTCAGAAATAGCATGAGTGCCAGCCTCACAGGTCAGTGCGTATCTGAGAAGTATACACTGAGTCTGAGTTTCTAGAGTTAAAAATTTTCAGGTCCGGAGAATCTCCATCAAAGGAAATCTCCATTAAGGAAAATATTACACTGCATACCGGGTATGCCTCTTGCCCAGAGATCTGTAGGTCAGGATTAACTCTCAGAAACCCTCAAACCCCTGTTATATCTCTGAGTAAAAGCTGACAATGCCAATCCAACCACACTGACAGAACATACTTGACGTGGCCATTTAGGCTAATGTACTTGGGTCTTTGGGGAGAGGTCACAATAATTACACTTTTAAATACAAGCTAAACTAATTTATAGATATGGCCAGTGGCTCTGGGTACAGGGTAAAGAACAGTGTATATTGAAACAAAATGTTGTTCAAGTATCTGAGACCCACAAGACCATCAGTTGAACAAATTAAAACCTGGTAGACATTATTACCTGAGGCAAGGTTGAGTTTTTGGGTATGTGAGCTGAAGTGTGGCTGAATGCAAGAGAATCCAAGATGGATATAAAGACAATACTCCAAAGAGGCACCATAATTTCCCAACAAAGCAATGATCCACGTATGTTCTGTGGGTATAATGGCAAACGCTGACTGTATGAGCAACAAACAGCACCATGTTGGGAAACTGCACTCAGCCGCAGTCCCATTTGCCTGAACACATTTTTAAAAATCTGTGAGCTCATAAACTCTTATACATTGCATGGTTATCAGAAAGATCCTGATATATTGAAAAGTGTTTAGAACTGAAAGATGGAAAGAGCAGGATTTTAACTTGGTTCTGGCACTAATCGGCTAGGAAAACTTGGGCAAGTCATTTCAATTCTCTAGGTCTCACGCTTTCTTATCTCTGGGCAAAAGTTTTTGTGCAGATGACCTCCAAGACCTCTCTCAGTTTTAAATTTGGTTATTAACTGATTCTGCCCCCCCACCCCCACACTATTAATTATCTCTCACATCAATAAAGACAAGCCAAAAGGCTAAATCTTATTTTCCAGACAGCAAAGAACAGTATGGGAAGGTTAAGAGCTCATCAATATTTAAGGTAAGCTCCTTGAGGGTAAAGACCATGTCTTAATCATCTTTCTGCCAAATGCCCAGCACAGTGCATTCTAGAGGTCCACAAAATTCAGCACATAGAAGGACAATTCCTAGTTAGAATGGTGGCTGGGAAGTGATTACACAGGTGAGGACTACATTCCCCAGGCTCCCTTGCATCTAGGTGGGGACATATGACTAGTTTTCCCCAACTGAATATGAACTCTGTGATATGTGTCCCTCCCAAGACAGGTGGATGTGCCTTCTTCACCTTCTTGTAGAAACTCTGTGCTGAAGATGACAGAATTCCTGGGTCCTTGAATGCCCACGTGGAGCAGAATACCCCATTACTCACTTGTATCAAACTGTTTCAAAAGTGGGAATCAAACTTCCATTACGTTAAGCCCTTGAAATTTAGGGGTTGATTTGTTATGACAGCTGTTTTTACTTTAATGAGTACACAGAGAGTAATAACTGCTCGAATGCCCAAGCACATTAGATTTGCAAGAGATAGGATGAGGGAAAGAGGGAGAGAGAGAGACAGAAAGAGAGAGAGAGAGAGAGGAGGGAAGAAGAGGGGAGTGGGGAGAAGGAAGGAGAACAAAGGAGAGGAAAGGAAAAGAAAAAGAAAGAGCTGGTTTTGTTTTGAAAAGCATGTCATTTGGAAGATTGAAAGGTCAAGCCTGTAGGACTCAGACTGCAGAATTTTTACAATAAGCCTAGAATAGAGAAGTACCTAGGACATTATGTAAGCATGACATAAGCAGTTTCCTCTGCATAGAAAGGGCTGGGGCTTGAACTAAGAAAAGTGTTGCACAGAAGAACATTAGAATTGGGTCAATATCCCTGAGTAGCTTGGATCCAGCCCCATTCCACAGCTGAAACTGTGTTGGAGAGAGGAGCCTGATAAGAGGTTAGAAACACCAAAGAGGTTAAGAAGGAATCTGTGACCCTAGGGGCTCATGCCCACCATCGGACTGAAACCCTGGATGGTTTGGAACACTTTGCATTATGCTCTGAGCCAACAGGATGGCCTTGCATGTTGCGGTGAAGAGCGCCTGAGATATGTTCACTGACTCTTCTCTGTTAAGTGTAAGGACAGGCAGCCGAGAGGCTGAGAGGGTCAGTGGGCTGCGGAGGTCTGGGGCAGGCTAAGAAGGAGTCATGAACCCATGACTGGGGTTGCAGGAGGACTCTGGGCAGGGGCCAGCCACCTCCACTAGGTGTGTGGGCCAGTCCAGGATGAGCCAGAACAGAGGACTCCGATCAGACATCCCCTCTGAAGGCCAGTGGCACACATTTACCCCGACTGCCCAGGGGAGAAGTAAACACAAAGGACTAGAGCACGATCTTCAACAGATTGAATTTGGACCAAGAGTTTCACCTGAAAAAGTCTAGTCTTGAGCTGAACAATCCTCAAAAGGCAAAATGTTCCCCTCCATCAGAGGAAGGCTCATGAGGAAATTCAATTCAGCTATAGAAAAATGAATTTTCTACACATCCTAATTACAGTGCATAACTTCTATGTCCGTGAAGTATATGTAATATTCTTCTAGAGAGAACATAAACCTGGTCAAAAAGCCGAGGTTACTGCCTTTTTCTGCAATCCATAAGAAGTAACTTGGAGGACTGTCCTCTTCATGACCCAGAGCTGACCTCGTTGTGCCCCAAACCTGTCTCCTGACTCCAAGGCATAGAAGCTTTTTGATTTCCTGCTGGGGAGGGAAGGCCAGTGTCGAACCCAGGACCCAGGGCTAATGACCACACCTGAGGCCAGAAACGGTCAAGCAGCCAGACCTGTGAGGGTGACCAGCAATCCCAGTTGGCCTGGGATGAAGGGGGGTGGGGGTGTAGTTCCTGAAACACAGGACTTTCATTTAAAACCAGGAGACTCCCAGGCAAACCAGGTGAGTTGGTCACTCTATCCTCTTCCCCACCAAAAGGCCAGGCCAGGTGGAGGGAGGCGCAGAGGCCCTTCTGCTGGCTGGCGTGTGGATGGCTAGGGGCTTCTCTGCACAGCAGAGTCTTGGAACCCTTCTTCTGAGTGTGGAGTTACATAACAAAACGAAGATGGATATGATTCATCATCACTGCAAGTGAAAGAACATACACACACCTAAATATAATTTACAAGTGGCTCCTCTTGATGGTATTGCACAACCAAATTAGCTCCTTTAAAAAAAACCACCCACTTTAAAGCACAACAGATGATCTGTACTTATGCTCGAAACCATACAAGTTTTGCTCTGGTGGCAGAAATGGCTGAGACAAACAGGACAGAATTTGGATTCAGTTCTGAGAGAATCATATCTGTTACTGTACATCACACACGTCCCGGGCAACTTCCCAGAAGAAAGTCCTGACCCGACTCCCTCTTGTCAAATGCTTGGCCTTCACATGCACATGCATGTGCAAGCACGTTAAGTACCTCTGATTCCCCCCCCACCACGAGGGAGATGTGGATAATGACTAACAGAGGAGGGTTCGTGAAAGCTTGCATCTGGAATGGCGGAGATCTTGACTGTGCTTCAGAATGATTGATTCCTCCCAGGAGGAGCCGGGGCTCATCGAAGGAGACTAATGCTCAATGGTACTGAAGTTTCAAGCATCCAGAACTGGGGATGGGGGGGGGGAGGTGGAGGGGGGCTGGCACTGCAAACTCCCAGAGCGCTGCCCTGCTGAGTTTATTTTGGAAGTCTGTTTTGAATTTACAGCACTGCCTCTTTAGGAGGGTATTTTAAGATGCTCTGCCAACCCGCAAGGGCTCCAAGTAGCTTTTGTTTCTGTACTCACACAGATGAGGAGCTAAACTAATTGAGAGAGTGACCCAAATTTGTGAGTATCACAAAGTACCACAATTGGCCTGAATTCCCCAAACTCTTCGCATGTTATCTGCGTTCATGTCCATTCGGAAGTCGCTCTTGGAACCCTTGCAAAAATCTCCTCACTCACATATAATCAGTAAATAAACCATCAGTTCTGCTCCTAAGTGGTAATGTTTCAAGGTCCCAGGAAGAAAAATTTCAAGGGCTAAACTCTTCCAGAGGCTTTTGTTAATATAAACACAGCTTAGCAAAACAATTACTGTTTTCTTTCTTTGTGCAGTGACGGAACAGTGTGGCTTGTGCTCAGATATCATCCTTTAATTGACATAATTTGGGTGTCCTAGTGTCAATCTACCCAAGGTTGTAAGAGGAGGAGATTCACCTTACAGCCTTGGAATGTTTTCATTTTTATTCCTCCAAGTATAGTTTTCTAGCCAAGAGCATTTCAAATCATTGTCAGAATTCACTGAGGAAAATCAAAGGGGAAAAACTCCCCCCACCCCCTGCCCTTCTGCCCCCCCACACACACAGAAAAGGGAGGAAGGCATTTAAGGTAACTATAGGAATGTAAGTCCTAATGGGAGCTGGGTGGGGGGTCGTCAGAGAGTCAGAGAATTTTCATTTCAAATGGGCATTTTCCATTTAGTTTATATGTATGTCTCTTTTCTCCCTTTCCTTATTCCCAGCTTTCAAACCCCTTCATGATTAATAGATATGCCAGAAAGCTTCTTATTCTCTCTCTGGGAATTATGCTCATAACAAAGAGTAATTTGTGCAAAAGAGCCAGTTGCTGGGAGAGGGTGGGCAAACGGAGCTCAGGAGTGTGTAAGGAAGAGCAGCGAAGCAGGCAGAGCATGAGGCATGTGGGTGGCCTGCCAAGCACAGCAGTTGGTGGGGACAGAAGGCTTCAGATGGACACATCCAGGTCCGGGCTGCTGGCTCATACTCACCTGCACTGCGCCAGGCTTCATGCCACCAAGCCGGAGTTTGCCCGGAGTCTCATCTCCAGGACGGCTCATCTGCTGACCAAACCCAGGGTTCTTCACCCCATCCCTCTATGGTTTTTTTCCTTAGGCACAATACCAGTAGGGATTTGGGAATGGCATGTCATTCCACTGCACTGGGAGCAGAGAAGAGAGACTGAATCAACCACTGAATGAAAGCTTAGAGAGAAAAGTGAGAAACAGGAAAATAAAATAGAAATCTAGAGGCTAGCTATTCCAAGTACAGTCCACTGATCAGCACAGCATTAACATCTTCTGGGAGCTCATGAGAAATGCATCATCTCAAACCTCAACACAGATCTGCGGAAAAAGTGATCTGCTGCTGACATTCCTAAGTGATTTATATGCATAAGCAAACTTGAGAAGTGCTGACCTGAGATATCACATGCGAGCTTTTAACAATTACCAGCAGCTCATCCTCTGGTCTGGAGTAGGGCACACACCTCAGGAATTTTTAAAAGCTCCTCTGATGATTTGAATGGGCTTCCAGAGTTGAGAACCAATAGTACACAACAGAACAATGGTTCTCCAGACCAGCTGCATCAGCATCAGCTGGGGAACCTCTTAGAAATGCAGATTCTTGGACCCCTACTGAATCAGAAACTCTGGGGTGGGGGGCAACAACCAATGTTTTGACAAGCTTTCCAAACATTTATCCAGAAGAGCTGTAGAATTAGAGTAAGGGCTGCAAATACATTCAATTCTACTACTCAGAACCCCCCAGAAATATCCATTACCTGTGGTAGGAAGTCCAGACTTTTCCACTGACATTCCAGGTTCTTCACGAATGAAACCAACATACATTCCTAAATAAATTTCCCATAATCCCCTTTAACAAATGCTGCTAAAATGAGTGGATTGGATTCTAGGGTCCCTTCTAGCTATAAAAGAGTGATTCTATGCTTCCAAAGCTATAACTTTAGCCAAGTTCATTTTCTCCCTGAATATGGTAACCTAGATGCTCAACCTCTCTTTTCCTACCCAGGTCTCTTTATCTTCCTGTCTTCCCAGGTCAGATCCTGCTCATTCTTTAAGGCCATGTACAAATGCTACCTCATCCACTAATTGGTGCCCCCAGCCAGAATGAACCTCTCTCCCTGCATTTCTCATATCATCTGCTCACTGCATTCATTTCACTGTTCTCTCTCAGTCATTTGCCTGATGCTTTGGCTGTCAGCCATATTTACTGTTCCTTGAAACAGAACAGTATTTTATTCTTCCTTAACTACTCCCAGCTTCTAGCACTGCCCTCTGCACATAGGAAGTAGCACATAAATACTGACTGCATTGAAATGAATGGGTTTGAGGACTCTCCAGAGAATTTGGACTGTAAGATGAATCATGACTCTTTTTTTTTTTTAATACAGTAAGCAAGCACAGAATTCCAAACCAGCCAACAAGAGCACAGACATCATGAGTCTAATAAAGGTGACTCTGTTCCAAAAATTTGGTTTCAAAATAAGTCTAAGTCACATCCTCAAAAATCCATAAAAAGAAATTATATCAAATTTTATACTAGTTGGCACATATTAGTCATTCAGTAATTATTTTGTTAGATGAATTTTTAGATGAATATTGAAAGTTTTTTGAACAAGAGCTCAAGAAAACTAAAAATATCTTCGTGTGTGTGTATATAGATGTGTGTCTGCGTGTATATATATATATGTATATATATATATGGAATCCTTTATTGAGATGGAATTTGGCTTAACCCTCTGCCAGATACATTACAAACTTTATCTCATAATCTTCAAAACCCTAAGAAGGAGATATTTTTATTCTCCCTTCTGTGGGTAAACTCAGGCTCCAAAAGGTTAAGTAAGGCACTGAGAGCATCTGGCTAGACAGGAGGCAGGGTAAGGACCCACACTCGGGCCTTGCTAAGTCCAGAACATTTCCGCTCTCCAGTATATAAAGATGCTTGGTGTTTTACAGATTTCAAATGATTTATTTCTCCTCTGTGACTCTGTAGAATTGGTGTCCATTTCTCCTTTTTATGTTTGTCATTAACTACATGCTTCCAAATGGTGAAGCAACCAACAGAACTTTGTAGGAATGATTCCTAATGAGCCCTTTCAGTGAAGAGATTAAAGTAGAGAAGAAAAAGAGGATGAGAATGAGGAAGGAGCAGAGTCTGTGTTCTAAGGGGAGTGTGATATGCTGCATATATGTGTCTGCTATGCTTTAAGAATTTAAGCTGGATTTCAATTGCATCTGGTGAAGAAGGACCTCACACGCAGAGGCACCGCAACCTACCACAACACGCCAAGGGCAAAGGGTGAAAGGGCTCGCGGTGGTCTGTGGCAGGTGCTGCCAACGGTGTACTGAAGAAATCTGCAAAAAGGTCATTTTGCCCTCCTACCTCCCTTCATCAATGGCACTACCAGCTCATACAAAGTGCTATCTCATATCCTCAGGCTCTGGGATCTTTTTGTTCTTAGCATGTTTCCCTACAGAATCTGCCTGCCTGCCTCTTACCTTTAAAAATGACCCCTCTTCTCGATTTCAGTTTCAATCTCCTACCTTTATCCAGGACTGCCAATTTGTTGCTGAATGATAATGTCACTTTATACTAAGAAGTGAATGACTAATAGACATTCCCTATCAAGGAATGCATCTGAAAAAAAAAAGAGAGAGAGAGAGAGAGAGAGAGACATGATCTTAAATGAGTTTTTAATTGATTAAACATGTAGAATTAGTTTGAAAGGTGACCAACCTTAGAAGTGTTTGTGTTTATTGAGGGTGGGGTTGGATTTCCTTGGATTTCTTTTTCTTATTTAATCCTTATTTTCCAGGGCAGAAAATTAAGGGCCACCACTTGTACAACGCAGGAGACTCTTGATCTGACCTAGTTCTCTGTGGTGGGCAGGGTTTAAAAACCATGACTTTAATTATGATTCTCTCTGATTTATCTGAGAACAAAACTCATCAATATGTAAACTGAACTCAGAGAGGCTGAGGTCAAAGTCAAGCACAATAAAAGAACAGAGAAGAACCAGGGATGTTTAGGAGAGAAGAGCTCAGTGCCACAAAGGAGAGATGAAATGGAGCGCCGGAGTCAACACCACCACAAACAGAAGTTGTCATGGAAACTCCCGTTGGAAAGCGGGGCGGTTGGATTCTGGAAACTGGATGAAGGAAGACTTGATGGCAAGAGAGAGGGGGAAAGGCTGAAGCCCCCACATGAAGGCAGATACTTAAGACGTGCCATGTTGTGCCCGTGAGTGTGCACATCACTGTTACAGGGCTGGAGCCTGACAGAGCTGTCCAGCCAGGAGGTCTATGAGTAAATGTGTTAGAATCTTCCTTTTATGGCATTGCAGTGCTCATGACTCATCCTCCAGAACAATGTGATAGGTGGGTGGAATCTCTTTTAAAAGATTTCCAAGAAGAATAGGTAGTGTGTCCACATCTAATTTTTAACCGAAATTCTTTCTCCACTCAAATAATAAGAGTAGAGGCAGGTAGAACAGTTGCTGCCATGATTGTTTTATATGAAGTATTCCCTTATAAATATGGACATGAGGATCGTGCAGACACACCGAAGACTGACTTCCCTGTTTTCTGGCTGAAACACACTCTGAAATTATATGATTACACGGACTTATAACATTGGCACTCATAATGCACACGGATTGGTTTTCCATAAATTACCTCTTAAAGAAGAGTCTGTAGTACTAAATGTACACATGTGGTTACAAAAATTTTCCAGAGAGGAAAAGGAGACAGTGTGCCAGAGAAAAGAAAGAACTCTTTCAGCAGCACATAAAAGCTACAGAGGGCTAATTCAAAAGCAGAGTATAAGTGTACGTCCTGTTACCTGAATATGAAATAAGAGATTCTTTGGGACAGCAAGTAGTATCCATCAGAAAAAGGTAAAACAAGTTACTCTAATGTGATAGGTAGGGGGAAAGGGGCAGGTGACTTGAGCAATATGAAGATCTGTGATGAGTAGTTCTGACCAGACGAACTGGTTTATGCTTCTATGTTAAATAATATAATGTCTGTTCATGAGGATCCTCGAGACTTCCTTTTGTATTTGTGAATTATACCCTAACTTGAAGTTGGCTACAACAGGGACTTGAAGTAGAATGACAGGGATAGAAAAATGCCATACTTCTAAGCATTTGATACATCATTAGCTTCAGACTATAATCATGACAGGCTCAACTAAGGGACATGATGGGTCTTCAAAGCTAGGTAAGCAGTAGAACAAAGGAAACAAAACAGGGATGAGGCAGGACCCAGGCCATGGGAGCAAACTTGGCTGTATGATTTGTCACCTGGAGAGTTGGGGCAAGAAGTCAATGGTCAACCAACATTGGCTGGAGCCAAAACGTGAATATAGAATGAAAGCAGAAGTTTCCAGGCAGAAACAAATATCAAATTTGGGTGTTGGCAGCCCTGTGGTTCCAGAGAGGTGGTCTAGTTTGGAGCACAAGTCCAAGAGGTGGAGTAGATAAGAGGTCACAGTGAGTTTCTTGAGATGATGATCATCCAGCAAAGTTTAGGAAAGGTACCAGGGTCTGAGCCAAGTGGGCTGAGATCTAGTGCAGGCATTGTATTCTTGCAAAAGATTCAGATTACAATTCAGTATCTGAGGCTTGGCTTCGACTCATTTCCAGATCGTTGGCTCCTGATCTGTGTTCGTCAAGGTTTGATCAGGAAAAGAGAAACTACTCCAGATATTTCTGGAAGACAAGATTCCATGCAGGGCGTTAAGGGCTTATAAAGCCCTTGGGAGACGAGGGGAAGAAAGGTCAGTGAAAGCTGCTTTTAGAGTTTAGGGAATGAGGACGTGCAGGAATTGTGGGAACCTCTAGCCAGTGATTTCAGATGCCTGTGTCAGGTGACCGCAGAAGACCTCCTGGAAGCCATGGTCAAGGCCTCTAAAGCTCCCTGCTGCTGCTACGGGAACAACGTTGACGTCAACTTCTTCTCTACTTTCAAATCTCACTTGAGATTTTCCCTTTGGGACAATCTAAGCTTAAAAAGCTTTTGGGAAATGTAGTTTCCACATTTTATAGCCCATGTGATTCTGGGAGAACACAGAAAGGGGATAGAGGTGATGGGGCACAAGATCTAAACACTAATACTATCCCACTGGCTGGTGGAGATGTGATCCTGAAATGAGTTGGTAAGACTGACCCAGAAACTTGGTAAGGCTGAGTCTGGGTAAGACTGATGCTGGGAAGCAAAGTCCAGTAGACTCCATAGACATAGCCAAATGGAAGGATGGCCTGACAAGTGTGTGGGACCACATAGGGAGAGACAAGCCACAGAGGCAACACAGCAAGTGCAATGTGATGACCTCCAGAAGCGACACAACCCACGTTCTGTTTAGAACTTTCACTGGAGGGGTGCCTTGATTTCAGCTCAGGTCATGATCTCAGGGTCATGAGATCAAGCCCCACATGGGGCTCGGTGCTCAGCATGGAGTCTGCTTGAGATTCTCTCTCTCCCTCTCCCTTTCCTTCTTTCCCTCCCCCTGCTCGCTCTCTCTCAAAATAAATAAATAAAATCTTTTTTTTTTTTTAAAAAGAACTTTCATTAGAGTGTGGAGCATAAATGGGAGACAGAAAACACAACTGAGGCGCAGGCAAGTTAGGAGGAAGACTCTATAGCAACCCAGACATTCAACTGATAGTTATTGAGAGGGTTTTATGAATAAAGAAATTATTTCAGACTAGGCAAAAATTAGAATAGCCTGAAGTATGGCAGTGATGTTGGAACTAGAAGGAAAGAGGTAGAAACTCGAGCCACTTAAAAGGAAGCTGATAACTCAGTGGATAGTACGGAGGGGAAAGAGACCAAACAGGACTCCCTGGTTTGTGATCTGGGTAACCTTGTGAATGGTATTACAGATATACCTACTTGAACACAGTTTAGAAGTTGGATTTGAGTTGTTCTGTTTGGGTCTGTTCAAGGTGAAGCCATTAGGATGTCTAAATGGAGAGGCCCAGTGATTTACTGAAGATGGGGATGTGGGTCAGGTTGGTCTTCCCCATTCCTGTGGACCAACAAGATATATTTTACTCGCAGATGGAAGTAATGATAACCTACACATGTGACACTGGATGTCTCCTAGTCTTATTCCCTCACCACCTTTGATGTCTGAAAGCCAACTATCAGCACTTCATGTTGTTTGCTTTATGTGAAAGTCAAGCTTTTGTACTTGCATGCAGCATGGGTGATGGGATTGCCATTTCCATCTGCCGCTTGGCCTGACAGAACACAGTCGGAGCATTTCTCTGTCACACTTACAACTCACTGCTGCTTTCAGATCTAAAAGCATGGCCAGGAAGAAATGGAGCTAGAAGAACGTTTCAATCCTACATTATGCCAGGACTGTCAGAGAGACAGGTAGGGTTTACAGATAGAGAGAACCTTCCTGTGATTTCTCTTCTGTCTTCACAGGCTCCTTTCCTGATTCAGAATTTTTATTTCTTTATTAAAAACTTGATTCCTGGGGCGCCTGGGTGGCTCAGTCGGTTAAGCGACTGCCTTCGGCTCAGGTCATGATCCTGGAGTCCCGGGATCGAGTCCCGCATCGGGCTCCCTGCTCAGCGGGGAGTCTGCTTCTCCCTCTGACCCTCCTCCCTCTCGTGCTCTCTGTCTCTCATTCTCTCTCACAAATAAATAAATAAAATCTTTAAAAAAAAAAAAAAAAACTTGATTCCTGAAATCTTAGGCAATTCCAAACCTATTTCTCCCATCAAAACAAAAAGAGTTCATCAGCTCGAATCATGAGTCCATTATGATCGAATGATACATCCCCATGAAATTATGATCTACATCGTAGGACAGATTAATAAAAATGGAATCACTCTGTTGGAAGGGAAATATACAAAAGAATCTTCTAGGGCTATCTAAATTACATGAAATAATTTTGTGAGAAAACCTGGAGAGAGCGAAAACAAGAGACAGAGAAAAGGTATTGACTGAGAAAAAAGCAGGCCTGAAAACCCGCAAGCCAGTTAAGTGGTGTGACTCATAGCTCTCAGTTTTGGGTAGACAGCTGAAGCCAGAGAACATTCAGAGCTGCAGACAAACACTTAAATTAGGCATCCTGGTGGAGCAGGGGCTCCCACCGCAATGGCCTGTCCTACAGCTCATATGAGGTCATTATCGGTATGTTGATTAATAGGGCTCCCAAGAGCCCCTCCTAGCCAAAAGCAATGGGCTTTACAAGCGGTTCCAAGTGGACCAAAAACATTGCTCATTTCAATCTATTCCAAAGAGTTCAAGAAAACAATCATATGTCAAGAACTATGTAATATTTTCCATATAATTCTGATTGTTTCCAATCATCAAAAACACTAAAAGGAGTGATCGCCATAACTATAGGATAGTATGGGGCCTAAAACCCTTCCCAACCCCTCATTCAGGCTGGCATTGCTTGTAAGTACTTTATTTATTGATACAAACATAAAGACCTTTGGTCGGAAAACAGTTTGGAAACCACTGACTTAAAGGATCGGTATGTCGGACAGAATTAGATGTTAGACAGAAACAGGATACAGAATGGGACATGAAAAAAAGATCAATGGTCATATTCCCCTGAAAAGGGGATTACTTCCATGACAGGCTGGAGCCAGTCTGTATGTGCCAGCTTGCAAGGAAGAAGTGGACACATCTTTCCCTAACTCTGCATTCAGGGGCTTCATGTTAGCAGCTCAAAATTGGCCACGGTGGGAGTATTTACACCGTAGAAACTGGCAAATGCCACACGAATCGGGGCCTTTTCTTTTTTTTCCTCAGACAGCTGGTTATGAAACACTTGTTAGCATACCACTGGAACTTAATCCAAAGACAATGTGGCCAGCAAAACTGCCAAGGCCCTGTGAGGCTCTGACCAATGGCCTTCTGAGCACGGTCGGGGGTGGGAGGGGACTGTGTGGAAGTGTATAGAATCCAGAAAGAGGGAGGCCTTCTGCTTGGAAAACACACCTTTGTTAAGTAGTCAGAGAAACAGCCATACAAAAGGGATCCGAGAGTCGATATGAAAAGGGCCATGTGGCAGTCACTGCTCACACATGGAGCAGGGACCCTTTCTCACTTGGCCAAGGATGACAGATAAAGGAAGGAGTTGGGAGAGCCGAGAAAGCTGGGGCTCAGAAGGACCAGCATACAGGTCATTCTGACAGCTAACTTCTGCTTCTGTTGGACTCCAAACAGAAGAAAAATGGGCTCCAACAACACATTCCTTACTCATCCCAGAGAACTTTCCTAGAGCAAGGGTCAGCAAGCTCTGGGCTAAGTAACTGAGTGACGCGGCAGAAGTTCCTTCTGAGAGGCTCCGGATGGATACCATCCATCTGTGATGTCTGTGGTTCCCTCCTGACTGAAGCCAGGATTGGAAAATCTCTTCTGCTTCCTTCCTGGGTCCTAAGACTCTTCTGGCAAGACATGTTATTAACTCTGAAGTAGCTTCCAATGAGATTTAGGAAGAGTGGAAGCTATCACATGCAGAATAAGAAAGGCCCTACAACCCAATGGGAGGAAGTGTTCCATTTTGAGGGAGAAGTTGATTTCTTTGAACGGGTCTGGGACAAGCCTGCCGTTGCCTGAAAGACCCTGTCTAAGTCTTTCTGAGCCATATGTGTTTAAGATGTAGGGACCAGCTCAGACAGTGAACACACACAGCACGGGGAGGGGGGTGGGGCACACAGTGCACTTCCTATTTTCACCAGCTGCCTGACAATTGTGTGTCATTGTCACTGGGCCGCCAAGCATGAGAGTGCAGGCAACAATGGGGCTTGTTCACCTCATTCCTGTGACCTAAGTTCAAAGGCGATGTCTTCCCAAAGAAGGCTGAGTGCAGGCCCGAGTTTCCTAGAGGGCGGCATATTTCCGGGATGGCTTACTCTCCAGGAGTACGTTTCACTTTCTCAAGAAAACACTGACTTTATTATTTAGAAAAAGGTCTGAAGGAAAGCTTTAAGAGCTGATAGTCCAAATAGTTAACAAGCATAATAGGGACCCTGACCAATCAGAACAATGCTGGCCTCTGTTCCTGGAGACCCCTGTGTGCCAGCGTTAACCCCCGAGATTCTGGATGGTGGGGAGGCCTGGAGAGTCCCAGAGCTGGAGCACGGGTGGCTGGGCAGCAGGAGGATGCTCTGGGAGCGACGGGAAACACCAACCACTACGGAAATACTGCAACGTCTTAACCACCAATCAAGCTGCCCCTGTGTATCCTGTCTACGGAAACTTGACCATCCAGGGCTTCATGGGCCAAAGGGGAAAAGTCACTTCTGGCTGGGTTTCCGTTTACATCCTTGGTAATCAAGTGCCTGACCTTGTGACCTTCAGCTGAAAGAACAGAAGGCCAGGATTTATATTTCTTAAGCACATGTTAGATTCCAAGTCGGCCCTTTGTTTTCTATCTTTGCTAATCTTTTCTATTTTTTAAGAGCACCCTTTGATGTCACTTTGATGACGTTGCTGTATCTTCTCCAAACCTGCTACAACCCTAGTACCTTTAGTCGCAAACGTGATTCACGCTTCATGTTCTATATTTAGCAACCATCTGAGAAGAATCTGAGTCTGCATTTAGTCCTACGTAGCTACAAATAAGGGAGTAGCAGCACCCCTCGAAACGCTTCTGTAGGCAGCTCTGTGCCAGGGGCTTCTATGACATCCAGGGAGTTACAGGTGTGCCGCAGAGCTGTAAGTGAACGGGAAATCCAGGTAGTGGCTGGTTAAAGAAGCTGAGTGGTGTACTATGAAGCAGTTTTCCCACTTTTTCCAGATGGGTTGTAAGGAAACATTTCGGCGTGTTTATCTGTCTGCCCAACCCTATTTAGCAAAAAAAATGATTGCTCTTTGCTTCTTGTTACCATGCTCAGATGATACTATGGCAACCAGGCTGCATAAAAGGGGGGGGGGAGAGATAGATGCTGCTTAGCAACTTGAAGATTTTTAAAAGGCAAGTACTCATTTTAACAGTAACAGTTTCTAAAATGCCAGTTTTGAGGAGAGAAAAGAAGAGAACATTAGAGAAAGCAAATGGAAGGACACAGTAAAGGAATGAAACCCAGCTCGTGGGAGTTTGGCAGGGTCTCTGCTTGCTGATGGGGAAACCGAGGCTCACGGAGGGTGAGTGGTGTCCTCAGGGTTGGCCAGCTAGCCAGGGGCAAGGCCGGAACTCACAAGCAGACATCCTGATTCCAAATTCCACACTCTTTATCACACCATGCTTAAAAAAAAAAAAAAAAAAAAAAAAGTAATGAGAAAATCCGAGAGAGAGGAAGAAATTTAAAAGCCACATGGAACTGTCAACAATGGGAAAAGAGATGGGCATCTGTTTTTCAGGTGGAAACTCAAATGGAAAGGACAAAAATACCCTTGAGTGTATTTATTTAGGGCAAAAAGCGGTGACAAGCAGATGGTACTGAGTTCCTGCCTCCCCTGAACGAACTGGACGTTGCCTGTTCCTGGAACACACAGCATCTGGAGGAATTCCTGGATACCACAAAGACTCAACGCAGAGGGGCTGGAGGAGAGGGGAGGGAAGGGTAGAGGTGTGAAGGGAAGGGGAGAGGGGAAGGCTTGCTCTGATTTAGGAACAAACGGTCTGAATCGGCAAAACAGGCCTCAAAAGAGCTGACCACGTTGTCTCGACCTGGACGATAACCAGAGATGGCTGGCACTCGGCTCCGTCCTCACTGGCCCAAGCCATGCTGCCCCCACTCCAGCTCTCCACCTTGGGAGACAAAGTGCCAGGTGATTTAAAAACCAGAGAGGTCAAACACGGGGTCCCTGTGGGGTCGAGCCTGATGCGTGTATCCAAGAGCAGACAGCAACTAGAGGAAAACGTCGTATGTGGGGCTAACGAGCATTCTCAGAAGGTGACAGACCAGGGATCTCGGGATGATGCCCTTTCCTCAGTGTCGGAGAGAGGCTCTTCAAGTCAGATCAAAGGCCTAAAGGAGGCCCAACCTATTCGAAGCTAGCAGAAGTTCCGTGTCTGTCTTGGGCGCGTGTGTGGAGGGGCACAGGGATGAAAACGAGCTGATGGCTGAGTTTCTGCTCTTGGGTCACTCTTCCACTCGGTCACTGCACAAGCCCTCCTGGAGGGCCCACCGCGTGCAGCCCCCAGGCCCGTTCTCCTCCCTCGGGTGCCCTCTACTGCTCTCCAAGGGGAGGACCCACAGGCCGAGGGCCTCTGGCTTCCCAGGCCTGGTACATGCCTTCCAGAAGAGGCATTTCCTTCCCACTTAATAGCACGGCGCAGACAAGACAAGTGCAGCTTTGGGCTGCAGCGGTCACAACCAAGTTGCGGGCTGGCTCTTCTCCACATTGTTTCCACTTGCTCCTAATTGGGTGGATGCAGAAGCAGCAAGAAACAGTAAACAGACTGCCTTTCCCTGCACGTAGTTAACTCGAAGGGTTTGGGTTGTTGGTAAGGCTCCTAACGAACCAGACGCCACCTAACATGAGTTCTCAGGAGCCAAGAGTTTGAGGAGTGGGGAACTGGGAGACGCGGCTCTTACTCGTGACACAATAAACATGAAAGGAGCCAACTTCTGGGTTCTAGTCCTCATTTTGCCATTGGCGCTCCCATCCAGCTTCTCATCACACACACACACACACACACACACCCGTCCCCATGTGCACCACAAGCTCCCGCCATAAGGAATCTCTTGAGAGCTCCACAAATACTTCCATACACCCTCTCGCTCTGTCCCCCAGGTCATGAGGACGTGCGCTCACCTCACGAGGAAGGCTACTGCACACTGGGCTACTGCAGCTGGGGAGAGTCATGACTGACATTTGTACCGTATTTTAAAAAGCCCAGATCACTTTCAGAATCATTATCTGAATGAATTAAAATAAGTTTCAGTTGTTTGGATAGCAAGATCTCCCTTTTTTACAGATAAGGAAGGACCTGAGAGAAATGGTTTAGCTGTTCTTCTCCAGCTTAACCCACCTGGGTGACTAGTCGGGAGCTAGTGAAGTTTGGGATGAGGTCCAACTCCAAATCCCCCGCTCTTTAAGGATTTGCAAACCTCCTTCTCTTGTGGCTTACATTAATTAAACCCAAACCAGCCTTTCAGAGCAAAGCAAAACAAATACACCCTCTCTTTCAAATATTGGCCCTCTAAATATTTGAAGGCAGCTACTGGCTGTCCTCTGGGCCTTGCTTCTCACTTGAAAGGGCACAAGACTCACGTGGGGGAGTTTGTGAAGCTACAGAGTCTGATCCAGCGGATCTGGGATGGGGCCTGGGATTCCCATTGCTCACAAGCCCCACCTCCTTCCAAATTAGTTGCTCAGAGGAGGAAAAAATCTTCATAATCACGAAAAAGCCTTGCCCTATTCTTTATTGTTTCCTGTTCCCCTGCATTTATAAAAATGCCTACCTCCTATGGAACACCTAATAAATGTCTAATATATTGGACAGACACAGTAATATAAAATACCTCCTCTTCCCCTTTTTTAGAAAGAACCTTTGTCTGTTACCCGTTCCTCAACTTATGTGAATAACACAGTCGTCACCTCTACATCGGGAATGGCTGCGACACTGCAGGTCAGGTGCCCAGGACGGTGCCTGGGGCGGGGAACACGTTTAGTAAATGTCATGACGACCCCACCAGACAAAACGGAACCGAACCAAGCAATCACGGAGAGAAAAACAAAAGCAAAGAACCTGGGCACCTATGAGCCAAAACACAGCGTCCTCACTGCAAGGAGACAGGAAAACTGCTTGCACCGAAAAAGCGCAGGCGGCCGGCGCGCCTCCTTCGGCCTTTCGCGAAGGGCCACGCAATGGCTCGCTGGGGGCCCGCGCCGCTGCGGAGGAGCGCCTGGCCGAGCTCTGCTGCCCTCTGCTGGACGGAACGCGCAGCCCGCGCCAGCCTGTCTGGTCACAGCGCGCCCGCTCCCGGGGGACCCGTGTCCTGATCCAGCAGCTTACGCAACAGCCGACTGCAGCCAGAGCACGTCGGAGAAAAGGACATCACTGACTTCATGGCGCTTCCATTAAACCTGTGATGAGAGAACGGGAGGGCCGCGAGACAGCCAGTGCCCTCGCAGCGCAGAAGGCGCCAAGCGTTGTACCTGAATTAGGGGTCTGCGTGGGACCCCTAAAAAGCAGGGGGATTGCTCCTGTTTTGTGTAGATTTGGAACCGGAGGCTCAGGGGAGACTGGGTCCGTTACCGAGGGAAACATAGCTGCGGAGAGCCCCAGCCCGGTTTTGAATTAGGGCCTTTCCGACGTGGGGATACCAAGTTCCCACACCTGGCTGTGCGGTTAATTAGCTGTGGGAGCTGGACCAAATACATACTCCAGTCGTGTTGGGTCTTGGTGCTCTTCATTTTCGGAATGAGAGGTTGAATGAGGTAAACTCTGAGTTCCCTTTCAGCTCTCACATTCTGAATACAAGCCTTTGTTACTAGTTGTTCTTGTTGCACAGAAATGGCCTTTGGGGTCATCTCCCCCCAGGGGACCATGCATTTCTCATCAAGCATAATTACTGGGAGACAACTGCACCCTTCCTCTGCAGTCCCAAGCACACCAGGTCCCCTGCCATATTCTCCAGAGGCTACCTGGCTTCTGCCTTCCTCCAAATTATGTCAGAGGCTTAGAGTTGTGTTTTCTAATCAAGCCTTCAAGCTTTGCAAATCTGACCAGCGGTGAAATGCACCAGAGTCAGCCTTGCCTGTCCAAGATACAGTTTATTTTGCAGAGAAAGGAATACTACAAACTAAGCAGGTGCATCTAATGCCCATCAGTCCATGAGAAACATTTTTATATTCTCCATTTACCTTTTGTATTTTTTAAAAAACTGTTTTATTGAGGTATGATGGACATACAAAAAGGTATAGGTATTTAATGTATACAACTTGGTGTCTGGAGATAAGTATATACCCATGAAGCCATCATCACAATCAACGTCATAAACGTATCCATAGCTTCCAAAAGTTTCCTTCCGCCCCATATTTTGTTGGTGTTGTTCTGTTTGTTGCCACTCACTCTTTACTTCAGGCATACTTTCTTTCAAGCCTGCATCAATCCTCAGGAGCTTCAGTTTGGTTCTTTACTGGTCTGAAGGGGGTGGACATCTCAGTCCAGTCTAATTTGGATACTGATTTAGGACATTCTTCTAGTTCACTGGAATCTTCAGGTCGTAAAATATTTTAAGGATCTCTTTTTCCACACGGGGCCAGGAAGCATTTCTGCCTCTCAGGCAATTTGACAGAAAATTTCAAAATCCAAAAACACGAACACTGGAAGGCACCCTAGAGATTATATGATCCTGTTCTCTTATTTTATGGATGACAACCTGAGCTATTTGTCCAAATAAGGATAGTTCTCTAGAAACAATTTTTTAAAAGCAATAAAACAGAACCCAAAGCAAACCAACAGAAAGAGCGGGACCAAGCATCTTTTCCCGGGGCTCTGGACGGTACCTTTCATACACCGGCAGGAAGGCATTAGGAAAGCTGAGTCAACACAGAACCAGGGCAGCCACCAGAAAGTTAGGGTTCAGCCTGATTATTATATTCCCAGCTAAGAAAGTCAGGTCTAGTGCCAAAAATACATTAGTGCCTTTCCCGGAGCTCTGCCTCCGAACATGGCTCCCGGAGAGCTATTCCTGTCTCATGGAAACATCATACCGCACACTACCTAAGGAGGCCCAAGCCATGTTCACCCCTGAACTGATGATAAAATACCGATCAAACACTGATCAAACCTCTTTAGAGGCAGCCAAGTTGCAGTTGGAGACGGTATCTGGCAGAATTTCCAGACTGAGAGCACAGGCCAAGTGTAATTGAATGTGAGTATGATAAACAGTGATGGACCACTGACAGACTGCAATGCTGTTAGAACAAGATTCCCAGCCGTTCTGGAATTATGGGGAGATACTGGGAGGTCCAGCTGCAAGCCCTGAATGCTATCATCCCAGCTTAGAGAAAACTCCTACTCTTTTTCCCTTAAAAAAAAAAAAATGAATGTTTCAATCTGGTCTTTTGTTGGCTGGGTATTTTTCAGTCCTGTCCACTGTTTTCCTTATTAACATGGAACTTCTGTGGTTTGTGTTTCATTTCATCCCATCAGGAGCAGCAAAGAAACTGCCCAGGACCGAGCACTGCCCCCCTCCCAGGGCACTTGGAAGTGAGGGGGTGAGATGGGGGGGGAACTTGACCCATGTTCCAGGAGCTTATTTATAACTCACAGTTTTTACTCTGTGGGGAGGGGAGGAAGAAGGGAGGACACTGACATGTTAGGAAGTAGCAAGTAAACCTGTGTGGGTTTTAAAGATAAGGTACTAAATTTTAAAGACATTCTCTCTTTGTAGCTGATTGCTTCCCGCTATTGGCCCCTGGCACCTTGGCGGCCCACATGTGAAAAATGGCAGATTAGACATTTCACTCCATCCGACTCTTTGCCTTGAGGATATGATTAGTACTACTGCTATCGCGGGCACCACCACCCCTACTAGTAACTTGCCCATTACCGTTACTCCCACTGTTACTCCAACTACTATCACCACTGCTACGATCATGTACTCCCCTCTCCGTCTTTTATAAGTTGGGAGAAATTCCAGGACTCCGGGGGGCCAGGACTGCCATGAAGTTCTGCAGAGCCTGAAAATAGGGTGCTTCCTTTGCCTTCCACCTAAAGACACATCTAACTAAGAACTCGTAATGGCTAAACAGAAGCATTCCTACTACAGGCCAGTCCACCAACATGGTGGCCATCAGTGCTCGTAAGCCTGTTCAGACCGTGCGAACATCTGGGTGACACGGTGGGAGAGCAGATGAGGCGGCTCAGCACCAGCAGCGTGGGGCCGAGAGGCCAACTGCTCCAGGTCTCCTCACGGAAGGCACCGATGTCACACCTGTAACACATCGGTGGCACGTCGGAGCAAGATCTGAGTTAGCCTAGTCATGGCAGCAGGCAATTTTAACAATTTTTGAGTTAAGAAAACAGAAGACTTCTCTTTGGGCTGATTAATCCCAGATGTGAAGGACAGCTGATGGAGAGCAGTCTGCAGGTGACAATGGCCACGTGGCAGTCTACTGTTCTCTGGGTTCTGAGAGAGGCCACTTGTTGGTGTTTCCAAAAGATCTGAGGCTCAGTCTGCTCCTAACTGGAGAAGAACCGTCACGTGCGCATCTGTTGACTCGTTCATTCAAAGAATAGTCAGCAAATTCCTACCTTGGGCTGTGCACTCGGCCAGGCACTGAGGATGCCAGGACGAAGACCAGCGGATGTGTCTCCTCCCCGCATCAGGCTTTCCATCTAGAGAGGGACACAGAGAAACAGGCTGATTGGAAGCAGCACAACCCAGTGAATAGAGAGTTAACACCTAGCGCATGAGCACAGATTCGAAGCCTGACTCTGAGAGTCCGAAAAGGTTCCCAGGAAGTGCTGTGTGTAAGTGAAGAGCTGACGGCATTAGACGAGTTCGCTGAGCATGAGCAGGGGGAAGGCGGCAGGAACCTGGACCGGCTGGATGATGCTGGAGGATAGAAGCTCAGGAAGGCAGCCTGGGAAGGGGATAAAGACCAGAGTTCTGGCAAGGGCAGCAACTGGAATCTGCATTATCAATGACGCCCCAGTGCAGGGGAGCAGGGCCACCCCCACTGAGGTCCATTCTCATTGTTTGGGGCTGCACAGGTGAAGCCCACCTCTCCACTGCCACAGAATTGAATTGCGGCTGTCCTACACACACCTGCTCACTTGCTGGCGGAGGAGACTTTGTGCGAGTACTGGTAGCTGGGTTCCTGTCAGTCACTTTCCTCCCGACCAAGCCTCTGGGTCCTCACCCAGGCTGGACCAAGGGCAGGGGAGAATGTCTGTTATCCAAGCTGGAGACATGCCTCAGGAGAGACAAAGCACATGGAGTGCGCTATGTTGCTCCCTTTTTTGCTTTATGAAATGCATTCTTAGATCTAAGAACAATTCATTTCATGAAGCCAGAATAATCAGTTAAAAACTCCTGACACATCTCTCTCTCTATCCTTCCCTCCCCCCCTACACAAATGTAACGATTGATCAAAAATAACTGATAGCT
>NC_138371.1:163673286-163751748 GCF_054177405.1 Leptonychotes weddellii | reverse complement strand
CATATGTAATAGTACAAACTAGACCAATTACTACTAAAATCAGGCCCACGAATAATGAGCACACTAGCATCATGATTAATTAACAGTATTCTGGAAGATATGGCCAATACATTAATTCATGAAACTTAAATAATCATTGAGAAAGAGGAAAAATTATAATTACTTGCAGAATATACAAATCACCCAAAATAAATCATGGATAGTAAAATGAATGGATATTAAGCAAATTTCTAAAAATCCATTTGTTTTTTACATATATCACAAATAATTTAAAATATAAGGAATAAGACCCTTCATAATATCAAAAAACCCATAACATATGTAGAAATAATGTTACATCAAAATTATATAAGACCTTTATGTACGTATGATGTTAAGACTTAAATAAATGGAGAAACCTACTCTATTTTTGGATGGGAAGACTTAATTTTGTGATGATTTGAGGACTTTTGCCAAAATCCAATGCTAAAATCGAAGAGTTTTCTTTGCAATTTATCAAAATAATCCTAGAGTATGTAGAAAAATCCACAGGTGAAAATAGCAAAGAAAAATATTGAAAAAGGAAATTGATGTTGATGGATTACCACCAGCACCCCCCCAAAAAAGGAAAAGCATAGAATAAATGATAATAAATAAGTCAAAATGCAACTACTAAAAAAATATAGATAGATTACTGAAACAGAAGAGCACCTTAGAGGTTCATGATATATAAAATGTAAGTGAATAAAAAAAGCATTACAAGACAACAGGGAAGGTCTTATTCACCAATTGTTAAAATTAGGATATTTAGTTAGTGAGGCAGAAGTCACTAGCTGCTACCCAACTTTCAGTCTTCCCTTCTTCCTTGGTGGCAAAGACTCAATTTTTTAGGAGTGGTTATGTGTCTCACCATCAGGTTATATTTCCCAGCTTTGTTTATGTCCAGCAGTGGGCCTCAGTGTAATCCTACCCAATGATGTATGAGCGGAAATGCTGTGTGGCATTTTGAGGAAGACTGTTGAAGACAGCTGTCTCAGCCACAGGTGGACTCTTGTTCCATCCTCCCCACCCCCATCCCTACCTTCTTTTCTCCGCTGGAGTATGGAAGTGGTGGCTGAGCTTCAGTATCTATGTAAGCCAGAAGGGGACCTTCAAGCTGGAAGTCTAGTACATACAATAGTACTATTCTATGTACTAGAATAGTAGAACAGAATGGAATAAGAAACCAGTACTCCCAGGGATGAGGAAGCCGCCACAGAGGGGGGCTGGACTGCCTAGCTCTGAACATTTTTTTAAATGATGAAGAAATAAAGTTCCATCTTGTTCAAGTCATGGCTATTTTGGGTTCCCTGTTGTATGCGGCCAAATCTAATCCTTATTCCTACAGGTAGCTGGTAGGGAAAGATAAATTTGGATCTTTACGTAAAAGTGCTGGCCAAAACAACTTCTAAATGTATTAAAGGGTTAAATGTAGAAAAGAGACTAGGCATCCACATATACGCAGAAAAAGCACAGACAAAAATCTACAATTCATGTACAAACACTTAGCAAATTAGGAAAACAAACTGCTATGGTAAACATCTAATTCTGTGGTCAAACTTTAAAAGTTTTTTGTTTTTTTTTTTTAATTGAAGACAACAGGGGTGCTCATTATCACCACTTCTAATTTACTCCGTACTAGAATTCCCAGTATATACCCGCAGGTAAAACTAGCATGAAAAAAACAAAACAAACGAAAACCTCCAAAATGTACAGTGGAGAAGATAGAGTAGAAGCTTATATCTTGTTCAAATAAAGTGCTACTTAGGTGTTCTAGATTGGCGGGCAGCTCTTCTCTTTGTGTTGACTTAGGGATTGGGACTCCTTTCACATCATGGCTTCTTCTGTCTTTAAAACTTAGCTTTGATAGTTGACACATTCATGTGTATCAAGTTAGCAGAAGGGGAACAAACAAGAGCATCATGCCTGGGAAGTTTTAATGGGCAGCTCTTGAACAAGCATGCTTTCCTTCTGCTCACATTACCTTAGCTAGAATTTACTCATGTGGACCTCCTAATCGCAAGGGACGCTGGGAAATGTAGTTCAGCTGTGGGTTCCCAGGAAGACAGGAAAAGCAGGTTCAGTGGAGAGCTAGTCAGTGTCTGCAAGAACTAGTTAGTACAGTAAGAACATAAAATAAAATGAATCATAAGAATTGGGAAGGAAAGAACAAATCTGTAGTAATCTGTCGATAGTAAGACTGTCCATAAAGAACGCCACCAAAATTATACATGAATAATTAGCATAAGAGTTTAGCAAATTTACCAAATACCAAATCAATATGAAGAGCAAAAAAGATATTTCTAGACACTAGCAACCAAGAATTAGAAAGTGAAATTAAAATAATTTAAGACAGCAAAAGTACTAAGAATCTTAGAAGTCTGACAAAGTAAAAATCATTAGGGAAAAAAATATGAAACTGAATTGAAAGAATGAAGACACATCTGTATTCATGGGTAAGATTTAATAATGAAAAGATTTAAATTCCTCCCATTTTGGTCTATGAATTCAATGCCATTCCCACCAAACCACAAACAGGATTTTTTCATTGAACCTGATACTCTGATTCAAGCATTTATGTGGAAATAAAAGGGTCAAGAGAAGCTGCAACAACTGAAGAAGAACAAATGGGGAGATCTGCCCTCTGAAATATTAAGACTTATTACAAAGCTATAAAATTAAGATGATGCGGTATGGTATGGAGATACACACATGGATCAATACAACAGAACAGGGCAGCTTCCTAGAGGGCAGCTAGCTCAAGTGGAACTGAGAACCAGCCCAAGTAGAGCAGGTCATGTGCCTGTCAAGGCACCATCTTCTAGGAGGAAAGGACATCTTGTTCTAATAGATATGCTTAGAAGAACGCATGTTTGCTAATTGGCTCATCCAAATGGGATGCCTTTTGCAATCTGACTAAGGGAGGGCATGCTTTCCCAGCTACAAAAGCTGTCCACTTGAAGACTGATCAGTGTAGAAAAAATAAATATTTCCATAAATGACACTGGGCAATTAGGCATCCATATGGAAAAAATGGAGTTTGTTGTGTATCTCATACCATTCACAGAAATCACTTTAAGATGGTTTAAGGACCTATCAGTAAAAGGCAAAACTTTAAAACTTCTAGAAGAAAATACAGGATAGTAGTTTAACACCTCAAGGGAGAGTGGAATTTCCTAAAACAGGTAAGAAAGCATAAAACAAGGAAAATATGGGTAAAATTGACTACATTAGAATTAAGAACTATTGTTCATCAAAAAACTCTACAGAATAAAAAGACAAATTACTAACTGGCACATATACGCAAACATTTATGGAACTGGAAAAAGAATTTATATCCAGAATATTAAAAAAAAAAAAAAACCACACACATGAATCAATAAGAAAAAGGCAAATAATGAAACATAAAATGGGCCAAAAAAATTACCAAAGGGGAACATAAATAATCCCAAATAAACATGGAAAGATTTTAAGCTTTCTAATAATCATGGAAATGTAAATTAAAACCATAATGAACTACTTTTTCATACTATCACATTGGCAAATATTAAAAAACCCATCAATTTCAAGTGTTGGTAAGGATGGTGAGCGGGCAAGAGCTTAATGGTACAAACAATCTGGAAAACAATCTGGCATTATCTAGATATTTGGAAACATACATCCCCCAAGTCTAGGATTTTCACCCTCACATGTAAGAAGTAAGAACAACTCGTGAACATTTTCCACAAGTGACACATAAAAATAGTCATAGATACCTCATCTGTAATAGGCAACAAAACAACCAACTAAAATCAACAGTAGAATGAATAAATAAATGTGATATATTCTTATAGTACAATATTAAACACCAGTGAAAACAAATTACAGTTACAAGCATCAACACAGATGAATCTTAAAACTTAATTCCAGCTGGGTGGCTCAGCTGGTTAAGCACTGACGCTAGGTTTCGGCTCAGGTCATGATCTCTGGGTTGTGGGATCAAGCCCTGCATCGGGCTCCATGTTCAGTGGGGAGTCTGCTTGAGATTTTCTCCCTCTCCCTCTCTCTCTCTCTCCACCCCTACCCCCACTAGCTCATGCTCTTTCTCTCTCTCAAATAAATCAATCTTAAAAAAAAAAAATGTGGATTGAAAACACCAAATTGTAAAAAAAAAAATTACATACCATTGATTCCATTTATATAAAAGTTAAAAGTTAAGCAAACCTAAAGAATTTATACCACATAGATGGTAACACTACACAGAAAAGAAAGCTAATTGGATTGTCTTTCAACTTTTTCCTTTAAATCCTTGGAGGTCCTAAAATGGGCATTTATTATCTACATAATAATAAAAAAAATGTTTTGAAGAATATTCCTCAAGAGGTTTTACCAGTGGGAGGCCTTGGTGCTTACAGGTTTCCATTCCTCCAGGCCCCTTATCCTGGAGTCCATCAAGATCTTACTCTCCCTGAAGTTTATTTCTTGGCCACCACTTGAGGCCTTGGGACCTAGAGAAGTCTCACTTTACATGCTCCTTAACTGAGAGGGAGTGAGACATGGCATGGATCAAGTCCCTTGTTCCACCGATTTGGGGAATCGAGTGAGAATGGGCATCCAGGGGATTAAGTCCTGGCACAGACACATGGATATACCCAGAGGTTAAGTTCAGGATGACCCAAAATGTTTTCTGAGATTCCTACATTTGAATGACAAGAGAACACATTTAAAATGGGGAGACTGCATGTTCTTCTGCCTGCCCTTTCCATTCTTCTGATAATACCAGAGTCTATTTTGCATATCAAAAGCCTGTCCTATTGCTTGGGTGGAAGGAAATCTAAGCTGACTGAACTAATCTTGCTGCCAGTATTAACAGTTTGAGTCTTCACTTACCACTTATATAAATCCATGTCACCTCATAACGGAGGTTGTTCCATTATATACAAGATCAGAATGTTTCACCCTTCTACATCTTTGATCTTGATAGAATTTTGGAGTGTTTTTCAAATATTTAAATAAATTTATTTTGAATTATTTTAAAACATATCTTAAAGAATTCCTTCAATTTAATTTGTGTGTGTGTGTGTGTGATTGCAGAAGTTAAAATTAAAAGAAACTCGTGCATGTAGTTCAATGGTTCTCAACGGTAAGTGATTTTGCTCCTGAGGATACGTGGGGATGTCTGGAGACAATTTTGGTGATGGCAACTGGGGAATCTAGCCACTGCCATCTAGTGGGTGGAGGCCGGAAATGCTGCTGAAAATCTTAAAATGCACAAAACGGCTCCTCACAAGCAAAGAACATTCCAGCCCCAAATGTCAGGAGGGCAGAGGTTAAAAATCCCTGGTGTCGATTTAGAGTGAAGATAAAGCACACTGGTATGCATGCCTTTTTCTGTGTTTTGAATATTCAAGTCTTAGACTTAGTGCACCAAGTCTCACAGCTCCATCCTAGACAACAACCATTTTGTTGTCTAGTTAACCAAATGGGTCAGGCTATTTATGTTTCTCAGAAGCCCAAATCTCTTTAACTAATGGAATGCCCTATTTGAGAACTTTTTGCTTCGCCCTACACCATTTCACCTATTGGCTTTGCTTGGTAACCAAATTTGGCCGCACTCACTCTCCCGGTGTCACAAAGCTCAATGTGTTTCATTTTATTTCCCTGATGAAACCTAATGCAAAAATGGAGAGTGTATCAATGTCCCAGTGATTAAAAATTTCACTTTTTCCTTCCAAATCTAAATGTTTCCATTTTCTGAAGCAATCTAGTCATGTTAATTTTAGATAATGAATGAAAAAAATTCTAATTAAAAATAACCCAAAATCATTGCCAGTGTTAGTTCTCAGACTGTGGTGAACGGAGCAGAGACCACAGCAGCTTCAGAAAGATAGTTGCACTCCAAGTAGCCTAAGAATCAATTTTTTAATTTTAATGAAGTCTTCCAGGAGGTCTGGCAGAACAGTCACCGGGGTCTCAGGGAGGGGAATATCGCAGATCATGGAAAACAGTGCCAGAAGGATAGTAAGGCATTGTTTTGTACAGTGACCTCCATCTTAAGACCTTTGGCTGGGCAATCATAATACAAAATATTATATAAAAGATTCACAGGACAGCTGTTTAAAATAACGCAGATTCCCAGGTTTTGCCTTCAGAGACAGATTAGTCAGTTCAGGACGGGAGCCTAGAATATCTAACAAGCACCCTTGGGTGATCTGAAGCAGCTTGAGAAGCCCTGGTTTAGGACAGCATGTTTATGCTTCCTTGCCTGCCCTATCAGTAAGTTATTAAACACATTTCTCTTTCATGCCTGTCCTTCAGTGCAAAGATAAGTAATAATGATTTAAAAGGAGTAACCTTGATTAACCACGGCTGTGGAAACGTTTGGCCTCAGCACCGTCTCTTTTGCCAAGGCAAAATAAAATTAGATGTTACATGTGAAAATGCTTTATAAACGGAGAGGAGGAAAATAAGCCTATTTTCATGCACTCAGCAAATAGCTTATATGTTGCCTCTCACACAAAAAGGTGCTTAGTGGCATGACTAAGCAGAGAAAAGCTACAGAATATCAAAATGTGACTGCATTGTTCTCTCTCATTTAGAGCTTAGAAAACAAGGAAGGATCACTAGTCCAGGATTGATAATGTTCAACAGGATGAAAGGAGCCCCTAATTCAAAGAACTTTTGAATCCTGGCAGTCCATCAAAGCAGGTCATCATCCTGAAAATGACTCAGCAGAAATATATAACCCTGCTAAGAGTACATCAGCAGATTTTTTCAGGAAGACTCACATATTTGGATTTAGAATTTTCTAGAAGGCTCGGGGGCCTGGAGTTGCCCCTTACTATCCTCCCTTCCATTCAAACACTCACTACATGCCTGACCTTGATCAAAATCCTTAAAAGTCTCCAAGATTACTTCCCCGTTTTGTGGAAATGAGGACAACTGTATTTACCTCAGAAAGCCGCCGTGAGTCTTCAAAGAAATAATGTGTGATAAGAAAAGTCTACACAATAAAAGTACCTGTTCCCCTCCACTTGAGACCTATGTACCAGATTGTAAGTTTGGTCAATGCTCAAAAAAGACTGGATGCCTCGTAGTACATAAAATCCAATTTATTATATGCCAAAGCAGCCAACTGTGCTGGGAGCTTGACGAATGGGGACTGAATATGCATAGTGTTAGAAGTCTAAATGTTGGTACTTGACATCATAGGCAATTTATCTCTGAGGCCCATCTCTGAGTCCCCCTGTTCTACCCACCAACACACACATACGCACACAGTCTCATTCTCCCCAGCAAAAGCAGCTCCACTTTCACAACAGAGCTTCTACCTCTCAAGTCTTGATTACCACTGTTTACCATCCTTTAGCTTCACTGAGCAGTCACTACATCCTAAAACTTGTCAATGAAAACCTGAACAGGGCTGCACCTGGCGCTCAACCCACACCCATTCAGTCCATTATCATGGCTGCCCTGGACTGAGCAGGGCTTTCCTGGGGGGTGTAAATCACACGTTTTTCTTGCCTGAAGGTGTGCTTTATCGGTGAAGGAAATTTGGAGAGAAGCACAAAGCAGGCAACAGGGTGGATAAAGATACCCACAGAAATCTTGACTTAGTCATGTCAGTGAGGCCCCCTGTGCAGGACAGGGCTCTTCCCTCTGAGAGTCAACACTCCAGCATTTATTTAAAACCAATGTCAATAGAAAAGGTGAGTCTCTTGACTCCACTCACATCCTTTTTTTCAGACCCTTTATGATACCACACATCTTCCCCCATCTGAATCCTCTGACATGGCTCTAAATACCAGTTTGGAAATGCAAGTTCACCTTCACAGAATTAAGATTTATAACCTTTGAATATATTAAAAGAATGTGCCACAGGCTCTCCAAGAAATCCTTTAAAAAGGAGGACCAGCAAAGTTTAAAAATTAGACTATGTGTGTAGTTTTCAAGTTAATTATATTGAAATGCAACATTCATGTGGAAGGACTATTTGATCTGCTTGCTTAAAGGAATCGGTTACATACCTTTTTTCTCTTTCATATAAGAATCATAGCAATACTTCTCCAAAGGCACAGTATCAATGCTTCTCTCTTTGAGCAGCACACAGGGTAGGGAGTATTGAGTATCTCCTAGGGACTATTTAATTGAATTGGAAGGACACCAAAGCAGGGCTTCTTTCTTCCCATAGAATGAGAACATTTCGTGTTGGATGGTGTTGATTATGGATGCAACTTCCAGAGAATAAGAATATTGTGTTGGGTAGGGTCTATTATGAGTGCAAATTAATTCAAAGATGGGAAACAGTGTGCCCTAGCGTGTTAAGGCAAACTTCAAGGAGACTAGATGGACCGGAAAGATGGCTTGCCTTAGTATCAGCAAAGGAGTGGAGGAGGACAGCCCCACAAACACATGGAGGCAAGGGTGTGTGAATGGGCCCACCGGGCTGGTGTGGTGCTTGCATGATGGGGGATCGTGAGAAATAAAGGTGGAGTTGGGTCAAATTGCCAAGTATTTAATACCTTAGGGAAGAAGAGGTCACTATGGACTCTGGAGCAGGAGAAATAATCACGATAAAAGAAATGTTTGAGGAAAATTAAACCAAAAATGACATCTAGGGGTTTAGAACAGAAGGCAGAGGAAACTATTTCAGTAATAGAATTATGAGAAATCATGACTAGAATAACAAGCAAATTGTTCACAGAAGCCATATTTTTATATTTATCTTATTTTCCTCAGAATCTCTACTATTTATCTGCCACTTAAGTTTAACCTGTGTGGTAGTCATCTTTTTTTGGCATTTCAAGAGATCACATACTCCCTCCACTAGATGATATATTGGCACATTATATATTTATACTTTTTAATGTACTGGTATGCCCCCTAAAATTGTTTACCCACAGTTGGAAAAGAAGAAGAGGAAACAAAATTATTTAGGTTGACTAAATTAGAGAATTTTTTTAAAAGATAGATTTACTTATTTTAGAGAACGAGCACGTTATGTGCACATGTGCATGTTGGGGGGAGGGGTAGAGGGAGAGGGAGAGAGAGAATCCTCAAGCAGACTCCTCACTGAGTGCAGAGCCCGAGGCGCGGCTCAATCCCAGGACCCTGAGATCATGACCTGAGCCAAAATCGAGAGCCGGCCACTTAATTAACTGAGCCATCCAGGCACTCCTAAGTTAGAGAAAGTTTTAAAAACCTTGACAAGAGATGGAGAAGCCAGCAGAGATAGTCAAAACTATCTCCCAGTTTTCCAACCTAAGAGATTAAAATAATGATGGTATACTTAGAGGATAGTTCGTTACAGGGAAAGTTGATGAGTTAAATTTTAGCTGTGTTGATATCCAAGTAGAAATATCATGTCAGCTTTTGGAAACAAAGAAATAGGTGTGAAGTCATCCATAGTTCACTTATTACTCTTCACCATCTGTTCTTAGATTACCTTACTATGACATTATTGATTACCTATTCTGTTTCAAACAAATGTCTTAGCTCTATAAATATGGTGAATTCAAGATCCATATCTACTTTATCTTTGTAGATATGGGACCATATTGTTACTTTTTTTTGTGGATAAAGTACTTTATCTTCCTCAAAATATTTAGCATAGTGGGGTGCCTGACCAGTTCAGTCGGTATAACATGGGACTCTTGATCTCAGGGTCGTGAGTTCGAGCCCCATGTTGGGTGTAGAGATTACTCAGAAGAAAAATTAACATAGTGAATTATACATGGTAGGTTATCAATGCTGTATCAATGAACAGATTAACAAATGTTTATCAGTTTCTCAACTTCAGGTCCACAACTGTATAGCCCTCTCCTTCCACTCGTGCATGCACTCTCATTCTCTCTCTCTCTCAAATAAAAATATCAAGTCTTTTTTTTTTTTTAGATTTTATTTATTTGAGAGAGAATGAGAGAGAGCAAGAGCATGAGAGGGGGGAGGATCAGAGGGAGAAGCAGACTCCCTGCTGAGCAGGGAACCCAATGCAGGACTCAATCATGGGATTCCAAAATCATGACCTGAGCCGAAGGCAGACGCTTAACCAACTGAGCCACCCAGGTGCCCTAAACAAATCAAGTCTTTAAAAATAAATAAATAAACTGATGAAATTAATTTTAATAGTATATTTTATTCAATAATATATATCCAAAATACTACCACCTCAACATGTAATCAATATATAAAAATTATTTATGAGCTATTTACCTTCTTTTTTGTATGAAATCTTTGAGATCTGGTGTATATTTTACACAGATAGCACATCTCAACTTGATTGTCCATTTCAAGTACTCTGTAGCCACATGTAACTAGGGGCTGCCATACTGGATGGAACAGGACCATTCAGTACATTTTAATAAATGTTTTCTGGTCCCTCTAGTTGATATTATTATCCTTTTCATAAAGGGAGCTACAAAGATTAGTGACGTGTCTGAAACTTTTTATAAATGTACTTTATACTCTGTAAACAGCAGATGTCCCTTTGTTGGCGTAGCATTCTGTGAGGTTTGATAAATGCATGGAGTCATGTAGTCATCACCAAAATTAAGACACAGAACAGTTCTCACACCCCCAAAATTCTTCTGTGCTGCTCTTTTGTAGTCAGGTTCTCTCCCACCCCTACTTCCAAGTTTTTCTTTTCTTTTTCCTTTTTTTTTTTTTAGAACAGAATTCTCCCCTTTCACCAAAAAATGTATGTCAGGAAAAAAGTTAGATGGGAAACAGAGACATAGCTGGGAAGATGAAACCCTTGACACTGGGAGTATATTCCTTTCCAAAGCTCACGTGCAGGGAGCTCTGCTCCCCTTGAAGTCACACAAGCCCACTCAGAGAGGGGGCCGTGTGTTTTCCCTGCCCCCACATTCATCTGTCATTCCTCCGCAGGTTACAGGAATAGGAAGGTCTCTCCCAGAATACTCTGCATGACAGATGGCAGGATCACACTAGGAGAGACCCACAAGAGGATCGCAGGCAGGGACTCCACAGGTGGGAGCCTTCCCATGGCTAAGAAACAAGGGGTTAACGTGGACCCTCACCGCATGCTAGGTATTGCTTACACTCCAGTTTCTGGATTCTCAAGTGTCTCCATCTTTTCGTGGCCTCTTTGCTTCACTAAGGATAAAAACTTATGACGAATAGTCCGTTAGGGCATGTGCAGCTCCTAGAGAGGACAGTCCTGGACTGCTCTCATGAAAGCATAGATGAGCCAGGTTGTGCCAAACACCATGAGGGCAGGTGTCCTTGGGCCAACTGACAGCAGTGGCTCTGGCTTTGTCGTGCCTCTCAGCATCTCCATTCTGTTCACAAAGCCTAGCGAGCAGATGGGAAGAAGCATGTGGAAGCACCTCCCTCACATATATGTCAGTACTGGCACCCAGGTTGGGAAGGGGAAGGTGGCCTGCTTGCTTGACATTGTTCCAGGAGCACAAGCCTGCTGTGCTGCCCATAGAATCGTGCTCCAGAAACAGAGTTCTGCACGTCACTCCCACTCCCGCACACACACAGGGACACAAAATGCTCACATGCAAGCACATCACCACGAATTCACACTGTTGAGCATTTGTCTTTGCAATTGTAAAAATGCAATTAGAAGCTCTGCAGTGTCTATCTGGGACATCTCCTCAGCATTCTTTACACTTCATATACCTTGGCTAACACTTCTCTTTAGCCCTTACCCTCCCTCATATAAAGTTTTGGAAAAAACAAAAAACAAAAACCCAAGAGATTGCAATGACATAAAGGGAAGGCACTGACCTAAATATATATGCATTAATTGGCCAAGTTCTTCGAGTGGTTATGTTGTAAAGCCAAAGAAGAAAGAAATCCTACCAGAACAAGAAAATCTTTTTAACTTCCTAGTTCATCCCCTGCACAGAGTCTTCCAGCAACATGCCTATATCAGAACACCTGGGGACCACCTACAAGCCTGCATGTCTGTAATGGATGACTAACAACTAGTGGACCCAAGCTGTTTCACGTTTACCGTAGTTCAACAGAATCAAGTACCCTCACTGGCACGCGCTGTGAAAGGTGAACTGTCCTGCACACACTGGGACTTGCCAGGCCAAGACGGGAAAGAGGGAAGTAGTGGCAGTAGTCATACCATGCGTCCACAAATTCCTATTTCATGTCCCTCCCAGGCACGCAAGAAGGCCACCCCTCCCCACTCTCCCCTGCCACCTCAATTCTGGCTAAAGAGATGTGGATTGGAAATGCCACCTGCTGAAACCACCATGCGCTCTCCTCGAGGGCCGACCAGATACCAGACACCCCATGAGGACTCTGAGTCCCCCGGTGATGGCAGGGCCCCTCAATGGAAAGAGCCTGGGTCTCTGCTTGAGCAGGGCCAATACTTCCAATCCCCAAACCACACTGAACGGTGAGAAGAGCAAAAACGAAAGCTGTGTAAATCCCTCGGCCCGTGGAGGTGTTCGTAAGAGCATTTGTCTTCATTTCCTAATCAACACAGGTAGCCACCACCTGACCCCCGACTTTACTTACATTGGTCTCAAGGTAAATCATACCAGGTGCTCCTTCAGTTGGATGTAGCTGTGAAGGATATGATGCTTATGACTCTTTGGGGACCAAGTCTTGTCTATTGCCCTGGCCAATTTTATTACTGTTCAATTTACTACTGCCTCCTGTTCCATTTTGATTTGCTTGGTTTTGTCTACAAGGAAAGTAATTCGTGACAAGTTGGGTCTCCTAACATCACTGGAGCAAAGAGCTGTTACATGCTGCTGCCAGCCTGCTTCGTGGTGTGCTGGTAAAAGTTTAACAACTGGTTCTTTGGAGAAAATCATAGACTGGTAAGTGCATAAGTCTATTGTTAATTTTACTGATATTAAGAATATGTAGCACATCATTTACATATAATAAAGTGTGCAGTACTTTTTATTATAAATTTTACATAGCCAATTGATTCTCACAGAATGCTTTCAGCGATTTTCTCCAAACTCTTGCATCCATAGGCAATCCACTATTGCAATTCAATCATGATTTGATAAAATTTCATTCCAGTCTGCTGATTCTTTCCTTAATACATTTATTGTCATTAAATCTGATATACTGCCGACTGTTAAACTATTTCTCCATCTCAAACAAATGATACTCACTAAAATGAAACTTCCACTTCAGCACTACACACAGATATGGGAACTTCACCCATGTGTCTACCACGTGAGCAACTCTTTTGCTGAATTGGATAATTGTTTTTGAATCCTGGAAGGTTTTTTAAAAAGATTTTATTTATTTATTTGACAGAGAGAGAGACACCGAGAGAGGGAACACAAGCAGGGGAAGTGGAAGAGGGAGAAGCAGGCTTCCCGCGGAGCAGGGAGCCCTATTCAGGGCTCGATCCCAGGACCCTGGGACCATGACCTGAGCCGAAGGCAGATGCTTAACCGACTGAGCCACCCAGGCGCCCCTGAATCCTGGAAGATTTTTACAAGTTTTCATGCTAGCCCCAATGCAAGGTCTATACATACGATGTCCTTCTATGTTTAACTGTGTCTTATCAAATATTTTCCCTGTCAGTTTCCTAATAAGTCTAGATTCTGGGGCTGGAGGACATTTTCTGTAAAGAGCCAGATAGTAAATATTTTAGGATTTGTGGGACAGAGGGTTGCTCTCACCAACTACTCAACTCTGCTGTTGTAAAAAAAAAAAAAAAAAAAAAAGGCAGCTACAGATAACACATTAATAAATGGGCATGGCTGTTTTCCAATAAAACTTTATGAAAACAGACCTTAGGCTGAATTTGGCTGACTGGCTGCAGTTTGCCAAAACTTGCCTAGGCAATCAGCAAAACAATCAATCAAGCCTTGACACGTAGGGTTTGCCAATTTGTCTCATGGAAATACTCCCACTGTGGTCAATTTCAGAACACTCATGCGGCATCACTGAATGCAAAGTTAGGAAGAGATATGCAGTATCAGAACCCTAGGTCAATTTCCACCATACAGATACAATGGAACAACTGCAAGAAGGGAGATAACACCAAACTGTAACAAAATCATTAGGAAGTGTTGCTGAGTATTTATCACTTTGCTTTTAATGTAATTTAATTGCAAGACTCTATAATTTAATTTTTAATAATAGCTACATTTCACACCTTGCTTACAAAATTCCTGGAAGTTTATTAGTCAAGTCTCACAAGACAGTACAAAAATGTTTCTAACACACCACTTGATCCTAGACAGTTTCTCTTCTCCACAGCTGCTTGGCTGTTGTATCCAAGTCAGGGAATATCCCTCATTGCTTTATTTTCTCCTGAGGCACAGTTACAGTCGTTGAAAGGTAAATATTATTGAATCAGTTATCTTGCTCAAAAGATAACTCTGGCAGCACTTAAAACTCACAGCATCCATCAGTTTGTACTCACATGTTCAAAATTATTCCAGGTTTGCTGTATACTTTACACCAAAACATGCCCAATATTTTCCTTACACATAGTGTGAAGTTGACCCATCTTTACTTAAGGGGAGGTATGATAGATTATGAGATTGTGTGAAAAATCGTTATGCACTGACTGTGACTCCTTTTAAGTATCCACTTCAAGGTAAGAAAATCAGAAACCCAAATGTAAATAAAGCTGACCCCAAACAACATGGGTTTAAACTGCATGGGTCCACTTGTACATAAATTTTTTGGATAAACATAGGACAGTGCTGTAAATGTATTTTATCTTCCCTTTGATTTTATTAATAAACACTTTCTTTTCTCTAGCTTACTTTATTGTAAGAATACAGCACATAATACATATAACACACAAAATGGTGTTAATCAATTGATTATGTTATCTGTCAGGCTTCCGGTCAACAGCAGGCTGTTAGCAGTTAAGTCTGGGGAGATTCAAAATGTATATATGGATTTTCAACGGTGTGGTCATCAGCATCCCTAACCCCCACGTTGTTCGATGGTCAGCTGTATCCTAGAGGAAAAGAGAGCCTACACAGATTGTTTATACGTGAGGCAACATGGCTTAATTGAAAAGGACACCAACTTTAGAATCAGAAAAATTTGGTTCAAATCCCTGCTTTGATATGTGTCCACTATAAGACTTCAAGTAAACTCCCTAAGCTTTTGAAGCCTCAGTCTCCTCTGTAAAATGGATCATGAGGTTTATAAGGCTTAAATAAGGGGGAAAAAATATGTGATGTACCACAGTGTACAACTCTTATAAAGCATTCAGTAAATGTGTTATTCTTATTATTAACTGAAATGCTATTACTCCATTAAGTTTTCTAATCATCAAGTTGATGATATAATAGTTACATAAATGTCAGTGATTATTCACACTTGTAAGGGTTCGATATCTGGATGGGGGAGCCTGTGTTTCAGAGACATATGTCCTCTTCATCATGCATGGGGTACCAGCAATTTCTCTTAGTAGTCAAAAATTTTCAGCTCTACGAGGTTGAATTGGCAAGTTGCCAATTAACTATGTGGCAAACTGAGCTTCTTGTGCTTTTCAACTACACATTAAGAAGCCAAAAGTAGCACGCTACCACTTGAAAATAATCTAGGGGCCCACCATCTCAATTTGTCCAACTTACTTGATAAAGCTATCTAAGATGGCGTGCCAAAGATGAAGAGATCCACTGGGTTTTGAGTTAGTTTAACTTTTTCTCTTCTATCTCATGGATGGGTAATGTTAGTTTTGGCCATGGTATTAAGATTAAAGCATCTATTTCCTCTTGTACTTCTAATAGGAGTATCCTAAACTATACAAATGTTCAAACAATTCTTTAGGAAGATTTCTCTTTAACTTCAATACAAGGTAATACACAATACCATGATATGTACTTGAGAGCTCCAACCTAGTACTTAAGGAGCATGCTGGAGTCTGTCAGTATTGTCAAGTATTGTAGTCTGTCCCAGTGATCTCCTTATCTCCTACAGTTTTTAGTAATGATAGCACAGCCACATTAGGAATTTGATTCACTACGGCACTCTGAATCTTCCCAAATTCCCACTGAAATGTTAAAAAATATAGAGATGATCCCTGACTTCCAGTACAATCATCTGATTTTATTATTTTATCATAACTTAGACACCTATGCAGTCAGCAAAACCCATTCTTGTCCTTGAGTTGCTGATGACATCAGGCTAATGTCATCATGGTGACAGATCAACTTGACGCACACATTTAGTGAAAAGTATTTTCTTCATCTTCTTAGCCTATGTAGTTGAAAAATAACTGTGTGCTCATTTGCTTTGATTTCTATTAACAGGCTAAATAAAACAGTTCCAGGCCCAACACTGGTCAAAGAGCTTCCTGAAGGAAAGGAATAAGTGACTTTCTTTCCTTGTGTTTCTTTTCTTCTTTTTTTCTTTCAAGCAATATTTACTTAAACATGCCCTCTACTTGCTCTATTTTGGTAGTCAGATACCTTCCAGCAAGGTACCTTTCAGGAGCTATTAAGTTGTATTTTACTCCATGCATATTTTGATTCTCCAATTTCAAGCACATAGCAAAGCCCTTACTATTTTCTTGCCTAAAGAATTTTTGAAGCCGAAAACCAAAGCCCTCGACTCTTCCTGCTTTTTGGGGAAGGACTAAACACACAGAAGAGATTATATTGGACTCCCAGAGTGGAACCAGAGGGAAGGGCAGCACTTTACAGAGAACATGGGTGAGGCAAACGGGAAATATTCTTCAGTGGTGGCCTTTGTGAGATATTATCAAAAACGTTCAGTGTGAGCAAAAACTGGCTTGTAGTTTGGGGGAAGAAAACTGGTTTCCTAACTCCAGAGAATGTGAGGATGGATCAAGTGCTCATTGAGCTGTAGGGACTCCTAATGTGAGCAGTGCAGTGGCAAACACAGGTAAGAACCTCCTCAATAAGCAGAGAATTCTCTCCTGCACAACTCTTTTAACAGGTAGATGAAACTCTATGAAGGCAAAAAGAAGATAGGTAGGTAGGTAGGTAGGTAGAGAAATAGATTTTTCCTGTTCCTCTTTAAGGGTATAAAGATGTGAATATATAAATATATATTCAATAAATACATTTTCAGGACAACTTATTTGAGCTCCACATACTGGATGTACATAAGCATCTGAAAGGATAAGAAAACAAAGAACATACTATACAAGAAAAAAAATCCTGTAGTTCAAAAGAAGTGCATGCATCTTTATCAGATGAAACGTTCTGTGGTGAAACAGATTATGCACCAAGCAAAATCCAAGAGAAAACTGTTTTTCAAATCTAATTTATATTCTCAATATGATTCCCTAAGATATTATATAAATGAAAAAGGAAAAAATTGAGAGCAATGAAGATTACTTTCAGAGGAAAATTGTTATACTAAAAATGACAAATATAGTGGAGGCTCTAAAGAACAGAATGAATAGTAAATCAAGAAATTAGATAAACAGCTTGAGAAATCCTCCTAGAGCAAAAAAACAACAAAACAAAACCCACAAGTAATGACTATACGAAAAATATAAAAAGCAAAGAGAATAGATCCAAGAGATACAATATAAACAAAATAGGACAGTGCTTTTCATACATTTTCCCAGAGAAAAACAGTAACAGAAAATAAGTATATTTGTATGCCTCTGTGTATACATAGTGAGGAGTAGGGTAATTGGCAGAAGATGAAGAAGAGGTTCTGACCAGGGGTAGAATATCAAGTGATCTGCAATGAACAAAAAACATGTTTTAAGTCTTTTGTTTTATCTTAAAAGTTCTAGGAAACTTAAATTTTATCCCAAAACACATCCAAGTTTTATTCAACATTATAAGGAAAAAGAATGTTTCATATAGCTTTCTGCTACTTTCAGGAGCTAAAAAAAAATGGATGGATTTTTAAAGTATATTACTAAAAGTCCCAAATAAATAATAAATAAATGAGTACCACAAAAGTTAAGAAAGCACAGAAGTCTTTTTTGCCTTGAAGATTTGGTATCCCAATATATTAGAATCTTATTTTTGATGGGATTCTAAGCGAGAGGAGATTGAAAAGAAATCCCAGAGTCTGTCCAAGATGGGGCATGCTATAAGAAACTCTCTGCAGCCAATTCTCTCCACCATCCCTCCCAAAAAGTTGCCGAGACTTCAAATAGCCATGCACTCAAAGGTTAGGGCAAATCAAAATGGCAAAGCTCATGGGAAATTTCATAACAGTTTCAAATCCTTTGGTTATACAGGTAATGTAAAGCCTGGGATTTGGTTTAAGGAGGTCATGGAATTATAGTGACCCTAGGCACTTTGGAGAAGTAAAAGTAAATTCTTTCTGGTGGGAAGCACCTGCACTATATGCCTCAAGTAATTCCTACAAATAATTTTTCACATGCAATGTAATACACAGCCAAAGGTAACCAGATACCCAAGAAAATTAGTCTTCATGAACAAAACCAGCAAAATAAAACAAACAAAATACCTTCAAAGGCTTCATATATTGACAATATTAGACATAGACTGTAAAACAACTAGACTATGCATAAAGAAATACCAGATAAGCTTAAAGATACCTGCAGAAACAAAACTATAAAAACGTCCCATTGTGCATTTGAAAAATAACCACATAGAAGTTCTAGAAATTAAAAAGAAATTAACCTACTTAGAAATAATTGATGGCTTTAACATCAAATTAGAAACACCAAAAGGGAGAATTACTAAAATGGAAGATAAATTTAAAAAATTATCCAGAGTATAGCACAAAGTTGTAAACAAAACTGGGAATAATGGAGAAGACAGAATGAGAATCATGGAACACAGAATGAAAAAGCTTAATATCTATATTAAGCTTTATATACATATATATAATTAGAATATATGTTTTATATATTATATAATTATGTAATAATATTATAATATATATATAATATATAGATATATATTAGAATCCAAGAAGGGGAAAATAAATTGAATGGGACAGAGGCATCACTTAATAGCAGATGAGACTTGGTGAAGACAGGATTGATGAATAGGCAAACAGGTCAACAGAAACATCCAAGCTGAAGACACAGAGAGAAGAAAGAATGGAAGTTACATAAAAGAGCATGAGTGATATGAGACAGTGCAGGAATATGTAACCTATGTGAAATCACAGTCCCAAGAGAAAAAGACAGAAGAAATGAAACATAATCATTATTTAAAGATGTGATAACTGAGAGCTTCCCAGACACGATAAAGGGCACCAGTCCACAGATCCCATGAAGCCAATGAATCTCAAGCAAAATAGAGAAGAAGAAATCCACACCTAGACAAATTATGGAGAGACTGACGAAAATCAAAGTGAGAGCAGACAGAGAATAGAGTATCCTTAAAAAGCTACCGTATACTGACAGCTGACTTCTCAACATAAATAATAGTATCTAGAAGTTCATGGAATGATATTTACAATGTACATTTAAAAAACAGCACAATGAATCGTGGATCACTACATCAAAAACTAATGATGTATTGTATGGTGATTAACATAATAAAATTAAATTAAAAAAATAAAAATAAAAAATAACTAGCAAGCTAGAATGCCAAACTCACTGAAAATATCTTTATTTCATCTTGGTCTTAAAAAGATATTTTCAGTCAAATAAAAACTGAAAGCATTCACCACCAGCACTTCATTAAAGGAAATTCTAAAACATATAGTTTAGGTAGAAGAAATGATTCCAGATGGAAGATCTGAAATATAAGAAGGGATAAAAAGCAAAGGAAGTGGGAAATATATAGGTAACTCAAAGTGAGTTTGACTGTAAAAAAAAAATTTTAAGTCAATGTTTTTTGGAATTTAAAAAAGATAAAAGGAGGTTTATTAATGGTAGAATTTTCAAAAGATCTCTGTATTGTTCAAGATGAGGATAAAAGTATTAATTAACATTAGACTTGATAAATTAACCTACATTTCAATTTCCAAATTAAAAATAAAGAATAAAAGCAGGATATATAATTACAAGTAAGTAGAAGAAAAATATGAAATGCTAAAAAGAAAATCAGCCCAAAAGAAGTCAAGAAAGGAGAAGAGAAAGCATGGAAGAGGTTAGACAACTAGAAAACACAAAATTAGATGGTAGATTTGATCCCAATATATCAGTAGTTGTTAATGTATACATAAATGGATTACTTGACTGACTACTGTCAATGTGGATGAAAACAAAACAAAATACAACCATTTGTGGGGTTTTTTAAAACAAGAGATAGATCTAAATACAACAATAAAACACTAGAAATGTTGAGAAGGATGTGTTGAAGCATCACTTAGAGAAATGTAGTCTTGAAATAAATGTGTTAGAAATGAAGAAAGGCTGCAAATTAGTAAGCTAAGTATTCAACTCAAAACCTGGAAAAGTAATAGACAAATAAGCCCGTAAGACTGAAGGAAAGTAGATAATAAAATCAGGATAAATAAAATAAAGAGATAAATAAAGATAAAAACAAATATGCAAAAGAAAGGAGAAATGAAACCCACCAATTATTGGTCTTTGAAAAAAACCTTATATAACTGCTAAATCTTTGATGACGCTGACTCCAAAACCAGAAAAAAAGGAGAGGAAACACAACTGACTAATAGCACTACAGAGCCCTCAGACATTGCAAAAGATCATAAAAGGATTTTATAATTTTATACTCCAAATATGACAGTTGAGATGAAATAGACAAATTCATAGAAAGGGCTTCAACTAACAACACTGGCTCAAAAAGAAACCTGAACAATCCTATAACCAGTGAAGAAATTAAACTAGTAAGAAAAAACATCTCACAAAAAGACCCAATGTGGATCAAGATCATCCAATCCACTGAGGGGCTAAATAGAACAAAAAGGTGCAGGAAAGTTGCCTGACTTTTGAGCTGGGACATTGATCTCCTGCTCTTGGCACTCTTGGTTCTCAGATCTTCAGACTTGGATTGGCATCTATATCATTGGTTTTCTGGCTCTCAGGCCTTCCTTTACCATTGGTTTTCCTGGGTCTTCAGCTTGCAGATGGCACATCAGCTTCCATAACCCCCTGAGCCAATACTTTATAATCTCTCTCTCTCTTTCTCTCTCTCTCGTGTGTATGTGTGTGTATTCCGTTTCTCTGAAGAATCATAATATACAAAAAGATATCTTGTTTATTCTCATGATGCTACCAGCCAAAGATGGATGCAGACTCCCCACATAAATTTTAAGTCTAACAATGGAGCTCAGACATAGTCTAAGAAAGAGAAGTCATGGACATCCCATTTAACTTCCATCCTAGAAACACCCCCCCCCCCATTGTCCAAGTTGGCTATCTCGGGACCAAGAATAGAGGGTTGGGGGCAGAGGATGGAGAGACTAATGCCAAGTCCATTCCCAAATATTTAGGGCTCTTTATTTTATAAATTACTGGTATTAAGAGTGCCATCAGGGCAATTCAGTGATGAGAGGGGAGAGGAAACTAACAAGAATTAAAATATGGACTGTTGGTAATATTTTAACTAATTCAGTGATCTACAACCAAGCAGCTCCCACGCAGCCTTTAGACTCTCAGGAGAAGCCTTGACGGCCATTGACTAAATAAATCCCTGCTGCTTGGGAGCTGCTGCATGAGCTGTCCAATCAGGAATCTTCTTGGTTCCAAGTGCTGCCACCTCCAACCAGGACTTTTATTTGGGGCCCATGTCTGAAGACACTGTTGCTTGCTTGATCCATGGCGTATCTAACTACTCTGGTCTGACTCGCCTGATTGGCAGTTGTTTTTGGCCTTAATATCAGCTGTTCTGGAAAACCACCACAAATCTCCCTGAGATGCTCCACCCTCACCCTCAAACACTAACAGAGTGAATTTTTTTTTAGTATGCTTCATGACCTATATTTTAAGTTAAATCATCCCAATGCTACTTCTCAATTTTTGCAAAATTTGATAACTGGTAGAGAAAATATTTATAGACATTTTTCTCTATTAAACATATTTCTCCATTAGAGATTTTGAAAAGACTGGTAAGAAATACCCCTAAAATGATAAAATTGGTAGTATCTGAGTGATAGGATTATAGATGTTTGCTCTCTAGAGTTTAGGAAATGTTAGGTTACTTTAGTAATGGTTAGGTTAAATAAATAAGAAAATAACCTGATTCTTTCACAGAAATGTTTATGTTTGCTAATAGATAAATGCTTAGGATTTTATATACACACAAAAATGTGTTGTGTGTCTGTGAATGCGTGTATGTGTATGTCTGTAAGTGTATATATTAATATCATGCATACTCATATACACATCAACTCTTAGAGCTAAAAGGACCTTAAAAAGTTATCTTGCCTCCTTCACACAATCTAAAATTATCTGTTGTGGCCTGTGGTCATTTTAAACCTATTTATATTTTAATTTTTATAATAATCAGTTGGTTTGCCTGGAACTGAGAGAAGCTGGAGTCATTGACTATTAAAGACAGAGGAAACCTAATGGACCCAAATCAGCCCCTGCCAGGAAAATGATGAATTTACAATGATAACAAGAGGTGACTAAAGAAATCAAGACTAATTTTGTTAACAGGTGTATCTTGGGAATAATTAGCTCTGGGCCAGAAGCCAATTTCAAGATCACTCTCTTCTTCTAAGTAGACTTTCATGTTCAGTCCTGTTGCTATGTTTCCACAATGCCAAAATCAAATTGCAACTGAACGATTTTAGTCAAAATATCATTCATTTAGTTGGTCAACATGATACCAAACCACGGAATTAACAGATGTTTTGCCCTAAATTGAGGAGATGTTTTTGTATCTATTGGCATAGTCTTTGTACACGTGATATTTAGGACTTTCTCCTTTAGATGTCCGACACTCCAAAGTTATCAGTATCACACACTGAACTTGTATATATATACTACACTCAAATACCAAGTAGTCAATTTCAGATAGATTGAAGACTGACTTAACTGTGAGAGATAAAACAATAAAGCTTCTAAAAGATAATATGGGAGAACATTTTTAGGATTTTGAGATAGGCAAAGATTTCTTAACAGTACACAAAAAAGCACTAATAATAAAGTCAAAGACCAATAAATTGAAAACTTCTGTTCCTCTAAAGACATCATTTAGAGAGGACTACAACAGGAAAATGATTATTTTCAAGGACAAGGAACTCATATTCACAATATTTAAACCACTTCTACATACTAATAAGAAATGCACAGACGATTCAAACAAAACATGGACAAAAGATTTGAATAGGCATCTCACCAAAAACGGATGTCCAGAAGGCCATCAAACATACTAAAAGTTATTCAACATCATGAGCCATCAGGAAAATGCAAGTTAAATCTCAAACAAGATACCACTATATACCTAGCAGATGGGCTATAATAATTGAACCTGACATCACCAAGAGTTGGTGAAAATGTGGAACAATAGTAATTAATTCATGTGCACTGTGCGTGGGGATATAAAGGGATGTAGCACTTTTTAGCAGTATCTGGTAAAGCTAAACACAGGCACACTCTAGAACCCAGCAATTCCACTCCTACACATGCTTACATATATACCAAAAAAGACATTAACAAAAATCTTCAAAGCGACGATATTCATAATAATCCCAAACTGGAAACAACTCAAATGTCCATGAGTAGTAAAGTGGGTAGATAAAATGCGTTATGTTCATTCTGTGGAATACTCTAAGGCAATGAGTGAATACATCACTGCAGCACACAACACCTGAATAAATCTCAGAAGGGTGTTGACAAAATAAACCAGATACCTGGGGCGCCTGGGTGGCTCAGTCGTTAAGTGTCTGCCTTCGGCTCAGGTCATGATCTCAGGGTCCTGGGATCGAGCCCTGCATTGGGCTCCCTGCTCGGCGGGAAGCCTGCTTCTCCCTCTCCCCCTCCCTCTGCTTGTGTTCCCTCTCTCGCTATGTCTCTCTCTGTCAAATAAATAAATAAAAATCTTTACAAATAAATAAATAAATAAATAAACCAGATACCCAAAAAATACAGTATATAAAGTTTATATAAAGTTATTTATATGAAGTTTATATATAGTTTTGTATATTTATATAAATATAAATATATAATTTATATAAAGTTTAACTCTGCACTACACATCAATAAGAAATGTTTACAAACAAGCAAAGGCAACATAACCAGGTATGTTATACACTTGGTCACAATACAAACTACTTAAAAGCAGGACTCTCATATAAATACAGGACAAACATACAAGTTACATTTATATAACTCAACATGAGGGAACAAGTAAAAAGGTAAAGCCAGTTGAAACAAGAATTAGGGGAACAGTGATTACAAAATTCACAAGACAACATATTGAAGTAATTTTCTGAGTTGGAGACAAAACCATTTAATGTCCAACAGGGCAATCAAACTCATTTTTGTGATCACCAGTATTATCAGACTGAAATATGCTCCAGTCTGACATTGAAAACACCCAGGGCTATCCTTTGTGGGTATCAATGCTGTTAAGCATCTGATTGATCATTTTGAAGGATTGTGTGTGTAGAAGGAAGTGGTTGTAAAGAATGAGAAAATAAACAGTTATATATTTGGAACTACCACAGGTTGTCAAAAATAAAGTTGCAATTCTGTAAACAAGGTTTCACATTCCAAATTTTCTACAATTCCTACCTGGCCACCTAAGCCAGTATATCTCAATGAATGATATACTATATTTAAAAATAAACATTATGTGTAAAGGGGGGTAGGGAAGAATGTGAACTTCTTGCTTTGCTGAGAAAGAAGTGCAAATAAGCAGGCCATGAGATTGCTGTGGAGACAAGTCTCTAATACAGTAAAACCCATCACTGGGTTCTCTCACCTCTGCCTCCACAACAACCTCTGTGAAAAGTCTGATGATGTCATGTCACTTCAATTTTTTTAATCTATAAAATTATAAGTTATCCGTTCTGCGTGGTCTCAAGGCCTTCAGTATTCAACACACAGTCACAAAACCCTGTCCACATGGTGGGCACTGGTCTAAACGCTGGGTGGCAGGAGTCAATGTGTAGGAAGTGAGTAGACATATCTGGGAAATATTTTGATGGTAAGAGGATGATTTTCTAATGAATTGAAAATGGGTGGCTAGGAGGAGAGATATGAATCAGGAATTTCATGATCCTAGGGTTTTTTTCCTAAGAAATTAGAAGGAGAGTTAACAATTTGCCAAGATGGTAAAAAAAATGTAGGAAGATCAGACTTACTTTCTAACTTGAGAAAACTAGAGGTTCCAATATGGACTCGTTAGGTGGGAAATGCTTATTAGACATCCATCGTGGCAATGCTGAGCATGCAGGTGCACACCTGAGCCTTACATTCAGGAAGGGGTCCAGACTACAGATACAGATGCAGGTGGTTTTTAAAGCCACAGGACGGGATGCACCAAACAGGTGCATATGGACTGGATGCACCAAGCAGGTGCATATGGACAGAAAAAAAGAACTGAGGACAGAACCTTGGGGGCACTCCAAGGTTCAGAGCTCTGGAAGATGAGGAGAAACAAAGCAAAGGAAACAAAGAAGAAGGGATGAGAGAGGTAGCAGGAGAACCAAGAGGGAGTGGGTCCTGGCTTAGGAGTGGGAGTAAAGGCAGAGTACAAGGTGTCTTCAGGCAGGTTGATGGAGGACACATGAAATTTCTCCTCTGCCTGCTTCTAATTTGCAGTGAAACAGAAGAAGGGTTATCTGATAGGAGTGAGGATGAGACAAAGTAGTGGAAGTCTGGAGAAAGAAAAGACATGAAACAGCAGTAGACCAGGAGAGTGGGAGAGTGAACTACAAGTAGCTGGGGGGCCTGAGGGCACACGCAAGCTTAGCATCATGGAGAGAGGGTGGCATGAAACATGGTTTTATGTTTTCCTCCAGCCACAGCCAGATGCTGCAGTGCAGGTGATGAGAAGGCAGGGAGTTGGATTAATCCAGGGACCGGGCTTTCCCAAACGACCATGGCGAAGGGAGAGAGAGAAGGCACTATGGGTTTGTGCAAAGCATCTATGATGGGCCTTGGGAGTGAAACTGGGCAAGGTCAGTGACGCTGTGAGCAGGTGGAGGGAGTGGAGAGGTCAGAGGCTCAGTGGGTTGCAAATTCCGGTGGGATGGGAGAAGTTCTTGGGTTGGGGGGTAGGAGGGAGGGATCTGGCAAACAAGAAGAGGTGGAGGTCTCCAAGTGGGGTGGAGAAACTGAGGTAGGGGAGAGGTGGGGTATGTCATAATGGGAAGGTGCAAGGTATGGCCATGGGGGCAGAGGGCTAGGAGGGGGCGGAGGACACAGTTAGAGGTGAAGAGGAAGCCAGAGAGCTGACACAGCAGAGAGCTGGGAAGTTGGACTGTTCTCTCACCAAGAACTACAGCAGCGCTTGACTCGTGGGCTCCAAACTACAATTTCCTGTGAAAGAGGAGGGCCCTGGGGTCACTGACCAAGGAGACCATCCAGGTGGAGGGCTTGGTGGTAGAGTCTTCCACATGAGCCTTGAAGATGAAGGGGGAGAATGTTCTGAAAGGACAATGAGAAGCCCAGGGTCAGAACCTTAAGGGCTGAGAGGGAGGAAACCGCCAGCAGGGGCTGCCAGGAGCGTGTTGTCCTCGTGGAGATTGAGTCACATCTCCTTAGAACAATAGACTGAGGACACAGCGGCTTCTGCTACTGAGCAGTCTGTTCAGAGGGCACCGTGGAGGGGAGGGGTCTGTGATGGGGTCACATCAGAGGGTCTCATGGGCATGAGGGTCCAGCGTTGAAGAAGGACATGGCTCCTGTGGTGGACAGATGGGATTAGTCCCCGGGCCGTCCTGCTCTTTGTGAGGCTGAGGGTGGGGGAGGGACAGGATGGGAGGTAGGAGCCTAAGGCTCTGGGCTCCTCCCGGCTCTGCCAGTGCAGGCCTGGAGGCTAACAGGGTCGTGGTGATGGGGGATCGCACACTTCCCAACGTCAAGCATTCGTTATCACCACCTCTACAAAGAGCAAAAAAACAGGCCTACTAAGAGCTGGAAAACAGGGACAACAGGTATCTGCAAAAACCTTCCTCGTTGTACCGCTATCCCTGATATTTCCAGGTCAGGCAGAAGGGTAATCAGCCACGGCACCAGCCCTATGGTCACCGATTAGAATGGCCATCTAACCATGAGAGAGACAAGACTCCTTGCTGCCAAGGGCTGAGAATTGGGGTGCGGATTTAAAACCTTTCCAGTTTGTATGGAAAATCAGAGTCCTGGCAGACACAGTGTTGGAAACTGCCCATTGGTGAAGGGGAATTCATAATGGCCTCCACCTCCTGTGTTTTCAGTTCGTCGGGCCGTGTGAAGAATTAATATCCTGCTTACCCAAGAGCAAGGGGGCTCTTGTGAATGGAAGAAGAGAGGCCTGACTCCAAGTTCAGATGCACCATAGCTCCTGCTGTGGAAAGCCAAACAGTATGAAGTATAATGGGAGTGGGGAAAAAATGGAAACTCAGCCAAGAACAGAAAACTGCACTTTAAGTGCATAATGGATAATGGAGATCACTACTGGCCTAAGATGCTGTCCTCCAAAAAGAGTCACCTTTTAAGTGATTTGATTTCACCGCTAAGCTGTTTGCCCATAAGATAAGTGCTCAATTAGGGCAGAGGGGGAGTTGCATTTGAAGAGATTAATGTTTCAGGCTTTTAGATTCCATGCGGGAGAAAAAAAAAAAAAAATCAAGAATCAACTGTTTCTTTAACCTACCAGGATGATGCTTCCCTCCACCACCCCCCCACCACCCCCGTCCAGGTTATAGCTGCTGGGAGAGGCCAGCCTCCCGGAACTAGCATCCAACCTGGACCACCGTCCTTGAAGCTGACTGCCTATAGGACAGCTCTGGAGAAGCACTGAAATACAATCACCATGTTGCCTTACAGAGGTGGCACCCTTTGCCCAGAAAATCAGAGGGTAACTTGTCTGTGCTCCTCCTTGGCTGGCTGGAAATCTTTACCTGGTTTCTAAATCTTAGGTCAGGTTCCCCGGGGCCCTGGCATCTCATTTCTGGAAAGCAAGGTCAGTTTTAATGGTGCGAATTAGTATGAAAGAGAGAGGATGAGCTTCAAGGTGAAGGGCAAGAGCTGTTTAAATATCCAGAGTGTTTACCATTCCCCTGATGGCTATCTGGGCACTCCTGCTTGTTTTGGGAGAATGTGTTGGAAGAGGTCCCACTGCTGGGGGAAGTTAGAAGGCATGGCTGCAAACAAAAGTGCAGATATCACATTCCACTTAAACACTGGATGCATTAATCTCCACATTGTTCTGGGCCCAGCGACCCCTGCTCCCCAGCCTAGGGAGCCCATTAGGTGGGAGGTCCCAAATAACCATTAATTGCAGTGGCCTGCCTTGTGCTCATCCCTTATCAAGCTGAAAGGCCAAAAGCAAACTGAACATTAGTGATGCCCCGCACCACCCACTGGGATTCTGTAACACCAGAGGAAGGCAAATAGGCATGATGGTCGCATATTCCAAGAGCTGTCGAGATGCTGAGCAAACAGTTGATTTATTGCTGTGGAAAACCAATAAGAGATTACTAGAGGGAGCAGGACACAGGAGATCAGTGACTAAATGATTTCCTAATGGCTTGAAAGAGTCCCAGTGCCTCCCTCCGTACCTAACATAATAGCAGAGGGTGCTCTTTGGACCAGGGAGAGAATCTGGATCATTAACCCTCTCTGGATGATTCCTAAGATAAAAGGAAAGTGGGTTGAGGCTAAAGGAAAATGCATGCAGATAGTTGGGAAATTCTTCTTTACTGATAGGGATATATCACACAGAGACTTATATTTGTGGTTTCTTGGATCATGAAACACCCCCTTGAGAAATAAAGTTTTGGACTCTTACACTCCAGGGTGTGTGTGTGTGTGCGCGTGCACATACATATAACAGATTTTATATATAATTTCAGAAAGCTTATGTACTCTGAAAACTCACCCATTACATCCAGTTTAAGAAGTCCCATCCTACATAGATTAAGAGGGAAATACCTTATCTAATAACACAAGACCCTTTCAAGAAGTTTGGAAATATTTTGCTAAGGAGAAGGTATTCCTCATTAAAACAAATAAGTAGATATGGGTTTTTCCTCTGACTGAAGTTAAATTCCTGAATATTTGGATCTAGTCTCTCTTCCAGGCTTTCTTTGTGAAATGTGTCACCTCCAGAATTAAATGTGGGTAAAACTTAGTCATTTATTAACACAATATGTATTTAATATTAATAATGTGCAAAAAAGTATGCTAAGAGCCCTGCTAAGTATGCAGAGATAAACAAGGCCCGTTCTAGATGCTCAAAGAGCTTCGGAACCTGTTATAAAAATGATATACTTACAGAAGCAACTCTGAAGCCACACAGCATGTGGCTGCCAGGCAGGAGTCCAAGGTCAAAGGAAGAAAGTTTGTGTCTGGGTCACAGAATCTGGAAAAGTTCCACGAATGACATGCAATTTAAACTGATGGCAAAAGTGTTTTTCAAACTGTGTTTTTTCCAGAACCTCTGAGAGAAATACATTTCATGTCACAGTGTAGGACACATATTCATATATATGAAATAAAATGTCTACAGAGCAATATTTTCACTTATTACGGGCCAGTGAAGTCTGCTGTATCCTACTCTACTCTGCTGTACTTGGTTCGCTTAACCAGAAATCATGATTGGAACCCCTGAAGTTTATTTCACAACCCAATGACTGTCTACTATGGTTTGATAAATACTGCTTTAAAGGATGGCAGAGGCGGGGGTACCTTGCATGATTACTATCACTTGAGAGTTCCAGAAATTCTAGGCTACAGGTACCATGATCATCGTTTGTCAGAGAAGGAAACGAGATCGTGGACAGTGATGCAGTAGTGCAACCAGAATTCGAACCCAGCGCAGTAGACTATGCAAAGGCCCAAGGCCATGCAAAGGCACAGAGGAAGGAAACAGTATTTGGGGAAATGTGTAGTTTGGCTGCAGTGTAGGGTGTGAGTAGGAAACCTGGGACAGATGATTACGAAAGGAATCACATCATTATTATTTTCAAATAATTGAAGTAAAATTCTTCTCTTTCACCCTTTGTTTTATTCTCAACTTCCTCCTGGAAAATCTCCCTGCACCTTTAGCCTAATTCTCCCACACTTGATTTGTAGTTAGAACCGGGTTTTTAAAAATATTTTATTTGTTTAAGAGAGAGCAAGAGCGCATGAGCAGGGGGAGGGGCAGAGGGAGAGGAAGAAGCAGGCTCCCCACTGAGCAGGGAGGATGCAGGGCTGGATCCCAGGATCCTGGGATCGAGTCCCATATCGGGCTCCCTGCTCGGCGGGAAGCCTGCTTCTCCCTCTCCCACTCCCCCTGCTTGTGTTCCTGCTCTCGCTATCTCTCTCTCTGTCAAATAAATAAATCAAATCTTAAAAAAAAAAAAAAGAAATACCACTCTTATTGTATTTCACACATGACACAGTTGAAAAATGTGCTTTAATGCTCAGGCTAACAGAAGAAAAAAACAAGATGACAAGAAGGCTGTTCTCAAAAACTCTTACTGGGTAGGCAGGTCTTACGTAGGTGATTACATGGGGGTATATTAAATATACACACACAGGGAAACATTATTCTTTAAAATAAAATGTATAGGATGAATTATCAGTACAAGTTAGGAGTCAAGAAAGGGAGGAAACATTTTCAGCTGGTTCTTGGGATGCTCTAGGAAGTAGACAGGATTTGGAAGGAAGAAGTTCCAGATAATTTAAGGACAAGGGGAACCCAGGAGTCCTTGAGATTTGGGTGGTAGGAGGCAGACAGAACAAGGGGGTAGAAGGTGAAAGCAACCAGAAGAGAGGAGAAGGGTGGTAAAGGGATTCAAGGCTGGGCCTGGCTTGCGGGGGACCATCCACGTAGTCTTAATTAAATTCTCTTCCATTGGGGCGCCTGGGTGGCTCAGTCGTTAAGCGTCTGCCTTCGGCTCAGGTCATGATCCCAGGGTCCTGGGATCGAGCCCCGCATCGGGCTCCCTGCTCCACGGGAAGCCTGTTTCTCCCTCTCCCTCTCCCCCTGCTTGTGATCCTGCTCTCACTGTGTCTCTCTCTGTCAAATAAATAAATAAAATCTTTAAAAAATAAAAATAAAAAAAAATAAATTCTCTTCCATAATTAATAGTTAGTGTGCACTATATATATGTCTGATAAATCTAAACTGAGACTCTGACTCTTCTAACAGCAGAGGAAAAGTCTAGGCATAAAAATAAACCCCAAATCTAGCCTACGTTTATAGTTTGAAGAGTTATCCATCATTTCTTTAAAGTTAGTATTATTTAGATGAGAGCACCCACATTTTGAACTAACCAGGGGATGCTTCAATGACTGCTGTATTTACATTTTGCAGAAATAATGAAATACTCTTATTTTTCCCCAGTTCTCGTTAAATGCTGCCTAAAGTAAAAAAAGACATACACATTCAAAAGAAAACAGAGGACTTGGGTTCAGATTCTTAATAATGACTATTACTGCAATGTTCATGAGACCATGGATAAGAATCCTCTTCCTACTCCAAAAGTGATCATTTTCATTGTGTTGATTTGGATTATTTGCCGTGTGTGTGTGTGTGTGTGTGTGTGTGTGTGTAGCCTGCTCAATAAATCTCAAAATATCCTTTTTGATTATTTGTGCTTTACTTTCAATATTAATAAAATGGAAAGAACAATTCATTAAATGGATCCACTTTGGATGACTATTTGCAGAAAACAAAGACATTTAAAAAGATATCTTTAACAACTTACAGATTCTAAGACAACTGCCCTCACAGCTTCAACTGGAAATACACCTCCAGTAGCCCAGACCTCTTCCTCCAGCACTGGTCTAGTAGGACAGAGACAATGATGGTTCCTAGCTATTAAAGAACCAATTTGGGGGGCACCTGGGTGGCTCAGTCGGTTAAGCGTCTGACCTCGGCTCAGGTCATGATCTCAGGGTCCTGTGATCAAGCCCCACATCAGGCTCCCTACTCAGGGAGGAGTCTGCTTCTCCCTCTCCCTCTGCCACTCCCCCTACTTGTGCACTCTTTCTCTCTGTCAAATAAATAAATAAAATCTTTAAAGAAAATAAAGCACCAATTGGGTTACCAGTTGGGGAGTGTGGAGTATGAGTGTGTGTGTGTGTGTGTGTGATTTTGACTAAAGTAACTAGCCAGACCTTATTTTATCTATTTTGTGTGAATATAGTTAAAAATAGTTTGAGTGACAAGTATTTGTTCTCAAAATCTGCACCTGTCTGAAATACAGATTCTTGTTTTTCATGGGAGTTATGTTTTATAAAGTCACCATGAACTCTGAATTAGTGAATACTCATTCATTGCTCCTGGGAGAAACATAAGGTTAGGCTCCTGTGAGCCTCTGGACACATTTCTGTCAATGGATCAATACATGACCATGTTTTATGTGTATTTCTGTTTAAAGACACCTTATTTAATATATATTATTGATTCATTGACATTGAACTTGGCCAATAGCACTACAACTCATGCCTAAAAAAGCTTACTAATTTGAAAGGGTGTTCAATATATCTAAATATTGAAAATTAGAAGTTAGAGTGATGTGTATAGTGTATCTCTTTCTTGTAAAAACAAAAAGCAAGCAAACTCCTGGGTAAGTGTGTCTTTGTGCTTCCCCAGGCATGCAGAACAGAGTGGAAATATAATGTCAGGTTGTTAGCATTATCTCAGGGCAGTAAAGGGTGGAACGCGGAGAAGAGTATTAACTTTTTTTCTATGCATCTTGTATTTTTTAAATGAAACATAAAGATGTGTTATTAATAAAAATGTGTTCAATAAAATTTAATTTTAAATTATTTATTTATAAAAGGCTGTCTTTCCCATTGGATATTCTTTCCCGCTTTGTCAAAGATTAATTGACCATATAATTGTGGGTTCCTTTCTGGGTTTTCTATCTTGTTCCATTGCTCTGTGTCTATTTTTATGTGAATACCATACTGTTTTGATCTCTACAGCTTTGTAATATAACTTGAAGTCCAGAAATGTGATGTCTCCAGCTTTGCTTTTCTTTTTCAAGATCACGTTGGCTACTCGGGGTCTTTTGTGGTTTCATACAAATTTTAGGATAATTTCTTCCAGCTCTGTGAAAGATGCTGATGGTATTTTGATAGGAACTGCATTAAATGTGTAGATTGCTCTGGGTAGTACAAACATTTTAACAATATTTGTTCTTCCAATCCATGAGCATGGATTTTTTTCCCCCATTTCTTGTGTCCTCTTTAATTTCTTTCATAAGTATTCTATTGTTCTCAGAGTATAGCTCTTTCACCTCTTTGGTTAGGTTTATTCCTGGGTATCTTAATTGTTTTGGTATAATTGTAAATGGGATTGATGCCTTAATTTCTCTTTCTGCTGCTTCATTATTGGTGTATAGAAATACAACACATTTCTGTATGTTGATTTTGTATCCTGTGGCTTTACTGAGTTCCTTTATCAATTCTAGCAGTTTTTTGGTGGAGCCTTTTGGGTTTTCTATATGTAGTATCATGTCATCTGTAAATAGTGGAAGTTTTACTTCTTCCTTGCCGATTTGGATGCCTTTTATTGCTTTTTGTTGTCTGACTGCTGAGGCTAGGACTTCCAGTGCTATGTTAAATAACAGTGGTGAGATGGACATCCCTGTCTTGTTCCTGACTGTGGAGGAAACGCTCTCAGTTTTTCCCCACTGAGGATGATATTAGCTGTTGGTTTTGTATATATGGCTTTTATTATGTTGAGGTATGTTCCCTCTAATCCTACTTTGTTGACAGTTTTTATCCAACGAGAAAAAGTCTCTTCAATAAATGGTGTTTGGAAAATTGGACAGCAACATGAAAAAGAATGAAACCGGACAACTTTCTTACACCATACACAAAAATAAATTCAAAATGGATTAAAGACCTAAATGTGAGATATGAAGCCATAAAAATCCTAGAGGAGAACACATTGGCTGCGGCAACTTCTTTCTAGATATGTCTCCTGAGGCAAAGGAAACAAAGCAAAAATAAACTATTGGGACTACATCAAAATAAAAAGCTTCTGTACAGTGAAGGAAACAATTAACAAAACTAAAAGGCAGTCTACAAAATGGGAGAAGATATTTGCAAATGACATATCTGATAAAGGGTATCCAAAATATATAAAGAACTCATAAAACTCAACACCCTAAAAATGACTAAGCCAGTTAAAAAACGGGCAGAGGACGTGAATAGTCATTTTTCCAAAGAAGAAATACAGACAGCCAAGAGACACATGAAAACATGCTCAATATCATTCATCATCAGGGAAATACAAATCAAAACTACAATGAGGTATCACTTCACACCCATCAGAATAGCTAACATCAACAACACAAGAAACAACGGGTGTTGGCGAGGATGGGGAGAAAGAGGAACCCCCTTACACTGCTGGTGGGAATGCAAACTGGTGCAGCCACTCTGGAAAACACTATGGAGGTTCTGCAAAAAAGTTCAAACTAGAACTACCCTGCAATCCAGCAACTGCACTACTAGTTATTTACCCAAAGAATACAAAAATACTAATTCAAAGGAATACATGCACCCCAATGTTTATAGCAGCATTATCTACAATAGCCAAATTATGGAAACAGCCCGACTGATGAATGGATAAAGAAGATGTGGTATATATAGACAATGGAATATTATTTAGCCATAAAAGGGAATGAAATCTTGCCATTTGCAATGACATGGATGGAGCTAGAGGGTATTATGGTCAGTGAAATAAGTCAGAGAAAGACAAATACCATACATGGAATTTAAGAAACAAAACAAGCAAAGGGGAAAAACAAAGAGAGAGAGGCAAACCAAGACACACACTCCTAACCATAAAGAATAAAATGATGGTTACCAGACGGGAGGTGGGTGGGGGAAATGGGTGAAATAGGTGATGGGGATGAAGGAGGGCACTTGCTATGATGATGGGTGTTGTATGCAAGTACTGAATCACTATACTGTACACCTGTGACTAATATTACACTGTATGTTAATTAATTGGAATTTAAATAAAAACTTTTTTAAAAGCAGAAAAAAATACTGATTTATTTATTTATTTGTAAAAGAGTAAAAGTGACAATCAATGTAATAAACCATTGGCTCTCTTTAGCCAAAAGAAAAATTAAACTAAGGAGTTTTAAATTGTTTAAATTAAATTAGAATTAAAATAATGCTAGCAGATTTGAAAATCTTGATAAAAGCTCAGTTTTATAGAAAATATAAATTATTACAATGACTTGAGAAAAAACAGGAAACCTGGAGAAAGAAGAACTATTAAAAAATGAAGTTATCAAAGAATTACTTTTCCAAAGAGTCTAAGCCATGATGATTTTAGCAGCCATTGCTTTTAAACAGACCATTTCAATACCATAACAACAGTCGAGGGAAGGAAAAACCTATAAAGCTACCTTATTCCTTCCATCAAAATGGAAATATATATATGTGTGTCCGACACACACGCACACTAAAAAAGAATATACATCTATCACCTTGTGGGGGGAAAAGTGTGAAACTAGAGAACCAGAAAGTCTGAACAATATTTGGAAGAAAAAGCATACTGGAACAGAAGGGCACAGAAGCCAGAGAAAGAAAAATATTACACGCAGAAAAGATATGTGCATACTAAAACCACACTTTCCCCCACTGAAGCCCTCTGGCCACTTAAACTTGGAAGGGCTCATGCAATTCATAAAGCAAGAATTGCCTTTGAGTTCCAAGTGGAAAAATGTAACAATTTTAATCTTGTATGCATTGAATGATAAAATTTACAGAATGAATAATATTAATAAATAAATAATAAAAATGATAGAATTATAAGGAGAGATGGACAAGCCTACCAACACAATGAAAACTGTTTCAATTCTTGAGTAATTGATAGACCAGGCAAACAAAAAAGCTATCAGAAAAGATACACAAGATTTCAACAACACAAATAAGAAGGGCAATCTACTGGATATTACTAAAATATTCACCCATGTATCTATCACTCAGGAGTCAACCAAGGAAACAGAAACCACTCTAAGTCTTTGCAACAAGGGGTGAGGGGATTTAGTGCAAGAAATTGGTTACACATGTGATGGAAAACTTGCAATGACAGATGGGTGCTGTTGAGCCAAGAGATTAGCAGCCGCAGGAAGCTACCACCACTCCAAAGCCGGGATCAGTAGTAACAGACAGCTTTTTCAAGCAGTTTTACCATAATTCGTTGGAAAGGGATTTGGGGTCAGGGTTGGCTTTGTTTTGCTTTTTTAAGGGATCTCTCCCCTTGCTCCTGGAGGAAGAGGTTCTGAGCCTCCTCTTCAGTGCTGGCTGGAGGTTTGAGATCCAAGGGGAGAGCAACTTAATAAAGAGCAGATGGAGGTCCAGGTCTGCCTCTTACTTTCTAAAAAAAAAAAAAAAAAAACCTAAATATATTATATAAGGATCATTCTCTGAAACAAATCTGCAGACTGAAGCAGAAGCATACTGTGTTCCAAAACACTGTAATATAGAAAGCTTAACACAGAGACATATCCTGGTGAAGTGGCTGAACTTCAAAGATGAAGGATTTCTTCAGGCATTCGGGCAGCCATATCATATGACCTAAACGGAGAAAGCTGTCAGGCTGGCCTCCAACTCTCTCCAGTGATGGTGAATGCCAGAAGACCCTGGTGCCATGTTCTGAAGGAAAGATGACTCAGAACTAGTATCTGCAAATACCTGGTCTTTGAAGCCCAACCAGCTACATAATTGGGGAGGTCCCATAGCAAAATGAAAATGCGGGGCCCCTTATTTAAAAGAACATGAAGAATTTTAAGACTGTGACAACAACACAAAACCATGCACGGGGTCCTTCTGAATGCCAGACCCAGGGCAGTAGCACAGGCTGCACACTCACGAAGCCGGCCCTGCTTTCTAGTAGAAAGGAAATGCTCAGGCACACATAAGAAATACAGTATGAACCCTCTTTAGCAAATTATTTGATGACAAAAATCCAGAGATGATGTAAAGCAAAGAACTAAGAAATGAAGAAACTCTAGTGGCAGTGAAAACAGAATTTATCATATGTATATCATATATACATATGATGTTTATATATATAAAACAAATACTAAACAACTTTGAGAATTACGGTTACAGAAAATATATATTTGACAATAAGAGGAAGGACAAAATTACTAATGCACTTATCTAGCCCTGCAGGTAATCAGCTGATACTGCTTAATATTATATTATATATTAAGGGAGACACAATGAGTCTACATTCTCAAGGTTTTATTTAGTCTCTTTTCTCAATTTTAGAGGGATCTTTTGTTGAGAAATATCTCATGGAATGAAAAAATATTTATGTGAAGGTTAAGGGATCTCTCTGGTTTTACTTCAGCTTATCTTCCTTCTATTAAATTCAGATAAATTACATTTAATACTTTTTATTGAAAAATACATGACTCTGCTTTTATGAAAACCCAAATGTTAATAATTATTCATGGATGATGCAATCTGAGTATTTTACCTTCATCTTTGCCTTTTCTGCATTAATTGAATTCTTTATGTGGCATGTGTAAACAAAAGCTAAATTTATTTTTATTTTATTACAAAATTTTAGTCAAATATTTTTCCCACCAAAAAGCTCCAAGCCAGAGGATTTTATTGGTGAGGTCTAAAACCTCAAGAAGCAGAGTTTCTCTATTTAGGTTGTTTTATAACACAGAGAGCTAGAAAATTTCCAACTCATTCTATGACACATTACTGATACCAAAACAAGGCAATTTTTACAAAAAAAAAAAACCAATATGCCAATCACTTTGAATATAAACATAAACACAAATCAATCTGAATATAAATGAACGTAACAATGCTAAATAAAGTATTTCCAACAGGACAGATCCCTTCTGATCCAGCCTTGTGTGTGTGTGTGTGTGTGTGTGTGTGTGTGTGTGTGAGAGCTATGTCACTAAGAAGTTGGATACTGAGAGCTGAGCCTACTTTTGTGTGGAAGCAAAGGAGATAATCTGCCCCCACTCCTAACACCCTGAAGAACCTCCGCTGGACTGAAGGCTATGGAGTCATGGGCCACAAAGAAGTCTCAGAGATGGGCAAAGCCTAGATTGGACTGCATGGGTTCAAACTATGGGGCTGTAATGATCACAGTGCTTCCTCAGCGAGGGGGCACCACACAGGGCTGCTGAAGATGGCATATCAAGGAGGGTGGTGTGCACCCAGAGTAAAGGCAAATAAGGAAATGAACTGCCTGGAGTCAGTTTTATTTTATTTTTATTTTATTTTTTGTAGTCAGTTTTAAAAACAGACATGAAAAAAGGCTCAACATCACTCATCATCAGGGAAATGCAAATCAAAACCACACTGAGATACCACCTCACACCTGTCAGAATGGCTAAAATTAACAAGTCAGGAAACAACAGATGTTGGTGAGGATGCAGAGAAAGGGGAACCCTCTTATGGAGTTCCTCAAAGTTAAAAATAGAGCTATCCTATGACCCAGCAATTGCACTTCAAGGTCTTTATCCAAAGGATACAAACACAGTGATTTGAATGGGCACCTGCACCCCAATGTTGATAGCAGCAATGTCTACCATAGCCAAACTATAGAAAGAGCTCAGATGTCCATCAACAGATGAATGGATAAAGAAAATGTGGGGCATATGCATATGTATATAATAGAATATTATTCAGCCATCAAAAAGAATGAAATCTTGCCATTTGCAACTACCTGGATGGAACTAGAGGGTATTATGCTAACCAAAATAAGTCAAAATAAATTCACTCATACGTGGAATTTAAGAAACAAAACAGATGAACATAGGGGAAGGGAAGGAAAATAAAATAAGATAAAAACAGAGAGGGATGCAAACCATAAGGGACTCTTAACTCTAGGAAACAAACGCAGGGCTGCTGGAGAGGAGGTGGGTGGGGGGTGGACTAGACGGGGGGATCGGCATTAAGAAGGGCACTTGCTGTGATGAGCACTGGGTGTTATATGCAACTGATGAATCACTAAACTCTCCCCTGAAACTAATAATACACTATATGCTAACTAACACGAATTTAGATAAAATTTTTTTAAAAAACCAATAAAACAAATAGCTACAAGTTAGTCTGCTTCATATTATCACCAAGTGTCTGAAATTCTAACCCCAGTGATAAAATGTTCTCTTGTGAAAAAAAAATAGTCCCCCTTGGAGTTAATTTTATATATATGTACACTTTAATTACCTGTCCTTTAATAAATATTGCATTTTACATAACTCAGAGAGCTTTGAGTTATGCAGTTAAGCCATCAACATGTGGAATTAGCTACACAGGATTTTTTTCAAGGGTAAGTTTGTAATGGTTTGGAAATTCTAAGCTTGCTTGTGTCACCCACCTCAGTGGTCGGACACATTCCAGTTCTTAAACGGTAAATTATATACAAGCAATGATAGTACAAATGATTATAAAGTCAAAGAAACAAAACTATTATTTTAATTCTATAAATCGTGTGATTTCTTGGACCTTTTATTTGGAGTTTAAAACTGTGGGAAGCAGAGGGCTCACCGAAGGGTGTAATATTTTTGTTTGGCAAGTGAAAATCTTAATTCACATATGAAACATACTCGTTTTCTTTCATGCCTATCACTAAAGATCATTTTGTAGTGGAGAGAGAGGGGCGGCAGAAAAGGATCCACCTCAGGGGCGAAACGCACTGCAGACAGGCATTGAGCACATTTACTGCTCATATCTCAGGTAATAAGACAGAAATCAGTCCTGAACTGGACTGAGCAAGAGCCCCCCACTCTTGCAAGCAGGAGTTCCAAGGGGGGAAAGAATGGATAAAGGCTGGTATTCTTATTAATTTGGACTTTTATGTGGACACTTCCGCTTCAGCCATAACGGAGTAACCGGAAAGGAACTTCCTTTCCCACCATAAACAGAGAGAAAGCCAGACAAAATAAACGAGACAACTATGTCCAGATATTGGACAACAGGCAGGGCAGGACAGTGATCCCCGAGATTAGGGACACAAACGAGATGAGGCTCAGCTTTCTTCGTGAGAGACTTTCTGCACAAAAGTGCAGACAGGGGGACCTCACCGAGAGCACAGTGATCTCCTAGAGGCAAGGCAACAGAGATTAGTATTGGGGAGGAATGAAGGATCTGGAATCTGTAGGGCAGAGTAATGGAGAAGAAAGTGCTACAGGGAGTAAGAACTCCAGAACAGTGAAGAGGCTTCCCCTTCAGTCTGAGGCTGAAGAGTAAGTTTTGCATGTGTAGGAAACCCTGAGAACTGGCCAAAGAACCTCCAGGGAGCTTTCAGCTTTCAGATCCAATCTCAGAGCTCACAGGGGATGAGAGAACTTCCAGATCCAACCAGCCTGAGGGTAAAGCTCCTGCTGCACGCCCAGGCATTCCACAAGGACACCAGAGTCCAGCTTTTGGGGCGGGCCTCAGCTAGATTTATATAAAGACTGCTGGAACCCCACCGGAACAAAACACAAAAGTCAGCCTCAAACTCACCAGCTGGTCCACAAGTAACTCAAGCGCCTTCTTAAAGTCCAACATTGTTTGTAGGAAGATAACAAAACCCAGAACTCAACAATAGAAAATCCACTACGCCCAGCATCTAATACAGAAGGACTTTGTAATCAAATTCTTGCCACAGAAAGATATCAGGTCCAGATGGCTTCACTGTTGAATTCTATCAATCATTTAAGGAATAAATGATACCAAACCTTCACAGGCTCTTGAGAAAAAACAGCCACTTTAGGAGGCTGGCACAAACCCAAAGAGCTTATAAGAAACGGAAACTGGGCAGACCAATATTCCCCATGAAAACAGTCACAAAAGCTTTAAGAAAATATTAGAAAATCAAATCCAGAAATATATTATATTAGCAGGCTACACAGAGTAGATATACACATATACATGTGTAAATGCACACATATATAACACACATGCCAGTTTTTATATATTAAATTTTTATATATTAGTTGATCTGTACTGATGTATATTATACCTCATTTACAATTATAAAAACATCAACAGAACACATTAATTGGGAAAAAACTGCAAAGCCTATATCTGATAAGGGATTTGTATTTAGAGTATATAAAGAACTCCTATGACTCAATAATAAAAAGATAAATAACCCAATTAAAGAATGCGTAAAGGATCTGAATAGCCATTTCTCTAATAGAGAAGATAGAGACAAACGGCCAATAAACACATCAACAGATGCTCAGCATTACTAGTCCTTAGGAAAAAGCAAATCAAAACCACACTGAAATACCACTTTACACACTCCAGGATGGATATAATAAGAAAGTTAATAACAAGGATTGCTAAGGATGTGGAGAAATCAGAACAAAACTTACACACTCATGACTTGTACACTGCTTGTGGGAATGTAAATGGCGTACAGTCTTTGGAAAACAGTCTGCCAGTTCCCCAAAAGGATAAATACAACCTTATCACACAACCCAGCAATTCCGTTTGTTCCTTGAGATACACCCAAGGGACATGAAAACATACGTTCACACAAAAGCTTGTACACAATGTTCATAGCAGCATTATTCATAACTGCAAGAAAGTAGAAACGACCTAACTATCCATCAACTAATGAATAAATAAAACGCGGTATACCCACCGAACGCTAATGTTCACAGTAGTGTTTCTGTAACAGTCAAAAGATGGAAACAATCTAAATGTCCACCAATGGACGAATGAATAAACAAAATATGGCATATTCATGCAATGGAATTGGCCATAAAAACGAATGAAGTAATTATATGCTATGACTTGGATGAACCCTGAAAATACTATGCCAAATGAAAAAGGCCAGTCACAAAAGACCACATAGCGCATGAGTCTGTTCATATGAAAGTCCAGAATAGGGAAACCTATAGAGACAGAAAAGCAGACTAATAGTTCTTTGGGCTGAGGCAGGGGAGGAGGGGATGGGGGGGCATGGGGGGATGATAGCTAAAGGGTATGGGGTTTCTTTTTGAGATGATGAAAATGTTCTAAAATTGTGGTAATGGTTGCCTATCTGTGAATATACTAAAAACTACTCAATTCTACACTTCAAATAGGTGAACTGTACGGGATAAGAAATTATATCTCAATAAAGCTCTTTCTTTTTTAAGTGTTTCTTTAGTCTGTTATTGGAACTAGGGTCTATGTTGTCAGAGAAATAACACTCCCCGGGGCGGGGGCAGGTCCCTAGGCTACCCACAGAAGACCCCAGTCCTGACACAGCCACACTCCGGAGAAATGCAAAGAGCTGCCCCGAAACCCAGCCTAAATCCTGTTTTCATGGGAGAACAGATGAGGTCAGAAGTCAAGAAGCTGGCGGCACCCTGACCCAGCCCCATCCCCAGGAAGACAGTCGCCAACATAGACAGGTCTGCTGGGGGGTCGAAGGTTCCAGAGGAGCGCGACCAGCCGCCCACAGTCTGGGAGCGACCTGCAGTGACCCCCGCCCGGCCACTTTGAGCCTCAAGGGCACCGCCCACGCGGCGCCCGGGGCCCAGGCTGACCTTGAGTGCGCACTGAGCATGTCCGGTGGGTGCCCGCCACAGGCTCGGTGAGGCGACTGCCGCGAGCCCCTCACCTCCGTCGTCACGCACGCTCCTGCCTCCCGGCCCTTGAACTTGAAGCTCCCCCGACCACGCCGCCAGGTCACGTGCGCGAAGCCCGGGAGACGCGTGCACCGCGGCCCCTCCCCCCGCGCGCACGCACAGTCCACGTGCTCAGCACAGCCAGGCCATCAGGGGTGCGCAGATGGTGAAGTCACAGGTCATCTCCCAGAAGAAATCGGGCCAGGCGCGGTTTGTTGAGCAATTCCGAAGTGCCAGACAGCCTCCCTGTGGCCCCGATATTGCAGCACGGCTGACCTGACCACCCTGAGTTGGAAGAGGGCTCTCTCGGACTCCAGGTTCCCCGGGGTCCGACTCCCCCCCTCCCTGGGGTCCTACAGTTCAGTGTGGCGCTGTTGGCTGGTCAGGTGCTGTTTGCCCCTAGGGGCGGGTGCAGCAGGAAGGAGGGATGGGGGGGGTGGTGTGCTGGGCCTTGGCACTGTATGGAGGAGGGAAGGGGGGGCATGCCCTACACCTGGACTCCGGGCCTGGCGTGGCCCCCTTGCTGCACCCCCAGTGGAAATATTATTTGATCATAAAAAGGAAGGAAGTAATGATGCATGCTGCGACATGAATGAATCTTGAAAATATGCTAAGTGAAAGGAGTCAATATGGATTATGCAGACTGTGTATGATTCTGTGTATGTGAAATGTCCAGAATAGAAAAATCTGTAGAGACAGAAGATAGATTGGTGGTTGCCTCGGAATGGGGGAATGGGAAGGTGGGGGGAGGGGTAGTAGTGATAGCGAAAGGGTAAGGGGTTTGGGGGGGAGTGGCGAGGAAAATGTTCTAAAATTGATTATGGTGGTAGATGCACAGCTCTGTGAATATACTAAAAACCATTGACTCGTATCATGTAAATGGGTGAATTGCACGGTTTGTGAATTATATCTCAAACTATGATAAATATTTTTAAAAAGAGTGGGTAAGAATGGAAAGAATGGAAAAAATGAGACTTTTCAGATACTATGCATGAGTCAATTGGGACAATCACTGTGGAAGGGAGTTTAGGAGCACAAAGTAAAATGGAAAAGTCACATACTCTCTGACCCAGAAATTTCACTTTTATGTGTGATCTGGAGCAGTACCACCCAATCCATGATTAGATGAAGAGCTTGTACCGGAATGTAAATCCGAGCATCACTGCCTTCCTTAAAAAAGTCTTGCTGTGAAATGTGAACCGCAGAGTGTGCTTTGTGATATAGTTGGACTGCTCTGTTATAGACTCCTTATCTTGCCATGGACCATGGCCAGTCTGTGGACCACACGTCTAGAGAAACTTGCCCATGTGCAAGAAGTAAAACAATTACAGAATGTTATGATGGCGAAAAATTAGGAGCCATCTAATAGTCCATCAATAGTGAATGAATAAATAAATTGTGGAATATTGATTGAATAGAATGCCATATAGTCACTGGAAGGGATTTAATACATACTTCTATATAAATAGGTTTCAAAGTATGTAATTTTGTATAAAAAATACAGAATAATATGTCACTTACATGAATTAAAAAACATATAAACCAGTGCTCTTTTATGCTCCCAGAAGTAAATGTGTGTGTGCATTTTTTTGATAAGCTAGAAAATAATGCCCATAATTCATGACAAGGGCTACCTTTGGAGAAAGAGAGTTCAGACTAGGAATTGAGAACAAGTGACTTCAGTTTTATCCATCATGCTTTATTATGTTTACTTTTTTAAAAAAAGATTTGAATCAAATGTGTCAAAAATATTAACAACATTTAATGCTGGGTGGTAGTTCATGGATACTCGATATATACTATTTGTACTTTTCTGTATTTTTAAATTTCTCAAGAAAAACAATAAGGTGGCTGTACTTTTAGTAAATGAAGGCTGCATGTTACCCAGATATCTGCTCCAGTTATATTGAGAAACGAAGTGTGAAACTCCACCATCTGCTAAAGAAATCTTGACATCCGTGGATAGCACAGAAACATCAAAGCCTGACGTTTAAGCCAGATGACAGAGCAGATATAGTTGGGGACATGTGGACAACTGTAGCCATTTGGGCAACAAATCCTGGAGACAAAAATCAGATTCCATCACAGAGTTGGGGAGGAGCATCTAGATCTCTAAGATGAAAGTATCAAAGATAATTGATTATATCTTCATATATGACTTTTCATTAATTTTTCTGCTGGGTGAGAATAAAGAGCTTTTGAGCCGAATAAAACTTGTTAAAAGTGCAAGCTGTTCTGAGGAATCCTTATGTCTATTCCAGTCTGTTATTACAGGATTAAAGTGTTAAGTGTGAGCAGGAACCCAGCAACATATGAAGAATCACAGCTTAAGCCCCCCCTCCTCCCCACTAGCAGTGAATTGTTTCTCTGACTCATCTTTTGTGCAGAGAAATTCATTAAAAGGCACTTGCCTGACTGTGAGGTTATTTCCTTGCTGAACATGTGTGCTGGAGGCCTGCTGAGGGCTGACCGTGGTGCAGATTTCTGCAAGTAGGTGCTTGCTGTGGAAGTCCTTCCCCTGGTAAATAACGCCCCACTTAATAAGTAATTGTGCAATCATGCTGTTATTTTTTTCCATTAAAATAAAATCACATATACTTAACGTTCTAATTCTATCCCCTGATTTAAGGCAGACAAATCTACAAATTATAAGTCACAACATTGATCCCTAAGAGCGTGTAAGTATTAGAACTTTTAGATAAAATAAAGTTTGGAGCTGGCGCAAACCTTTATAATGAATCTTCAGTGATTTCCAGTTTCAATGTATTACGGAGCAGTGAGCCAAAAAAGGTTCTTCTGAAGTACCCTATCCCTCTAGATATTTCATTGTTTTCTCAAATTTTCACACTTGTTTTGCCTATTCGTTTTCACGTGGTGGGTTTTTTTGTTTTGCTTTTTTTTTTTTTTTTTTTGTATTTTTGAAGACTTACCTTCACCAAGTCTTTTCAACAGAGTGTTCAAATTAGTTTTCAGAGAAATGTATCTTTTGCCCGTGCACATTTTCCTGGTTTGTGTAAGCTTGAATTGCACGATTACAACACACATCGCTGGCACAAGTGGTTCGAAGTGACTCTTGGTGAGTACGTGCTAAAATGATGGGAGAAGCCAGATGGAGCGCTGAAGAACACCCCAAAAGAAGGCTGCCCAAGGGGTGCAGTGGGCATTTTGCAGAGCAAGGGACATGCTGCTTAATATGAAAAGCTAAGGCGTGGAAGTTGTTAAGAGCATTCATCTAATGTCAGAGGAGTTGATGCCAAAGCCATTTAAAAGATGATTAAAATTTGCTCTGTGGACTAGGAAGAAAACTCTTCCAGATGAGGGGCCAAGTCTTGCAAAGATACAAAACTCTTAAATAGGACTATATTTAGGGGAATCTGAATTTTGAGGATGTATCCTAATAAAGGTTATTTCGAACAAGAAATTGCTTTTCAGACATAGTTAACTAGGATTATCAACCCAGTCTTTATTAAGGCGATTAGCTAAGATAATTAATACTGTTGCTATATGCATGAACCTATTATTGAACATACCCTTTATGCAGAGTTAACATTTGACTTCGCATGGGGATAAAAAAGAGGAAGGGGAATGGAGGGGGCGGGGAGCTACATAAATTGATTCAAAGCAAAAACATTGTACAAGAAAAATTCTGACTTGCATGGTGCCATACCCTGGTATATTTATCTAGAGGTCTTTCACTTCATTAAAGTTGAAAGAACTTTAGAAATAATTTTGTTTGTTCACATACATATTCACCCCATCGCCCACATATGCGCATGCAACACATACATATTCAATCCCTTTAAAATATAATTTATTTGAAAATATGGTCATAAGATTTATCAGAAACTCATAATGTCAATATAATTTTATTGTAAAAATGATCTGTATATTCCAGGACCATAGTCAAATTTTCATGAGGAGCCTTTCCTCCCGAAAAATGGCATTTCAATTGAGGGCTCACAAAATTTATAAAATTATTATGGTCAAATCACCAAAAAAGCTATAAAAAAGTGAAGATCATCCCTTAATTGAAAGTTTTTCTTTAATTCAGAGTTTATAATTTTGTTATTCCAAAGGAGGGAAGGGCATGAACTGATTGAAAACTTACTGTACAGATTAGTAGATTTCTTAGGTTTTTCTAGCAAATTCATCTCTTCCAATGCTTAAATTCCCCTGCCAGAAACCTTTCTCATGTTTTAAAACACCTAGTTTCTGTAGTGGGTTTTAGCAGGTCCATTTCAAACCATACAGAAATATTTGCTCAAAAACCATGGAAACAAAACCAGAACATGGAAACAAATAATCATTTTTGCTTTTACAGTTTTCTTTATTGCAACTCAAGAAGATCTGTTTTCATGCTTTCCTCAATTATTTATAGATAAATAATAGTTTAATTAGTAGCAAAATAAAACATGCACATGCTCTTGAACGTTAAAATTCCCAATGAGGAAAAATAGAGATCTTCTGTCCTGTCTTTTTTTTTAACCTTCATTTAAAAATCTTTAAGCCATTTTTACAGGAACTTACATCATGTTTGAAGATACAGTGTCATCATGTTATTTGTTCAATTTGTAGATTTAGACGTCTATGGGTTCTCACAATAATAGATGAGAATCTAGTCCTCTACCACATCTCTCTCCATTTTCCCAAAATTCCACAATTCTTCATTAAGTCAGTATTCATAGTTTCTATTATTACGACTTATAAATATTCACAAGGGAGCCACATTGTGCAATTATTACACTTTTCTGCTAGCACACCTTTCTGTTTTCCTGTAATTAACCCTGCCTTACCTTATTTTTTGTTTGCTGAGTTGGCCATGTCTGTCCAACGAATTTTTCTTTAAACTCTCCAGGAGAACAGTACAATTCCTCTAGCTAAACACCACTGCTTTTGCTTTGGGGGCATCCCTCTTGGCGACCTCTGTTGTCCTGCTCCAGGATGGAAGAGCTATGCTCGGATCTGTTGACCACTCTCCTCCGGGGACTTTTCCATTACCTTATTGGTGAGTGCCATTTGCCTCTCTCTCCCAAAGACTCTGTTCCTTGGATCCCAGGTCTTTTCTCTGAGTACACTCCCTTGCTTTGGTTCCCTTCCACCTGGAGTTTCCTGAGAAAGGTGCACAAGAAGTAAACCTTATGAGACCATGAATATAGGAAAATAATATTGTTCACCTTGACACTTGTTTTCCAGATTGGCTGATACAGAATTGTATTGTAGAAATAATGTCCTCCACAGGTGTTCATTGAAGGCATGGTTTCCTTGTGTTCTAGCTTTCAGTGTTGTGAAGAAGACAAATGCCATTACACTTCCTAAAGTTTTGTATGTAACTGATTTTCTTTTCCTCTCTGTTAGTTTAAATTTTTTTTTTTAGAAATACACCTAGTGTTCTGAAATTTCTGATGATGTGTCTTATTAAGTTCTAATTTTCTTCATTGTTTTAAGTATTTAATGACCTCTTTCAATCTGCAAACCTCTGTCCTTCTGTTCTGGAATTTTTTTGTAATACCCTCCCGTCTATTGTCTCTTTTTCCTCTGTAATTCTTAATAAGCAGATGTTGGATTATCGTTAGGAATACACTCAGACTATCCACAAACAAGAATACAAAAATCAGGATTTTTCTTACATAACAGGGCATGTGGATAGAGGCTCAGTGATGCCCAGGGCTGTATGTTTGTAAGATTCTTGGACTTTTCTTCATCTGTGCCACCTTTTTAAGAAGGTGCTTTCCATGATGGAAAAGGGGGAAGGGAAATGGGTGAAGGACCATTGTAGTTCAGGGACCCAACTACTTTTGTTTGGGGACCCCTGAGAGTCAATACCTGCATGACTTTTCTCTGAAATCTAGAAGTTTCTCCAATACTAAAGGCCATGTGCTCTTTCCAAGAATCTCAAGTGAAAGGTGATGGAGGGAAGGGTAGAGTATGATGGGATGAAGCTGGAGAGGTGAACAAGAGCAGGACCATGCAGGATCTTGTGCTAGAAGATCCTGTAAATGCAAAAACTGAACAGCGCATGATCCCTGTCTTCTGGCAGGTTATAGTCTATCTGAAAGAATTGTTATGAATCGAAGAAATCTTGATAAAAGTCCATGTTCTTAACTGCATTATTTTCCACTTAACAGTCTTTAAAGAAAAGGAACTGTTCTCAGACCTCATAGTCACCAAAATATAGCCACTATTGTCAAAGATTCTTCTATAATCCATAGTTCTGGAGCAAATGATGTGCAAGTCTTCAAGCTAATTCCCACTGCCTACTGGATGACCAGACACCTGGAAGGTATAATTCCAACAGGGGATCATTTTTATCACAGCTCCTCTTTATATCCCATAAGAGAATTGGCTCAAACCCTTGACTGGGTACAGGGGCTATCTAATTCAGGAACAACAGTACTGCTGCTTCAGCCCCAGACCGGCTGCCTCCAGAGTCCTTTTCACATGAGAGAAGAATAAACTATCTTTTCTAGGTCAAAGTTATTTTTGTCTTCTATCACACACTACTGAATCTAATCCTGTGTGATATACACATAACGGCTTTCCTTAGCTGGTGAATACTGAGTATGTGATATGTTTGAATATATACAAACCAATTAATTAAAATGTTCGGAAAATAGGAGATTAGAAACAAAAATTACCTTCGGAGCAAATAATTAGTTTAGTAACACTACTCCAGATTTCGGCAAATATTGAGAGTTTCAGTTTCATAATATAAAATTTCTTAAGATCTAGTCACTTTTTTTTTTTAAGATTTTATTTATTTTTGACAGAGAGAGAGTGTGTACAAGCAGGGGGAGCGGCAGGCAGTGGGAGAGGGAGAAGCAGACTCCGTGCTCAGCAGAGAGCTCGATGCGGGGCTCGATCCCAGGACCCTGGGATCACGACCTGAGCCAAAGGCAGACCAACTGAGCCACCCAGGCACCCAAGAGCTATTCACTTTTAAAAGATTCAGAAATGGATTTTTTTTTTTAAAGATTTTATTTATTTATTTGAGAGAGAGAATGAGAGACAGAGAACATGAGAGGGAGGAGGGTCAGAGGGAGAAGCAGACTCCCTGCCGAGCTGGGAGCCCGATGCGGGACTCGATCCCGGGACTCCAGGATCATGACCTGAGCCGAAGGCAGTCGCTTAACCGACTGAGCCACCCAGGCGCCCCAGAAATGGATTTTTTTAAAGACAAGGAATAAATGTTCTATATTCCAGAAGTTAAGCTTTACCAGGCCAAGAATTTTTACCCATTTTATTTAATAATGTCTCCCAAGCATCTCTCATGTAGTGAGAATTCAGTAAATATTTGTTGAACAAATGAATGTGCATATGTAGCAGTGTTGAATTATCACCAGGGTCAAGCAGAAGTTTTGCTTCATGACCATATTAATATAGATTCAGTTATTACATACCTAAATTTTCATAGATATATATATAATGAAAATACATGCACGTAGAATATATCCTTATTTTAAATTATCATTTAATATATATTTTAAAGATGAATGTAATTTAAAGGTGAATCATCAAGGCTGGTTTTCCTCGTGGAAAACACAGTATAAGCAAAGGCTAAGGAATAAAAATATCTGATCAGCTCTGTAATTCAGAGCCTTGTAGGTCCTTAGAAGTGCCCAGAATATCTGGGCAGTGGGGTGGGGACAGCACTGAAAGTTTAACTAGGGTAGAGACATGACCACGTAGATGAGGCTGATGGCCATGTCAGGAATGGGTTCAAAGGAGGCCAGGGGACAGGTGGAAGACCCACTTTATGGAAGGACAAGAGAAGGGGGTGGGATTGAGAAATATTTGGGAGACAGTCCATCAGACTTTGTGATTGATTGTAGGATCAAGGTGAAGGATAGGAAGGCATCAAGATCCCTGGGCAATCCCTGGATGGCTTATAGGACCACCCACTGAGACAGGGGAATAAGAAGAGATTGGGGGTGAGGATATGGTAATGAGTTCAATTGTAAACATGATGCTTAGAGGATATCCAGTTGGAAATGTTTTGAGCAGTCAGATAAATGTAAAGTTTGCTGTAGAAAGTTACCTGTAAATATGGACAAAAATTGCCAGGCACATATGTACACACACACATTCTTATTCATAGCTACATGTAACTATTCATGTGAAAATGCAGTTTATCTTTCATACCTATATAGAGATGAATTTATCAGTAAATATTGTTTATATAACCTTATATGAGAACTTGAGTGCATGTTTATGTATTGAATTTATACATACGGAATGATAACTATATCCGCAACTTTATCTGTATGGAGATATTTCATAGATATAACACATACGTCTTGATATTCTAAAAGGTTAGAATAGATGTCAGTATATTCTAGATTGTTACCTCTGAAAAGTCACCATGGTAAAGAGAAACTGGTACATCCTTATTCAAAATGCTGAAATTCAGTATTCTGAAAAGCTCTTTGATTAAACACAAATATAAAAGATGAGAAGTTCACTCAAAAATATGGGAGGAAAGAAGAGCGAACCACTTTGATATAATGACTCAGTTGGCTACGAGAATGCTGACCAGGGGCGAAAGCTTCTAAGTCCATACACCAGGCTTCATCTAGGACCCAGTGACTCCGGGATTCTGTGGCCTCCACCTGGGTTAAGTCAGGGAAGCAAGTTTTGGTTGCCATGTTGTGCAAATTATTTTTAAAAGCAAGCGACTTTCAAAAATATATGCGTTCTTTGACAAGCATATTTTCTGTATCCGATATAGGGTCAAAATTACTATTAAATCCAAAGGGAAAACAGGGAGGAAACCTGTTATGAGCCTAGAAGCAGAGTCACCTGGCTTTAAAAACTGCTCTTTTTTTTTTTGAGTTTTCTACTTGTCAGCCACATCAGACAAGGAAGATTGTGTTATGTCCCCACCTTGTGGCTATTGCATGAACCATTAGGCAGAAAGCACTGAAATCCATACCGGAAATATTTATTTTCACTGATTTAGCCTAAAATTTTTTGTCCAAATCATCACCCTTCCATCAGACCCCTCACCTGCATCTGCTATACCACACACACACACACACACACACACACACACACACACACACACACACTTAATAATTATGAATGACCTCACCTAGCTGTAGCTTTTCCAATTTTCAGTGGGCTAAGATTTATACTTTAAGCGAGTGCAATTTGGAATATAAAATTCAAAGAGTTATCTTAAATAACTCCTCTACAAGTTTGGTTTTTTTTTTTTTTTCCCATTCTCCTTCTCCCCCAAAAGATGTCTCTTTTTTTTTTTAAAACGTAGGAATTAACTAGCTGAGTTTTGGAGTATTTGAAGCTTTCACCTTCTCAAAAGCTGAATCCCTGACTTACATGAAATTTCTACATCGGTGGCCATGTACATGACTAAAAAAGTTTTAAATTCTCACCTCTTTAGCACTGACCAACTACTGTGCAAATCAGGCACCCTCAATCCTCGTTCTCCCTGGGCCTCACCTCGCTTCAAGTGGTGGAAAGAACGTGGGGGCAGGCACCATCTGGTAGATCAATCGCAAAGGCTGTAGTAATGTGTCTGCCATGCTTGTTGATCAATATATACTGAATAAAAATAAATGTAGCATGAAAATGAAATATTTCTTTGAGAAAGACATCAGGCTTTGAGATGCAGATCGTTCATGATACCTGAGAATGTGCAGATTATATTTTGCTTAGATCCATTCATAGAATCTTCTGAGATCAGCAAAGGACAAGATATCTGTAGTTAATGCAGGATGAGTGATATGCCTTGGTTGAGGCAGTGGGGAGGTCAGGGGTAGGCAAGGCAACAATCAACACAAGTTTGTATTTAAAAAAGAAAACGGAAATGATTGTTTTGTCATACAAAACAGTCTATATAGCTTGGACAGAAACTCTTTCTGGATGGCAGCTGTGAATCTTTAGGAGGGAGGGAAGATGCTGAGGTCTTCATGCTTTCTCAGGATGAGCCAAGCATTAGAGCTATATTGAAAAACTTATTTGAGAAGGGAGGCCCCTCTGCCCCCTTAGACTCCCCATTTAAAACCTTCAGCAGATTGGAGATATGCTAGAAAGTGGGTTGGTGCCAGATCCAAAGACAGTGATTAGACCACAAAAATGATCATAACACAGAAGAAACAATGTCGACTTCAAATGATTTCTTACGCAGTTTGGAAACGTGAATAAGGGCTATTATCAAAATATTTTTATATGTTATTATTTTATTAATAATAAACTTTAAAATAAGTGTCAAAATTTCTCTAGGACGATGGTTTCATGGGACAGACCTCCTTGAGACCAAAGCTGTTACGAAAGTTATTTTTTAAAAATGTTTTCCATTTCATTTTTTCACCCCAGAGGTAATCAAGACTTTGTATAAACAAATACATTCAGGTATGGATAGAGAGGGACGTGCGAGTCCTCTCTGTGTAGAGTGAAGATGTGACGTGGAGTGGGGCTCCTGGAGTGTGATTGGAGCACACAGCACTTTCACGGTCTGACCTGGCCAGTTGGTGACAGCTGCCTCAAAAATCCTCTGCACAAATAGCCTCTGCGGGCATCGCAGGGCCTGACACTAGGGAGCAGACTAGCCTACGTTTATGGACGAACCTTCCGGAAACAGGATTGAGACTTCAAATAATTGTTTGCAGACCTGATGAAACAAGCAAAGAAACCTGAAAAAGAAACCAAAAATTTGGCAGTCCGTTAAATTAAAAATAAAGAAACAAATGAAAACTGGGCTGTGATTTTTTTTTTTTTTTGCTCAATTCAATAGAAACACTGACAGCTAAGCGTACGTATGTGTATGCATATGAACAAAACACACCAGTGAGGTAGGGCTTAAGGAAGATCCCAGTACAGGACGAGCGAGGTGAAGGAGCCAGGCAGCAGGGCGCTACCCCACACAAGACAGCCATATGACTGACGTCAGCATGGCTGGAGGACACTGTCTCGGGGGTGAGTAGCCACATGAGTTTAGAAAGGTAGACAAAGTCATTCTTGCAAGATCCTGTAGTCTAGAGATGTCCAGGTGTTCCCCTCTCCTGCTGTATGGAAACCTCTGTAAATGGCACAGATTCCTTGGGGAAAGGACAGGGTGATATTGATCAGACAGGAAGCATCACCGTGGCCCTGTTGGAGTGAGAACATCTCGGTAGCTTGATAAATGGAGTTCTGGTCCAGACCAGCTCTCAGTGGGTCCACGGATCACAGTGCTCATTTTCTCAGTCACCAAAGGTATAACTGAAATGGACACAGGTAGGTCAGAAGGAAAAAGGAGGGGAGAAAGCTGTACCTTGGAAAATTTAAGAATAAGAAAGCTGGTATGACTTCCAGACAAGTACTGCCAGAGGTACACAGAGAAATGGCACAATGATGAAGAGTCATTTCATCAGAAGAACATGAAAACCATAAATGTATATGCCCAATAACGGAGCTTCAGAATACATGAAGCAAAAATTGACAAGACTGAAAGGAGAATAGAGAACATACGATCAAAATTCGAGACTTAACACCCCCCTCTCAGAATGTGGTAGAACCAGACAAAAAATTGGAAAAGATATGGAAGATTTTAACAACATCACTCATCTTGCCTTACACTCACAACGGCAGAACATTGAATCTTTTCCAGAGAACATAAAATGTTCGCCAAGAGAGACCATGTGCTGGTCCATTAAATAAATCCTAAAGCATTTCAAAAGATTACAGGGTATGCAACTAAGTTGAAAAATAAATGACAATAGTATATGTTTTTAAAACCCAAATATTTGGAATCCATTGGTCAAGGAAGAAATGTCAAAGGAAATTGGAACACATTCTGAATAATGATAAAAAGAAAGTTTATCGAAAATTGAGGTATGCAGCTAACATAGCACTAGGGGGTCAATGCTTATATTAGAAAAGGCGATAAATTTCAAATCAATGATTTCAATGCACCTTACAAAGCTGGAAACAAAATAGCATCTTTATTTTATTTTTGTAAATGTAGGCTCCATGCCCAGCATGGAGCCCAAATTGGGGCTTGAACTCATGACCCTGAGATTGAGACCTGAGATCGAGAGTTGGACACTTAGGGGTGCCTGGGTGGTTCAGATGGTTGCGTGTCTGCTTTCAGCTCAGGTCGTGATCTCTGGGTCCTGGGATCGAGTCCCACGTCTGGCTCCTGACTCAGTGGGAAGTCTGCCTTCTCCCCCTGCCTCTCCCCCCAGCTCGTTCTCTCTCTTGAATAAATAAATAAATAAAGTCTTTAAAAAAAGAGTTGGACACTTAACCAGCTGAGCCACCTGGGTGTCCCCAAAATAGCACCTTAAATCTAAAGGATTAGATATGAAATAGTAAAAATAAGAGCAGAAATCATTGAAAAAGGGAAAAGGGCGACAATAGAGAAAATTAAAACCAGAAGACAGTTCTTTGAAAAGATTAATAAAATTGATAAATAGTAGTACTCAGGAAAAAAGAAAAAAACAAAAATTATAAATATCAAGAATGAAAGTGCATCTCTCTACAGATCCTACAATACTAAAAAGATAGAAAAGGGGAATAGTATGAATAACTTCATGCCAATAGATTTAATAAACTCCAATGAAAAATAAAATTTCCCAAACCTGATGCAAAATAAATAGAAAATCTGATTTAGGAGATTGAATTTGCCATCAATAATTTTCCTTGAAAACTTCAAGTAGTTTCACTGGTGAAGTCTATCACACACTTAAAGATGAAATCACAGCAATTCTGTACAAACTCTTATAGAAAGTAGAAGAGGAGGAACACATTCTAACTCATTTTATGAGGCCACCATCACTTAGATACCAAAACCTAAAAAAAAAAAAAAAAAAGATTTTACAAAACAGAAAAATTATAAGCCAATATCCCTCAAGAACTGACAAGTGAAAATCCTTAACATAATATTAGCAAATTGAATCCACAATATAAAAACAGGCATACTTAGGGAATGTGCATACTTTTAGTACCTCAGTATACAGCACATATTGTAGGTTTAGTATATATAGTATTTTTTGTACAATACTTTTTTACTAAAAAAGTATTCCTTTTTATCTGAAATTCACTTTTAACTGGGAATTCTGTATTTTTACTTGATACATCTGGTAACCCTATGAGTTCAAGATGCCTGGAGACTTCCAAATAGTAACGTTCTTCAGGCAGTTGGAATGTATGGGTTCACCATGCAGTTTCAACTATTTGTGACCTAGGAATTAAGAGATAGGATTCTGAATATCAGTTTAAATTGAAGAGTACTCTTCGTTCCCCTCCTACCACTGAGGATCACCCTCTAGGTGTCTTCCTACTGCCAACCACTTTGACCAAAACATAGCCCATATCCAGAAGCAAAGACTGATGTCCTATCCTTGTTGTCAAAGGAGCTTCTGAAATCACAGGACCAAGTTAGAAAAGTGTACTGATTGATCTTGGAAAAGTGCTCCATAACGACATCTTAAAATTTAGGTGGAATATATTTCCTGACTACCTTAGGAAACAGAATTTACTAGAATATGTTGACACCTCCGAGGAAGAGTTATTTTTAAAAATCCAAATAATTGATGCCTCTGAAGACAATTATAATTTAACAAGTATCCTATTACTTGCTTATGGAATCATAAAAATAATTAGTGACTTACTTTGATATTGCTGACAGCAGTGATCATGGCAACTTTCTAAAGTAGTAGGATTTCTTTTTTAGGGGGAAAAAGTGTACAAAGTTCACAGCCGTATTTTTCTGGTTTGCCAGGGTTGTTGGTGCATTCCTTCTGCCTTTAGGGTGAAGACAGGGTCCAGGGTTGTCCATGCCCTGTTACTTCTGCATTCCCAGACCCAGCAGAGATAGATGCTCAGAATGCCTTTGTGTGAGTCTCATTTCCATTGCTTTTGGTCCCACCTGCCAATATAGGACCTTCAGTCTCTGCAAATTCTCTCCCAGTTATTTCTAGGCATTACTAGAATGTGCCTTGCATGTGCACGCAAACAAGTTCTGTTCACTCCCATCCCGCGGCTCTGGCTATTTTCTAGCACTCATGCTCTGTTGAGCCCTGCTGGCTAAGTGGGATGAGAATGATTCTGCCCTGACTGCAGAGGAGCTCCTTCCCCCACATTCCTCAGCCTCCCTGAGGTATCAGGGAGGCACCAGGTTGTCTGAAACACTCTCTGTAGAAGTGGAGAGATACACTCTTTCTCTCTCTCTTGCATAATTCTTTGTCTTCATGCCAAAGCAACATGGTTGTACCCAGTGACTTTCAGAGATTTTAGTAAAATAACTCTCCCGCTCTCCATCATGTTTATCTCCCGTGGATGCTGAACATTCCTGCTGAGAGGCAACAGTGACATCTGCTGGTAAAGGGAAACACTTCCAGCCACAGCTAATTTTTTTTTTTTTTTTCCTTTTCTTTCAGAGTTTATGAAACTCTACAGTCAGGTCAAGACAGCACTGACCAATAAGAACAGATCTAATCCCTGACTGGCCATAATCATTTTATTTTTAAAGTGTTGTATATTTTTACTGTCTAGGATATGCTATTCACTATTTCAGTAACTATAGGAGATTCTAACCAAAATGGGTGAACAGCTCAGGGAATTGCCCAGAGGATCCCACATTTCTAAGATTACTTAAAATTGAAAAATATTAATTTACCAGCTGTTTTGGGACCATGTAAAGCAAATTTCCACTTCCAGTTCTAGAAAGACACAAAACAAACAAATGAACAACAAACCTGCATCACACTCAACCATGGTGATATAGAATTCCTGATTAGACGTGTGGACTCCTAGAGCTGTGGAGTCTGGCTTTGAATCCCAACTGTGCAAGTTAACAGCTATCACCTTGGGCAAGCAACTGCATTTCTCTGTGGCTCAGTTTTCTTATCTATAATGTAGGGATAAAAATAATAATACTTACCTCATAGCATTGTCATGAGGATTAAATGAGCTAATATGTGCAAGGGCTTGGCATGGTCCCTAAAACATAGTAAGGACCCTATGAGTTTTAAGTACTATTATCTTATTTAAATAGTGCTATCAACTGTTTCACAGTAATCTGGATTATCTGGAGAACACGTGTGGGTGAAATAAAGAAAATAAAGAACTCCAGAAATGTTACGTATATCATCAGAATCAACATGAAAGCAAAATGAGTCTGCCAGGCAATCCTAAAATTCACAAACCTTCTTGCACATGGAAAACTAGAAAAATTTTTTGCTGTTTTAAAAGTTTTACCAATTGTTTTCTTTTTACTGGCCAGTGGATATACTGAAAAAGATAAAGAGAAAAAATAGAAAATCATGTTTGTGCATGAAGCCAGAGTTCTGTTTCTTTTAGAATTCCAAGTGAATGGTTTTTATAATTTTAAAGTAGCTTTATATTCTCAAGTTGAACAGATATTAAATCTTATCTTCAATACAAACACATCCTCAAGACCAGCCTATGTTAAAGGGCATCATTTGAATCACGTTAATGGAAACTTCACCTAATACCGAAAACCACCTCAGTATTGTTTTGAGAATTGAAACATGGCATGAATTAAGAATTGATTAGAATATTTCGTCCCCTACAGTAAGAGGGGAAAAAAAAAAAACAAAAACATTGAGAACTATTACCACAACAACAGTCACCCAAGGTTAGTACAGATTTAGTCGACACATCTTTGTTGTTTTAAAACAGAGGTTCATTGAGGTTAGGCCACTGACTTTTGGTTTTGGCTCAGGTCGTGATCTTGGGGTCATGAGATGGAGCCCCGCGTTGGGCTCTGCGCTCAGTGCGGAGTTGGCTTAGGTTTCTCTCTCCTTCTGCAAGTGCGTTTGAGTGCACACTCTCTCTCCCTCTCGCTTTCAAAAATAAATAAATGTCTTTTTTAAAAAATAAAATAACACAGAGATTCACATACCCTGAGGGCAGAGCTATGTTGGGGGTACACAGACTCACAGGGAAACAGAGCAGTGTCTTGTCAACACTTTTTTAAAAAGTCAACAATGTAGGTAAGGGTTTTCTTTGGCATTTTTATTAAACATATGCATGAATAAAGGTAGCAGAATTCCATGTCTCCATTTTATCTAATGGAATGATTCAGGTCATTTTCAGAATTACTTTGAAATATTAAACTGATATAAGAGGGCAAACAGTGATGCCATTTTATACTAAAGTGATTTTAAGTCTGTTTCAGGTTTAAAAAAAAGAGAGAGAGGCAGCCTATCAAAAAAACACTGGTCCCATCAAAAAACTCAAACACCAAATTTTAATGTGCTCCAAGCACAAGCTTGAACAGTTAGCTGATCAACGGAGGTTACTCCAATGTGCACAATATTTGCAGGAAAGCATAGAAATCAAGTTCTTGGTGTTTTGCTATTTTTTTGCTTTACATATGAAATGATTTTAATCAATTCATAAAGAATTTCCTGGTGAAATACTGAAGTGTGTGAGTTTGTTGTCAGATTCTAATTAAAGTCACTTTCAAATTGGAAAAGAAGCAGGTATCTGCAGGCAGGGCCCGTTAGTGACGGCAAGCCCATGCATCAAAATACTCCAGCAGTCACGGCTTCGTCCATTGGAAATGGTCTTTTTGATTTGGATGGTATATAGCAAAGGCTAGTAAAAATAGAACAGTTGGCAAAACTTTTTAAAAAGCAAGCAGGGGCGCCTGGGTGGCTCAGTTGGTTAAGCGACTGCCTTCGGCTCAGGTCATGATCCTGGAGTCCGGGGATCGAGTCCCGCATCGGGCTCCCTGCTCAGCGGGGAGTCTGCTTCTCCCTCTGACCCTCCTCCCTCTCATGCTCTCTGTCTTTCATTCTCTCTCTCTCAAATAAATAAATAAAATCTTTAAAAAAAATAAAATAAAATAAAAAGCAAGCAAAAATAACCCCAGATGGAATGCTCGGCTAAGCACAGGTCATCAGTTCCCTGGCGCGTTCTGACCAGCCTGCAGATGCCAGGAGCGAGTTGTAAGATTGAGGGAAGATACAGCTCTATAACGAGCAGAATCAAAAGAGAGAAATAACTAAAATATTACACAAATTCTACCTCGTGTACATAACTTTTTAAATATATATAATACATATATAACACCCATGTGACATATACATACACACACCTAGAGTATTTTACATATATGTATATATGTGTGTATATAAAAACATATACAACATATAGAATATTATCTATATATTATGTGTATAGCTTATACAACTAAATTACCATAACCTTGAAAACCTCAATGAAAAAGATAAATTTCTAGCAAAAATGATGTTTTAATGACACAGGGAGAAATCGAAACAGAAAATACAAACGGGCTAAAAGACCATTTTAAATATTGTCATTGTAATAACCAAAAACACCTGCCAAAAATTTTGTACAGGTGCATGCCACCAAGCTTTTATTTTTTATTTTTTTAAAAGATTTATTTATTTATTTATTTGAGAGAGAGAGAAAGTGCAAGCACAGGGAGGGGCAGAGGGAGAGAGAAAATCTCAAGCAGATTCCATGGAGCCCACCTGATGTGGGGCTCGATCCTAGGACCCTGAGATCGTGACCTGAGCCAAAATCAAGAGTCGGCCGCTTAACCAACTGAGCCACCCAGGCGCCCTCCCACCAGCTGTTTGAAGAACAGATAATCTTCACGGCCTTCTACAAAAGTAGAAATCAAGTGTTCTTTGTACTCTTCTATGCAGCCATCTTTGACTCTCTACTAGTAAGAACAAGCAACATGAATTCTCATATGGAAGGATTATCCCAATGTTCCCTACAACTAGCTGCTTAGAGTTTGACTCATGCATCCATATCCAAGGGCCTAACACCAGCCTGGGTTTATGTGTCCTTTACTCAACCCTGGTTCAGTGTAAGGTGTGAATTCTTGCCCACACCCTGAGTCAGAGCTGCTGACCCAACTAAAGCCAGTGGGTGAGACCACAACCTTCTGCATCTATCAGATTTTATTCAGGTACAGTTCTTGATCTGCAGACAGACATCCTGAGAATTTTCTTAGCAGGAAGGGTTTAAGGAACCCTAACTATTTCAATAAACTGCACGTATGTCCTACACCAGCTCAGTCTAACATCCATAATGTACAGCAGCAAGGATCACCTACCAACTTGGGAAGTGTGGGTTGAGTTCTTGCTAATTCATTCAATGCAGATGATTTTCAAGTGGTCTTTTTTTGTAAAACATGCACATCAGCTAAACCAACTTACAGCTGTAGCCTGCAGAAGATGCATGCTAAAATATTGCCTGAACCAGGCGATTTTCCTATTATAAAATTGTCCTTGGCCCCAATTCACCTAGATATGTAATGTAAGACTGCTATTACTATCTGTTAAAATGCTTTTGAAGTTATAAACCTTTACTCATTCATTCCACAATCTTTTATATGATCCATTATAGATGACACTAAGTTCATGATGTGAGGGAGAAACTGATGAATAAGACAGATGAGGTCCTTGCTTTTATGGGATTTGGATGCTAGTGGGAGAAGACAAATAAATAAATAACAAATAACACAGTTTCATGTAATAAATAAAATAAAGAAAAGAAGCAAGGTAATGAGAGATTTGATGGGCCTGGGGGGAAGGGGGAAGGTTAGATAGAATGATATGGGAAGACTTCTTGAAGGAGGTGGCATTTGAACCAAAACCACCTGTTGAGTATTGAGAGTCATGGGAAGATCAGGCAAAATGAATTCCCAACAGAACGATCAACAAACCTAAAGGGCCTACATTTGAAATGAGCTTGCTGTGGTCTAGAAACATCAACAAGGCCAGAGTGCATAGAGGTAGTGAATGAGGTAGATGATGGTCCAATCCCACACAGCCTTGTGAGCCAAGGCACAGGATACTGAGAAAGATTGGGACACAAAATAATGTGTTTTGATGCCAGCTTATTTTAAGAGAATTTATTATTACTTACAAATTATTACAAGGAAGAAATGCTTCTTAGAGTTCTTCCTAGGTTTAAAAGAATCTTCTATAGTCCTTTTACATGAGGTCTCCCTAGAGATAGAGGAGAGAGGTCAGAGTAAAATAATTATCACAAGACTAGTGGGCAGGGTGCCTGGGTGGCTCAGTTGGTTAAGCAACTGCCTTCGGCTCAGGTCATGATCCTGGAGTCCCAGGATCGAGTCCCGCATCGGGCTCCCTGCTCAGCGAGGAGCCTGCTTCTCCCTCTGACCCTCCCCCCTCTCATGTACTCTCTCTCATTCTCGCTCTCTCAAATAAATAAATAAAATCTTAAAAAAAAAAAAAAAGACTAGTGGGCAAAATCCATCTCCCATAACAAAATCAGTTAACAACTTCAGGTGAATGAACATAGCTTTTTTTTTTTTTTTTTAACAACAAAATGATCTTACAAATGTGATTTCCTATAGTAGACATTTTTAGTCTCAAGGACACATGTCAACAGAGTCCTGGCACTGTTAAGGACCCTTTCAAGATAACAGGTGAGCTCTTTGACCTCCTCAGCAAATAGATGGACGCTCACCCAGGAAGACCAAAGAATAAGCAGAGACATCACTTACATTTGTGGGCAACTAGTATGTATATATATTAGCTACATTTTCCTTATTTACCTAGCAACAGGTGATGCTGGTTAAATAGTTTGTCTTCTTTCCATTCTTTCAAGATTTCTTATTAAACTCTGAAGGGAGGCACATGGCTTCCAGCTTCAGCTACATTTTTTTTTTTTCCCTAAAGATTTTACTTATTCACTTGACAGAGAGAGAGACAGCGAGAGAGGGAGTACAAGCAGGGGGAGTGGGAGAGGGAGAAGCAGGCTTCCCGCTGAGCAGGGAGCCCGACGCGGGGCTCGATCCCAGGACCCTGGGACCATGACCTGCGCCGAAGGCAGACGCCCAACGACTGAGCCACGCAGGTGCCCCTTCAGCTACATTTTTTGAATGAGCAACTGTGGGGTTCATAATTTACTCTTCCTACAGAAAGTTGATTTTATTCTAGGTGTAGCAGAAAGCCATTGGTGGTTTCTGAAGGAGGAGAGCAATATCACATAATTCATATTTTAAAAAGAACATGATGACTGCTGTCTGTAATGTGGATGTTGGGGACTAGGAGTGAAAACAGAAACACTGATTAAGAGGTCGTGGAAGCCTACTAGATGTCAGAGGGGGGGCTCAGATGCAGGTGGGTGGAGTGGCGATCAGTGATCCGATTTGGTAAGCATTTTGGAATTGGAGCCAACTACTGGTGGGTTGGGCGGGCACCTGGGAGAGGCGGTAGAAAGAGTAGAATCATGCGTTTGGTGTTTGAGGTCTGAGCAATTGGATGGTATGAGAATGAGATGGAGAAGATTTTGCAGGTGTGCTGCAGAATCAGTTTCTGTTGGGTATCTGGAATGTAGAGTGGTCCATGAGACATCGTGATGGAGACAATTAATAGGTAGTTTGTTATAGGCGTTTGGTAACGAAGGTCTATTTCCGGACAGATGTGAATTAATTCTGTGGGACTGAATGGGATTTTTCTAGGGAGAGAGTGTGGATAGAGAAGAGATGACTGGAGTGAGCCCTCGTGCATTTCAGCATTTGCAGGACAGAATGGCAGAAGGATCCAGCAAAGCTGCAAAAAAGGAGAAACCAGTGAGGGTGAAGGAATACCAGGGAAGCACAATGTCACAGGAGGCAAATGAATAAACTATTAAAAATGTTATGAGCTGAGAGATTGCCCCTGGACACAGGAGTCTGTGTGTACTAATCAGGACAGGCTCCTTATGCTGCCTGAACAAATGGTCCACCAAACATTCATTCCCCCCTCATGCTACATGTGCAGCTCGGGGTAACTGGGTGCCCTGCTCATTGTAGTCACCCAGGGACAGGGCCTGACGGAAGTTCTGTTTTGACATGCACTTCCAAGATTGACAGGACAGGGGAAGATGCCCTCCTGCATTGGCTCCTAAAGCTTTACTTGAAAATGACGCAGGCCACTCCTTTCACATTTCGTTGGTCCAAGGAAGTCACGGCCACAGTTAACTTCAAAAGAGGTAGGCAGGAGCCGTGCTACCATGTTCCCGCATAGAAGATGAAAATGGGGTACCTGCAAACAGCCCTCGTGACGACCAGGCAGTGGATTGCTGGGGGTATGTAGAAGTGGGATGTCAGTGGTGCTCTTCACTGCTTGGAGACATTTAGAGACCAGAAGATTCTTCAGTTTATTTGACCTATTCTGGCTTCAAAACTAGCGAGGATGGGGGACTTTCATCCATGTCATTTCACAGGAACAGTGCAAAGTTGAGGCCTGGTCAAAGTTCCAGTGCTTTCTCCTAAGATACAACTCAGCTGTGTAAACCCAACACCACGCTGCCTGAAGTATGAGTTCCCTCCCAGTCCACAGCCCACGTAGCAGGGTCCAGTCAGGAGATCAATATTTTAACAGAGAGAATTTGATAGAAAGAATTGTTGACTGGATAAAAGGTGATTAACTACAAGAAGGAGTAAAAAAGAACGTCACAGGGTGCCTGGGTGGCTCAGTCGGTTAAGCCTCTGCCTTCAGCTCAGGTCATGATCTCAGGGTCCTGGGATCGAGCCCGGCATCAGGCTCCCTGCTCAGTGGGGAGTCTGCTTCTCCCTCTGCCTCTGCCTCTCACTCCGCTCATTCTCTCTCTCTCAAATAAATAAAATCTTTAAAAAAAAAAAAAAGTACTCCAAGGTTTAACAGGGGCAACAATGGCGGACGGCAGTTACAAACATCACAGCTGAGGGAACAGAGTACAAGGAAGGGATTTGGAAATGTTGCGGAGGGCCCTTCAGAGATGACATTCAGACTTCTGGGCTGAAGGAGTGGTCAGTGGGGGTACAGACTCCTCAGAGAGGTAAGTCACTGGAGACGACCTGCCTCTGAAGCCCGAGAGCCCTAGCCAGTGTGATGAACTCTGCTGGGACCACAGCTGCCTTGTGAGTGGCTGTCACAGGGAGAGCCAAAACAGAGAAAAAGAATAGTCCTGTGTGGGTAGAGTTCATTCCCCCAAAGATATGCTGAAGTCCTGACCCTTAGTACTTGTGAATATGACTTCCTTTGGAAAGAGGGTTTTTGCAGATGTAATTAAGATGTAGGATTAGATAAAGCCATAGTGGAGTATGGTGGGGTCCTTAATTCAATGTGACTGGTGTCTTTCTAGGAAAAGGAGAGACACAGAGTCAGACACACAGAGAGAGCACCATGTGAAGACAGACACGCAGAGGGGAGATGACCATGTGTGTGGTGATGTGTGGACTTGGGGTGATGCAACTACAAGGACGGCCAGAAACACCAGATGCCAAGACAAAGGCTTGGAACAGATTCTCTTCTACCACCATCAGAGAGAGCATGGTCCTGCCGACACTTTGGTTTCAGACTTTTAGGATCCAGAACCAAGAGTGGGTAAGCTTCTGTTGTAAGTCACCCAATCTGTGGTAGTTTATGGCAGTCCTAGAAAACTAGCTCACGTCTTTTCTTCCTCTTGCAGCCCACAGCCTCCCTTTGGGACCACCTGTGGGCAGGTGAGGAGAAATGAGGTTCCTGGAGTCCCCACTTCACAAAGCAGAATAAAGAACACTGTGTGGAGCTCAGAGGTACTAAACTAATAACAGGTACAGCCTGGGAGAACTTGGACAAGCCGAAAAACTTCTAGGATGCTCATTTCTGCTCATGTAGGATGGATAATAATACAATGGGGCCTCATTGAGCTGTTGGGAGGTTGTATGTGAAATGCATATAGTTGGCTTAGCTTCCTACTTGCGGAAAAACCCCACCACTTACGATGTCTCTTCATATGTTTAATATTTTCCACATGAGTTGAAACAAAGGAAAAATTGCCTGATTTTCTGAGGGAATTTATGGCACACCCACCTTTCTTTTGGAGACATAACAGCACGATAAAATGTCAGCTCTCATGACAATTTAAAGCCCCAGCATCTGGAGGTGGGAAGGACCTATGTGTCACCCCCACAAATCCATCCAGTGAAAAGATGCTACATTTGCAGGAACTCCTCCAAATACCCAAATTAACTTAAATCCTTAATCTTTTCAGCCTCCCTCCGAACAAACTGAACTTGAAGTGAAAAACAGAGCAGCCAATTTAAAATAAAAAGAATGTTCTGTAGGAAACATCAACAATGCCAACACCGAAATCACGGGGCTGCTTCAGTTCTTTGAGAAAGTACCTCTGCGGCCTCTGACTTGTCTGGGTTGGGAATTTTTATTGCTCTCGGACTCACAGCATGTTTCCCACAAAACTCAGGGTCACTGGTCATCTGCTTCACTCTTTTCCATTTAGGTTAATGACCTACGTTTTAAAATGAAAACAAATTGGGACTCATTCTAAGAGACAGCTGGACCACGTTTGCTCAACTTGAAGGAGGCTACAGAAATAGAGATTCATCTCTGTTTTCCTGAGGCATGTTCATGCTCAGAACTCACAAGAGTTGGCCCCAAAGAGAGGGGTGGCTTGAAACATTGGGGTTTGCTAATAAACTGTGTATATTACAGGGCAATGGCTGGATCCTGAGGATGCCTCGCCAGGTCAGATCCTATAGCTTGGTCCCTAAAGACATACACTGCCTGAAATAAGTCCAGCTTGCTGAATGGCTACCATATGCCAGAGCCTGGACTAGACACAGGGCAAAGAGTGATCAACAAGACACGGACTTATAGCCTAATAGGGGAGGCCAATTCTGACAAATGTGTGATGATCCTTCTGCATCTCACTGTGTTTAGAACTTCCAGAAAACACTGGCATTTAGGTCATCCTGGGGCTGATCTCGGGTTCCTCGTGAGATCCTTAAAAGGCTTGTCTTAGTCCAAAGCTTGTTCTTAATGGAGCACAAACATCTGAAACTCAGCACGCATCACGTGGCTGCAGCTGCAGGGTGTCTGGCTTCTGCTGGCCGCCATGGGTTCCCTGACCACATCCCTGGCTAACTGTTCAATGTCCACTTGTTCTCCATCTTTTAGAAACTCACCAAAGAAAGTGCTCTGAAATTGTTTGATTGGGAGTCCTCCCACTGGGATGCCTGGTTCCGAGGGAGCACTCTGCCAAAGGCACAGATCTCCAAGAGATCTCTAAAATCTCTACTGGTAAATGGCCATCAGTAAGGGGTCACTCGAACACCAAGTTCCGCTGCACAGGATTAGTGTTCAGTAAAGTGTGCTTGGAGCCTGATTGAATAGACCACTCGTCAACACTTAACATTAAATGAAAACTCAGGAAGAAAATTCATGAAAAAAAAAAAGCCATTCAGGGAAAAATACCCCATTTTCTGATAGCAAGAGATCTCTGGAGTTTTAGCATTGCTCTTCCAAGCCCTTAGAATATGGCTTCTATGTTTCATGGGGCCGTGTGGGGAGACAGAGCCAAAATGAACACAAGATAGTCGTTAGCAGAGTTAGAGTTAGGAATAGTCACATCAAGATTTTATTAGTTTAGGAAGGAGGAATCAAAAGACATAGGTGAACCAGTGAGTTTCAGGAACCAGTGAGTTCTCCCAGATATTTGAAGAAGGAATATGGGCTGGCTCTTAAGTATTCTGTTCCAGATCAGCTTTCTCACTAAGACCTCTTTTTTTTTTTTTTTTGATTGTGCTACGTTGGTGTGATCAAATTGTTCTTTATAATCTGACATACACTTTTGACTCCCCCAAGAGCCAGAAATACTATTCAATTCTATTCTGGGACCAATATTGTTTCAAAGGAACGAGGCTACAGTTCAGTACTTTTAAGCAAGAGGGCACAATGAAGCAGTCCTAATAAAATATATGAGTAGGGCTGCCTGGGTGGCTCAGTCATTAAGCGTCTGCCTTCAACTCAGGTCATGATCCCAGGATCCTGGGATTAAGCCCCGCATCGGGCTCCCTGCTCAGCGGGAAGCCTGCTTCTCCCTCTCCCACTCCCCCTGCTTGTGTTCCCTCTCTCGCTGTGTCTCTCTCTGTCAAATAAATAGATAAAATCTTTAAAATCTTTAAAAACATAAAATAATTAAAATATAAATATAAAATATACGAGTAAAGATGGTATTCATGGGCAGAATTAGCCGCACGTGTGAGCAGAGCTCTGGTATCTATGGGACATGCTTGGCCATTTCCTGAAGACCCCCTCTCCACCAGCATCAGAAGCTCAGGTCTGAGCATCCCATAAAAGCCTTCATCAAAAGCTCCACACTTTAACTAAGCTGACAGATTTTGAGAACTTTCAGAAGGAGAGCACATTAAGAAGGCTTAGTTTTTATGGTTAGGCTATTAGTGTAGCTCATCACAAAGCTAAAAGTAGGGCTCTGAGGGAACGATACATAGGGTCTTTAAGAGGATTATCATATTGATCTCTTCCATAACGAAGTCCGCTTCATTTATTGCCTGTACTAAATATTTAATACCAATAAAAGGACACGGCATGGTGTCAAGGTGAAGTTTGGAGTCTGAACTTAGACTTCATAGGTTTCATATTTTGGGTTTGCCGTTTTCCTGCAGCTATGCATGGGACCTTCAAACGGTATGTGGTATCATTGCGTCTCATTACCTCATAAGTACAATGGAAATAATCATAGAATCAACTTCCTAGACAGAGTGTTCTATGTTATCAGCAATACATATGTGGAGATCTAAACGAGTGTATTTGTACCACACATAGAGCCTTGCCTCCCAGCCACATTGTGAGCTGATTTCAGATAAGCATGCAGGCTTAGTTACCTTTTATTCCACGCTGCCTGGCACGGGATTAGGTACCTGGTAGTAATGCCTGATGTTGCAGTAGACTTTAAAGATTTTTTTTTTTTTTTTTTTATTTGACACACAGAGAGAGAGAGAGAGGGAACACAAGCAGGGGGAGTAGGAGAGGGAGAAGCAGGCTTCCCGCTGAGCAGGGAGCCCGATGCGGGGCTCGATCCCAGGACTCTGGGATCATGACCTGAGCTGAAGGCAGACGCTTAACCGCCTGAGCCACCCAGGCGCCCCGTTGCAATAGACTTTAACAGCTTTCTTACGGTGTCTTATCGTACGGGCAGTTTTAAACCTTGTTCAATCTCTAAACCGTGTTTTAGGCAAGGAGGTACTCTCATCTCTAATTGACTATGGAGAACAAAAGCCTCCAGAATTAAATAACTGGTCTACGGTCATCCGGTTAGAAATAGGCAAAGCCAAACTCTGAACTGTGGTTTTTATTATTTCAAAGACAGTGGCTGTCCTGTGCTTGCTTTGGTTGCTTGATAGGAACACAGTCACGGGTGAGTTCTGGGTGCCTGGAGAGGCCCCTCAAGGAGGATTTGTGAGGCATGAGGACATCCCGCCTTTCTACAGTGTTCTAGACTCAGCCCTGCCACTCCACTCACTCGGCTTCAGGCACAAAGCCTCTGGCACCCTGCTGTGGCCGAAGGCTAGGTCACAGAGAGAGACTGAGAGCAAGAGCAGAGGCAGGTCCAAACTGGTCTTTGTTGAGCCCTGCAGACACGCAGGGCTGAGGTCAGTGCCCAAGGACGAGGAGAGGAAGGACGGTCGCCACTGTTCTGACCGTGCAGCCCGGCACACCAGGCCCCTGCATGCAACAGGCGGGCTCTCATGCCTTGCTCGCAGGACCATGCCACAGGGGTGAGGGTGTGTTTCTGAAGCTCTCCACAGGACACAAGGAGAAAACTGTGGGGACGCAGCCCGGGGGCGGCTCACTAGAAAAATGTGAGCAGGCATCCCCTTGGTGATTTCTATTAACTTGCAACAGGTTCACTCTCTGAGAGAAGTGAAAGATGTAAGGAGTGGTTGGCAACTGTCCTGATATGTCTGAGGAAAACAGATTATTTGCAAAGCCCGAGTCTCCTCCCTATCGTCAGTAATTTCATAAGACAAAAGCTTGAATTGTGCACAGAGCCAACTTTAAAAATGTCAGTTCCGAAGAGATAGCTCGCTCTGTCAGTCCCTGAGGAAGAAATCTGTGTTACTGTTCCCTCACTACCCTGCCTCTGCGTGTGTGTGTGTGTGTGTGTGTGTGTTAGCGTGTGTACAAAATGCTGCGGAATGATTATATGACTCCTTTGGGCAAAGGTCTTTTTTCCACAGTCCCTCTTTTGTCTCTCAAGGCCTCATTGTCTACGTATTGTCCCTTTGTGGATGGGGGGTCAGCCGCTGCAGATAAAGTCCACCCAGAATCAAAGCCTTTAAGACATCACACATGCCATGTCCAAAAGACATCATCAGTCAAGGCCCTGAGAAGGAATGACCCAGAATGAATAAGAGGGGGTGGCTCTGCAACCTGAAGCCTCAAGAAGAAGAGGAGCTTATGTGTCTGTAGCCATTCAGAAATTGAAGATCCACCAGAAGCCAGAGGTAATCCATCTCCTTCACAGTTTATAAAATTATTTTGTGGCATAGAACGGGGAACCAGAGGTGGTACAACTCATTCAAAGATACCCAGATTTTGATATCTCTGGTGGTCTACACACATAAGAAATAGCAACTTAAATGTCTCTTCCTAATTGAGGCTTCTGAAAATATTCTTGACTTTAATAACTTTTCCACAGTTGAACCCGAGTCGGTTAAACAAGTCATGTCCTAATTCAAGGCCAGGGCTGACTTCGGGGATGTGCAGCCTAGGCAGTAGCCCCGGGCCCATGCTCCAAAGGGTCCCTTGTGGTTGCTGTCTTGAAATTCTTAAGAATGCTCTCTTTGAGCTTATGTTTTATAAGGGAAATAGGATGGGACAACGGAGCATGTGTGTGAACAGAGAAGTTCCACGCCATGTGCGAGTGAATGCTGTTCCTTGCGGCCTGATTTACAAATGGCATTTACAAACAGCCAAGCACTCCGGTGGACCCATGAGGCATGGCAGTTCAGTGACTCCAAGCAAGTACAGCATGTTGGGTCTGTGACTGGGTAAGAGGGGTCATTGACAACCCCTCTAGGCCATGCCTTCTGTTTAAACAAGAACTTGCTTCAGGCCCAGAGGAAGACAGTGGCTGTCTAATGAACACTAACGAGCAAGGAGCCCCATCACACCATTTTTTTTACTTGTGTTACTTTCTTGGATCGGCCAATGATACTGAAAACGATGACGTAGAAAGAAAGGAAAAGATAAGGCGATGGTTTCTTTTCCTTTCAGCCTTTCCCTACTCTTCAGTAAACTGAAAATAGAGTTGGTGGACCGTGTGCTATGAAAAGCTGAGTTCGTTTTGCGCAGTACACGTATGAGCTTCGAAATATGGCTTGTGTCATTCCGAGGGTGCTATATATGAGTTGAATGCTCCTCTATTTGCATTTAACACTGGTATTGCACTACATAAAGATGAATGGCAAATTTCATGCTAATCCTTTAAAATGTTGATTTTTCTTGATTTAGAATGACATTAAATAGCAAATAAAAAAGCCCAAATACAATGATAAGTCAAAAGGAGACCTCAGAAGAAAGGACAAACTTTACATTTTAATAGCTTTAAAGGCATTTTTTTCTCCTTTTATTTTTTTATGGAACACCTCACAAATTTGTGCATCATCTTGTGGCGCAGGGGCCGTGCTGATCTTCTCTGTATCGTCCCAATGTTAGTATGTGTATGTGCTGCCTAAGTGAGCACTCTCCTTTTTAGACAAGAAGCCCAACATTTTCATTCTGTAACGGACCCTGCAAATGATATAGCTGACCCTGCTCAAGGCCTCATAAGTGCACAGGACTGTCGTGCCTGCTGTCAATGTCCCCTTCAGGTGACAATGTCAGGAAGCAACAGCGCTCAAGAACTCAGCCTTCAAAGTGCAAGTAGCTGAAGCCACAAGGTGCACAGATGATAAGAAGGCTTCCCTGGAGTTGCTCTTTGGTCATAATTGCTCTGCAAGTTTGCTTCTCAGCAGGGGAGGCTTCCTGCCCCCGCCTGGAGCTTCGCGGGCTCCTAGCCCCGCCCCGCCCCTTCCCTGCCCCTTTCCCGCCCAGACGGTGTCACTGCAGAATGAACAGACCCTAAATAGAGCAAAGCAGGTTTGAAAACAATTATGAGTGAACGGAGTGGCAATATTTCCTTTTCAAGTAAATATGCGATAAAATCACCAAATATGGGTGTATCTATTCATAGAATATCACTTTAGGATTCTGGTGATCCCTTTGCTTAAAATAGTTAAAAATATAGTAAAACAGAAAGGTTCGCCCTGGAGACTCAAAAGTCATGTAAAACCACACAGGACCAGTGATCGGTATGTTTCATGTGGACATGGGGGTGAGAGGGGTCGGCAAAGGGCCAGGCACAGACCACTTTTGAAGATGGGATAGAGATGAGTGAGGCATCTGTTCTCAAAGTGGAGACTTTTAACCAAACAGAGCATGCCTGTCTCATCGATTATCACTGGGCAGCTGCGAGAATGTCACAGAAGTCCGGATACAGTTAAACTCACAATTGGGATTAAAGCAGGATTTACAGTGAACGGGGATTTAAAAAGTTTTCCCCCCAATTTCATGAAATACCAGTCTGGTATAATTTGGAAGGGAGGAAACAGAAAGAGCTTACTGATTTCCCACCTGGCAATTGTACATCCGTGCGCATCGTGGACGGGGCAGAAACTCCAGAGGACTGTCTATGCAAAGTCGGAGAAAGGAAGAAACCACTTCTTGGTTAAATCACGTGTGTTTTTCTTTTTTTCTAAAAGTGAGGACTAAGATGAGCCACTCTAAGATTACACCCAATGCTATCTTTACGTCCCATTTCATTTTAAACTCCTCTTGCTGGGCAGCTTCTCCGCATGCAGAGCCGGTCCACCACAGAGATGAATGTGTCTGGCTTATTGTTGGTAAAGCCCAGGCTAGTTGGAAACTATTTTGGGTTTCTCACTCAAATCAGATTTCAACTTTGATTTTTCAAAAGGTTAATAGGTTAGTCCAGCGGTCTGTTGTGTCAACAGGGCCCTAGAAAAAAATAATCATGAAAGCAATATCAAAAGGTCAAAAGGAAGAAATTGAAAATGTTGTAATAAAGAAATGATGGGGGGCGCCTGGGTGGCTCAGTCGTTAAGCGTCTGCCTTTGGCTCAGGTCATGATCCCAGAGTCCTGGGATCGAGCCCCGCATCGGGCTCCCTGCTCCGTGGGAAGCCTTCTTCTCCCTCTCCCACTCCCCCTGCTTGTGTTCCCTCTCTCGCTGTCTCTCTCTGTCAAATAAAAAAAAAAAAAAGAAATGATGGAAGCCTGTTATGTGTGCATTTTAATTCAAATGCAGAAGCCTGACAAAGAAAATAAGACGATGTTGCTCAGCGTGCTTGCTGGGAGGGAGAAGTGACATGACACTAGCCCGGAGTGAGATGAATTTTAACAGCTCATGGTGGCCTAATGTTCCCTAAAGACTCTAGTGAGACAGGAGAAATATGAACGGAGGTAGGAAAGGAATGGAATCTCTGGTAACGAATTACTTTTTTTAGTGTGGGGTGAAGTTAATGCAATCACCATTAGCTGCTATAGAACACGCAAACAAATGGTACTTCAGCGCTGAAGAATTTGAATCTCTAAACTTCCTTTAGGGTGTAAGTGTGATTAATGTTCCATACACAGGGCAAATGGGAAAAGGTGGGGGACTACAGAAGGTAAAGCAGAGCTAGGACCAATTTCTTCTACTTGCTTCACACTGACCGTCCTGCGCTGGTTGTCAGTAGCGACACTGGGACTCACAAAAGCCACACGTTGCGTTGTGGGGGCCTCGGGGGAGGACAGAGCGTGAGGCGAGTTCTATATGCTGAGTCTCTGGGTGTGTGTGCACAGGTGGCCGGGGTGGGGGGTGGGGGGTGGGGGGGTGGGGGGCGTTCCTTCTTAGATGTAAAGACAAAGATCGTGTTTGTGCTTGCGCGCTATGCTGGTATCCTTAAGTTTCCTCGTCCTGGCGAGAGACTTGGCACTGGCCCCTGAATCTACTTATCTTTCATGAAACAAGAAGATAGCTTAAGGAACCACATGATTCTGCCCCAACGTTCTTTCCATCCTTTCAAAGGTCCAAGGAACAAAACGAGGAACTAAAATCTTAACCACAGATGGAAACGCCAGAAGAGGAAAAGCTGAACAAATAACCAACATATAATATATACTATATATAATGATATCTAAATAATATAAGAATATGAAAGATTAAATCTCTAAACTGAAAACAGTAAGTTGGTTCCTTTCTCCCAACAGTTTCCTGGGACATCCCCTTTACATAGTAGAAACTTGCTGATAAGAGATTTGAACTAAATGCCTGCTCAACAGAAAAACTAGTGGATAATAAAGTGCTAAACACATTTAAAATAACTTTTATCATGCTTTACGCTTCCCTACTTAACTACTCTTAATGGCTCCCCAATGCCTGTGTAGTTAGATATATAGGTACAAATACACACAGTAAAATTCACAGATTTTAAGTATACAGTTCAATGAGTTTGAGCAAATGTATTTAGGTCAGTAACCAACACCCGAGTCAAGATACAGGACATTTACATCAACCTAGAAGGTTTTCAATCGTCCATTCTGGCCAACCCTTCTCCCCTCCCAGAAGCAAATTCTAACTCTTATCCTCATAGATTTTTTTTTTTTTTTTTTTTACTTGATCTCAGTGGAATCATGATGGTATCATATAAAGTGAGTCTCTTGGTTTCTGGCTTCTTTTGCTCGATATAACTTTTTTTGTTGTTTTTTGTTTTTAAAGATTTATTTATTTATTTGAGAGAGAGAGAAAACACGAGTGGGGGGAGGATGGAGGAGGAGCAGAGAGAGGGAGGGAGAAGCAGACTCCCCGCTGAGCAGAGAACCCCACACAGGGCTCGATCCCAGGACCCCTAGACCATGACCTGAGCCAAAGGCAGACACCTAACTGACGGAGCCACCCAGGAGCCCCTCAACGCAATGTTTCTGAGATTCTTCCGTGGCTGCCATCAACATTCTTTAAAATTTTTGAAGTATTTACTTCAAAAATGTTTAGTCAAACTTGAGAAACGAAATTTATCCTAATCTCCTAATCGTTTTCAACTTTGTATGGTGAACCTGGAGAGCTTTTAAAAAAATACCAATAGTCATGCCCACCTTCAGAGTGTCTGATTTAATTGGTCTGGGGTAGGAGGAAAGCATTTCTGAATGCTGGCATTCTAGTATTTCTGAAAGCTCCCCCGTCGATTCTGATATTCTGCCATAGTTGAGAACCTCTGGACTCAGAAATGATGGAATTCCACCTCAAGTTCATGCAGATCTTCCCCTATCCCCCCTTTTCCATCTCAGAGGAATTGGTGGCCTTTCTCCTTTCCATTTGGGCTCCTGACTTAATAATAGCTACTATTTTATGAAAGCTTACACTGTGCTAATGACTTCTATCTATTATCTCATTTAGGTCTTACAACAATCATGTTATTCCAGTTTGACAAAATGAACAAAATGAGGTTTAAAGAGAGAAGTTATGCAGCTTGTAAGGGTAGGAGCCAGGATTCAAACACGTTTATTATTTGCTGAGAAATACCTCCCCATCGTGATTATATCTCCTATCCATTAATTATCTCTCTCCAATCTTTTCTTCTCCTTTGGCTTTTTAAATTTTCCTCAGTCTACGCTAATGCTTAGGTTACCTTTAGCCTAAAGAAAGAATAAATAAAGACTTCTCCTTTAAACATGTCAGTCTTCAAACTCCACCTTTATTTCTCTCCTCCTGTTCTACTCTTCTGCGCATTGCACAAACTAGGGGCAGCCCCTAGCATGTGACTACAGTGGTTCTCCAGTCCCCGGTGAGTTCCTCATTACCCCATTCAATCTTTCAGCTTAGTTTGCATTCTGTTCAATTCTTGGCCACTCTCTCCCTCTGTTGTTTTCATATGTTCAACTGATTGGCCAGACACCGGTGGGAAACTGATTGATCTCAACTTGTAACTAGAAACCTAAAGAACTTAGTATTAATTAAGGTCAAATGAGGAGTCAGAATCATGGTTATAGTAATAACCAAAACAATAGGCAATTGTTATTGCTTGCTATGTATCTATGTAACATGCTGTTTAAGATCCAAGGAGGAGACTGTAAAGTCCCCTCCAACAACATGGAGACAATCTTGTTGACTTAGGCAAGACTCAAGTTAATAAAACAATTACAGTTTATTAAACTTAGTAAACTATTTATAAATGAATTTAAAAATGAATAAATGCTGGATAATATGGTACAGACTACAAGTACAGCAAGTACCCAGAAAAAAAAAAAAAAGTACTTCTGGGCAAAGAGACTCATGAAGTAGTTAATGTTTTATTAGACCTTGTCATATCTCTAAGTCTTGTAACGTCTTTCTGAGTCATAGAGTAGTTAGTATGGTCAGAAAGATGGGATACGGGGATCAGGAGAGGCAAAAAGTTCAATTCTTGATGATGCCTTTTCTTCTTCTCTGACTTTTCTATACCACCTTTTCTTTGTCTCCAATATCCGTTTCTCCCTGCTTCCACTGGTCACCATACTTCACATTAAAACTCCTCCTGAGCAGAGTGGCAATCCCATCCTTCTCTCTGGCTCAACAGTCTAGCTGTACTAACTGCCTGACTCTTTATCCACCTAGAACACTCTGTTAGGTATCTACTCATCTTCCAGATTTTACTGGGATTGGATCTAAAGATAGTCAATCTAACCAATCTCTTTCCCAACAGTCACATATTTCCCAGAAAAGCCTCTTTTTCAAAGAAGTGTTCACAACAACACATCATTTGAAAACGTGTAGGGCGCCTGGGTGGCTCAGTTGGTTGGGCGACTGCCTTCGGCTCGGGTGGTGATCCTGGAGTCCCGGGATCGAGTCCCGCATCGGGCTCCCTGCTCAGCGGGGAGTCTGCTTCTCCCTCTGACCCTCCCCCCTCTCATGTGCTTGCTCTCTCTCATTCTCACTCTCTCAAATGAATAAATAAATTAAAAAAAAAAAAAGAAAACGTGTAAAAATCATCAAACGATGTTCACATAGAAGCATAGCAGATGACTCATGTTGGCATGGCAATAGCAAACCTACTTTTCTAAGAAACAAAGCTTTGAGCTTTTCCTAGGTTTTCACGACTAAAATCCCTTTCATCTGGAACTGGCCATAGAAAGTGTCTGGTCAAACCTCTGTTTTTCCTAGATGGAAGCCTACAAAGGGAATTTCTTTTCCCAGCTAACTGAGTTGCTTTCTAAACACTAAAATTCAGGCTTCAAACTTCTGGGCTTCTGTCCACTACGCCATAATGTCTTCTTCATCGGAGAAATATTGCAGGAATCTGGAAGGCATCTCAATAATTGAATTTGTTGCCTAGGAGAGCATGGATCAAAACCTTGCTTTTTTTAAACAGTGCATTTTCACCGAGCAATCCATTTTAAAGGCATTAGAAAAGAAGTTAACCATTTTTTTTTTTCAAATCAAGACAATTAATCTCATGAGAATACTGCTATCATACTAAGAGATATATTGTGGCTGAAGTTACAAAAAAGTCTGACAAGGCTATAAAGGTTTGTTATTATTCAGGTATGGCGAGGTCAACAGATTAGGAAATGACTGAGAAGGTAGTTTGTTATGCTCACAGATCCCAAGAGGAGGGAGCAGGCCACACCAGGGGTTAGGACACACAGGCAAGCACTGGGGTTGGCCAAGAGACAGAAGGAGAGAGGGAACTTTATTGTAGTTTCTCATGGGAACGAACAGGTAAGGCAGAGGAAGCAGACTTAGGACTGGCTAGTTGGAATAGTTTCAGCAGGCTCTGGAGCATAGGGACTGTCCTTCTTTGTCTGGTACCTGTCTTGGGAATGATTGGAGCAGAGGGATAGTGGCCCAGAGTGTGAGAGCCTGAAAAAGGAGCTGGTAGGGGTTATGAGCTCTGGACTGACTGGTGTGCATTTGAAAGTACACTCTCTGGTGAGTTTACTCTCTCTAGAAATTGGCTAACCCTGGGAGACGGTCTCCCAGGTCAGCAAAGCCCCAAATGTCAAAGCATCAGAATATAGAAAAGAAAACACATTGTTAATACGAATGGTCAGGAATGATACTACTATCTGGAAACATGATCATTGATGATTGGATCAGGATAACCAGGGGAGAAAGAAACGGGATGGTCTCTATTTTCACCAATGATTTGTCCCTTTCTCACTCAACTGCGTAAGAGCTAAGACGAGAACTCATGTGTTACTCCTTCCCCCTGCCAGCCGCCAACTCAGTAATTAATGGCTCTTCGGAGAATGCTACTTGAATCTGCCTTCTCCATAGAGTTTCTTGGAGCTTTTTGGAGCATGGGGCTTTAAGATGTCAGTGCTTCTTCTTTTTTTTTTTTTTTTTTAAGATTTTATTTATGAGGGCACCTGGGTGGCTCAGTTGTTAAGCGTCTGCCTTTGGCTCAGGTCATGATCCCAGGGTCCTGGGATCAAGTCCCACATCGGGCTCCCTGCTCGGCGGGAAGCCTGCTTCTCCCTCTCCCACTCCCCCTGCTTGTGTTCTCTCTCTCGTTGTCTCTCTCTCTGTCAAATAAATAAAATCTTTAAAAAAAAAATAAAGATTTTATTTATTTTATTTATTTGACAAAGAGAGAGAAAGAGAGCACCAGAAGGCAGAAGGAAGAAGCAGCCTCCCCGCTGAGCAGAGAGCCGGACATGGGGCTCAATCCCAGGACCCCGGGATTATGACCTGAGCCGAAGGCAGCTGCTTAACTGCCACCCAGGCGCCCCAAGATGTCAGTGCTTCTTTTTTTTTTAAAAAAAATATTTTATTTATTTATTTGAGAGAGAGAGACTGAGAGAGAGCACATGAGAGGGAGGAGGGTCAGAGGGAGAAGCAGACCCCCCACTGAGCAGGGAGCCCAATGCGGGACTCGATCCCAGGACTCCAGGATCATGACCTGAGCCGAAGGCAGTCGCTTAACCAACTGAGCCACCCAGGCGCCCGATGTCAGTGCTTCTTAACTGGAGACATTCTGAGTATCCCGATCTTCATGAAGGTAAGTCCCATCCTCTGCTTCGAAGGGTCGATTGCAGCACATTGCTGGCGCACCTGTGTTCCTCACAGAGCCGTGAATGTAAGTGCTGGAATCCTGTTCTATCAAGTGCTTATTTAAAAGAAGA
>NC_138371.1:163591989-163672786 GCF_054177405.1 Leptonychotes weddellii | reverse complement strand
CAACTGAGCCACCCAGGCGCCCGATGTCAGTGCTTCTTAACTGGAGACATTCTGAGTATCCCGATCTTCATGAAGGTAAGTCCCATCCTCTGCTTCGAAGGGTCGATTGCAGCACATTGCTGGCGCACCTGTGTTCCTCACAGAGCCGTGAATGTAAGTGCTGGAATCCTGTTCTATCAAGTGCTTATTTAAAAGAAGAAAGTGCATTTCTGAATCTGGGCAAGAGACCAATTTTAAATGGAAGCTGAATTTCACCCTCTATGTCTTTGACTTGGGTTACTAAAAGACCTAAACTTGAAGCTTAAACATGGTCTAAATTAGTGACATCATTTTCTAATGCAAGTTGTTTTAAAGATATGTAAATTGTCATTCTTTTTATTCGGAGAATGATTAAGATCTATATTGGTTAGTATTTTTTTTTCCTGCAAATGTCTACCTTATAGGTGATAATTTTGAATTGTAGTAAGAAGTTATATTTACAGGTAAACATTAAAAGAAAAGACAGCTCCTAATAATCATCTTGTTGATGGACCAATTTAGAGTGTCAGGTTATGGGGCGCCTGGGTGGCTCAGTCGGTTAAGCGTCTGCCTTCGGCTCAGGTCATGATCCCAGGGTCCTGGGATGGAGCCCCATGTCGCTCTTTGCTCCTTGCTCAGCGGGGAACCTGCTTCTCCCCTGCCTGCTATTCCCCCTGCTTGTGCTTGCTCTCTGTCTCTTTCTCTCTCTAGCTCTCTCTGGGTCAAATAAATAAATAAAATCTTTTTTAAAAAATTTAAAAAAAGATTTAGAGTATTAGGTCATAAGACATTGTTTTCTGATAAAGTGATAGCTATTTTCTGTCTCCATGAATTTGACTAGTCTAAAGATCCCATACAAGCAGAACCACACAGTATTTATCCTTTTGTGACCGGCTTTTTTTCACTTACCATCATGTCCTTAAGGTTCATTCATGTATGTCGTACCCTGTGTCAGAAGCTCCTTCCTTTCTAAAGCTGAATTATATTCCATTATCTGTACAAACCACATTTGGGTTGCTTCCACATTTTGGTTATTGTGAATAATGTTGCTATGAACATAGGTGTAGAAATATCTCTTTGAATCTCTACTTTCAATTCTTTGGGGTATTTATGCAGAAGTAGAATTACTGGATCACATGGCAATTCTATTTTTAATTTTTTAAGGAACGATTATACTGTATTTTATAGTGGCTGCACCATTTTATATTCCCAGAACTGGATATTTTAAAATGTTCCTTGCGCATTTAAGATTTTAGGACTTAACACTTGTTCTTAAATCATTTCTTTCAGCTGTTTTCCTCTTTACCTGGAAATCCTGCTCATCATGGAAAAATGTTCAAATGTCTTTTTACTCCAGGAAGCTTTTTCTGATCTCTCCTTCTCTTATGCCTGGGTTATGCATGTTCTAGCACCCTAATTTACCAGTGTCAACATTAATCGTTTATTTTTTTCTAGGACATGTGTTCCTAGAAGTTAGAGATCATGTCTTATTCCTCCTTATCTCCTCAGTGCCTTGATTATATAGAATAACCAAGCAGCAAGTGTCTGATGAATGAATGTGTGGGTGGATTGGCACAAAATAGGGTCAAATAGTTCCAAATGAGGGATTGAGGAAGTGATTAAAAACAGTAAGACTGGAGAATAATTTTTCTCCTAATGCAAGGTATTTCCCTGGAAAGGCTGGGACCCAAATAATAATAATGATAAGCATAAAATTTAAAAACCTACTATCCCAACCATCAGCTAGGGGAGTTTTCTCACTTGGGCTCTGGAATGCCAGGTTTGCCATTCTTGCTCAAGCAGGCTTGCATGCCCACAGGATGGACTGGTCGTGATACTGCCCACCAACATGGAAATGCAGACCGGCGTTCTAGGCCCATTCACAGCAGAGCGTGAAAGGCACTTTCTCCACTCATCTCCTTTTCGGCAGTACACAAAACTCTTCTTTAATGCTGGAAGGGACCGTAGAGTCCAATGACTCAGAGCCCTGTTATCTTGGATGATGTGGCTGAGTTTCAGAGAAGCGAAGAGGCTGTTGTTCCCAAGTCCTATGGCAAGAGGGCTTCGACCTAGATCTGGAGATCCACACAAATGCTCTTCTTACACAGTTACAAACTATTTTTAAACGACTTTGCAGAGTGGTGGAGGACAGGCCTGTAATTGGATACAGTGAAAAATACACTTCAGTGGAAGTCTTTAATTTAGAGGGTCAGATTGAAGTTGCTTCCATTCCAAGCTAGATAAAAGGCCCTGAACTGTGGGCAAGCAGGCGATGGTGCCGATAGTTCTGGAGCCCGGCAAGAGGACCCCAACCCTCCTGGGGCAAGAGCCCACCTCTGCAAATACTCCCTTTGTGCAGGCTCGCGACCAGCCGACATGGAGGATGTCCAGAGCTCCCGGGAGTGGAAGTTGCTGCCCCTGGTCGGCCTCCAAAGCGGGCGAGGGAGGATGCTGTCTGCTGGGGCGGGACCAGGAGCATGCACCTGCCGCCGGGCTCAGAGGGGTGGGAGGGGCAGGGGCGGTGCGCGGGACCTGGGCTCCGACTGTCCCGCCGCCAGCGCTCAGCCGCGCTCCGACGGCCACGCGGGGCACACGGGGGCCGCGCACCGCGCGCCAGGTGAGCGGAGATCGGATCCGGGAGCGGCCAGAGGGCCGGCGGGGGCCGGGTGCGGGGGTCCGGCGCTGATCCGGGAGGGACACGGGGCGCCCTTAGCCTGGGGAACAGAGCCCCCGGGCACGTCTCTGAGGCAGGACAGGGGCGCGGGCAGAGCAGGGGCCCCTGACTTCTCTCGGAGGCAGCAGGAGTACCCCGCATCCCCGCAGGGAAAAGGAAAGCCTAAGATGGCCAGAGGTTTATCTCAGGGAGGCCTGAAAAAGTTCCGGACTGTCAATCCCATCTTGTGCCTTTTGCAGGACCAAGCATGGGTGTCTTTGGGGGGTGGGGGTACTTTGGGGACAGAGAGCATTCATCTCTGACACTGATTGATTCTGACTTCTGGATACATTCTTAGCTCTTACTGCATCTTCCTGGTGTTAGCAAAGGTTCCAAGACACTTCCCCACAGTCTTCCCAACAAGTGAAGGAACACTGCCCGCCCCCCATGCATTTCTTTCTTTCTTTCTTTTTTTTTGTCTTGTCTTGTCACCGTGGATTTAATGAACAAGTTTAGTACTGTCTCTAAATCTCCAAATGGTATGTAAAATTTCTGTGTGCCCGTACATGTATTTTTCCCAGGAGGGCTTCCATAGACTTTATTTAAAGATCAAATAGCTAAAATCATAGCTTTGGGCCCCATCAGCATGGCAAGTACTAACAGTCTTTAGGGTGACTGAGTGGCAGATTCTTATTTGAAAACTGGGATTGAGGGAAGGGTTAGAGAGAGGGATTCCTTCAAATTCTGGGAGGACAACATTCATGAGCCTCTCAAATTTGCCTGGATTAAGAATTGGTCTGTTTTTCACTAGTACGAAATCAAATCAGTTTACAGATATGTAGAGGAGGAAACGAAGACGGATCTTTGTGAATGAAATGTCTATCTACGGTTCTTCTTGATAACCAAAAGCAGCCCCAGCTGCAGTTTCCGAGGACTCTGAAGGAATGTGAGAGGTTCAGGGTTACAAGTTTCTATGTCCCTGGTCCACTGGCAGCTTGAGAAGAGGAAAGAATGAATGTTAACTCAGCCTTGGAATAGCACCAGAAAAACCTAGGGCGTGAGTCTGGAGGGAAGAGAACTCTGACAGGGTGGGGTCTGGGAAGTTGGGTTTGGAGCTTACTACAAAATTAACAGATACCTTAGGAAAATCACATTTCATCCTTAATCCCACTTGTTCCCACCAAATGGGCAAGAGTGTGCCATGGACATACAGTGGTATATGCTGCTACTTGAATAGATGCTATTTCTGTTCCTATCTTCCCTATCTGCAGAAGCTTGGTATCCCAGTGTGTGAGGTTCATGGGCAAGTTGGCATTTAGGATAGCGGTCCCCAAGCTGTGTGTTTCCAAAACACTGATGTCCTGCAACTAGCCTCAAATAATCACATTCTCTTCCCAATTTCAGAGAAAAAAATAGAGCCAAAATGATGTGTTTTTTTCTTTATAAAAATATCCCAAATCATTGGCGCTTGCTTTTATTTGTGTGTTATCTAGTTTAGTTCACATGTATGTATCTGGTTATGTTGAAACTTAATAGATCACTATTGCCAGTTTATGAAGAGTCGGTTAGTTCTAGGTGGTCTATAACCTCCCTATGATTGAGATCCACTGTTGTAGCAAAAAACAGGGGACACATCACATTTTTCTTTATTGTCCTTTGAATGTAAATGAGTCCTTTGTGGACATCTGGGTGGTGGTAGTAAATTTCACAGGACTCTGGAACCTGCCTCTTCTACTTCACTCACATCCCTGCCCAGTTCTGTCCATTGCTCTAAACTTGACCCATATTTTGTAAACTCAACCATTCTTTTGCTGAAGCTTATGGAAGAGGGGTTAAATTTCTTAGCTAACCCCTCCTCCCTTACAACGGGTCAGTCAGTCTTCACTAAATCCCCAGTTGAACTGTTATTTTTCAAAACAGTAAGGTGGTTGTTTCTACCTACAACCTGTCTTTTCCTGATATGATCATTATTTAAAATGGCCCCATACCAGGGCCAGGGGGTTATTTGGCAATAACAGAAATTATAATTGTGCTTCTTGCTTTAAAAGTGGTTAAAGAAGCAAACTTTTTAAAAAATAATATTTGCCACTTCATTAACCCTTCAGCCTAAGATAAAATTCTGCTGATGTTGCTCATTGTTCTTTTTTTTTTTTAAGCAAATATATACTGAGCACTTTCTCCTAGTCGGCCCTTGGATACAAGGTGATTCTATGTTTCTGCTTTCAGGGAGTTGACAGACAAACAGTGTGGCCTTGAATCAGGACTTATTAAGAAGTGACTTCTGGAAGTGCTGCCTCAGGGACTCTCTGACCATGACCCCTTGCTTTCAGGTTTAAATACCTGTGCATGAGTCCATTTAAAGAATCTGGCCAAGGAAAAAGCTCTCCGCTGCAGTTTCCTGGGCTCAGAGCACCCTTGCTGGTCAGCAGGACCTGACTCCTATCACCTGCCGTACTGTGTAGGTAATAGTTCAAGGAATATTGTGTCCAGTGAGAGTAAATTAACTTGACAAGGAGGGAAACATTTGCTTTCCGTCTGTAATACACATCCCAGTGAGTACTGGCCTCTCCCCCGGACGATCCTAATGGCTGCCCAGTGGCATGCTTCCCATCCCTAGGCTAGTCTTTCCCCAATTCATATGGAATAAAAGTCATAAATATTTAAAGGCGTCCTGATCTGCCCCTGAAGTGTGAGCTGGAGGAGTATATTCAAGGCCAATGAACAGGGGAAGATTTTATCAGTTTCAGATTAGTTAAGTTGGGCCAGTCTGAAATATACCTCTTTGCTACACTGAGGGAAAGCATGAAAGTGTAGATTTTGGTACCAGGTAATAGTAATGATGATGGCCGACAATGATATAGCAGTTAGTATGTACCAGGCATCCTTCAAAACACTTTATGTACATTAACATATCAACTTATTTAACCTCTCTCAACCCAAAGAGCTGAGTACCATTATCATTGACAATTTAGCCCTGCATCACACAATTTATGATGTTTGATTTACTTAGCCCTTCTGGGATAAAACCTAATTCAGCCTTGTTATTTTAGGGCACTTAGTTCAATTCTTGCCTATGTATTGTGAGGGGCAGCCTTGTTCTGCAAACAGAGTGCCCTAGTCTGTATCTTGGTTCACTCCTGACTAGCAGGGTGACCTTGAGCAAATCACTGCTTCTTCATGCCTCAGTTTCCTCTGTAAAATGGGCATGATCACAGAACTACCTCGCCAGGTTGCTGTGAGGATTGAATGAATTTATACACGTAAGACACTTAGAGTAGTAGAGCTTTGTCCACAGGAGGTGCTATTATTTTCATTATCAGCTACTTCTTCTTTCCAGCTGCATCTCCCACTGCTCCCTAATGTAGCAGCCACACTGAGCTACTTAGAGCTCCCCTGAGCCTTCTATGTCAGTGGCTTTGCACATGCTATTCCCTTTGCCTGGAATGCCTTTCCCTTCCTATTGTTACCTTCAGCTTAAATGTTCCTTCCTAATGACCTTCCTTTAGTGTCCTCCCCCGTTCTCCAGGTAGGTATTCCCATCCTTCTTTGTGATCTCGGTAGCTTTGTGCTGTTCATCTATCAAAGGACTTAGTGATTAACAACTACCCGACATTTATTGAGCACTTATCATATGCCCAGTAGTGTTCCAAGTGTTTGTCTTGCTTTTTTAAAAAATATACTGAGAGCTCCATGCGGTAGGGTTATATTTCGTTAAAATTATGTCCATGTCCATCTCCCCCAGTAGACTGTGATAGTGGCTTGTACATCTGTGTGTGTTATTCATTTTGTATCTCTAAGAGCTGGCAGAGTGCCTAATTAATACACAGTGGGCACTCCATAAATGTGTAAGTGGATGCATTTTACCAGCATCTATTTACATCTGAATAAAAAGCCAATTGTAAGTAATTCTTTTAAATAATCTTCATGCTTTTCTCATTGCAGAAATTCACTGACAAAATTTTAGAAAACACTGATAAGTAAGAAGAAGGAAGTGAAAATCCCACTGATCCTAGCCCTGGAGGGCTTCAGCAAGGTGCTTAGGGACATTCAAGTTCTCAGCGGCTAAACTGAGAATCAAGGTCAGGCAGGCTGGCGACAGAACCCAAAGCTCTTAATGCTGCATGAATCTGCTGCTCTTCTTCCCCTGGCAGACACACATGCCCTCGCATGAACAAATTATGTGAGCTAGTAAATAGGTTGGAAGAGCTGACATTTGAAAATGAAATCTACCATACACGTGATGGTGCAAGGCATGAAATCTACATTTAAAAAATGGCCGGTATTCTGTCTTTTCATGCCTTCCCATTTCACATTCCATGAGGTATTTGGGGGAATCCAGATGGAGAGACAGCACAGTGAGGTAAGGCAGAGTAGAGGATGGCTTCTAAATCAGACTAACACAGGTTGAACCCCGGCTTTGCCCCTAGATGCCTTACCAGGGACAGGTTGCAAAACCTCCCTCAGTGTTTGTTTCTTCTGTAAAATAGAGAAAGTAAGAAACACTTGTCAGTATCTTGTGAAGTTTAGAGGTAACACGATGGTGAAGTGCCTCGTGCTTGAGTAATGGCGGGTCTTTGGTGAAGTCTCTAATAGTGACGCCCTAGGGCGTCCCCAAACAGCAACCTTGCCAAATTGTTTTCCACAGCTAAGCGCAGTTGTTTTTTCCAATCCTTCATTTTCATTCTGGTGGTAATTTAACTTTTATATTATTATTAGATGTCTTGCCTCACAACAGTTTTCCTAGAAATTCAATCTCTTTTCCACAGGGTCTCTTTGAGATTAAAGAGAAAGAAGTGGCAAATTTAGGATCTTAGAGCAATTTTCATTTAAAAGAAGATCATTGTTGGGCGCCTGGGTGGCTCAGTTGGTTGGGCGACCGCCTTCGGCTCAGGTCATGATCCTGGAGTCCCGGGATCGAGTCCCGCATCGGGCTCCCTGCTCGGCGAGGAGCTTGCTTCTCCCTCTAACCCTCCCCCCTCTCATGCTCTCTCTCTATCTCATTCTCTCTCTCAAATAAATAAATAAAATCTTTAAAAAAAAAATAAAATAAAAGAAGATCATTGTTTTCATTACCCCATCATTAATGTTTTCTATTTTCCTTTATCAGAGAGTTATTTCGAAGCCGATTTGAACTGCCAAGCCGAACTCTTGTTTTCCTGCAAGATGAAAGACAGCCATGAATGAGTCACCAGACAGTTTTGCAAATGCCTCTGACTTCCCCGATTATGCAGCGCCGTTGGGAAATTGCACTGATGAAAAAATCCCACTCAAGAGGCACTACCTCCCTGTTATTTATAGCATCATCTTCCTGGTGGGCTTTCCAGGGAATGCAGTAGCAATTTCCACTTACATTTTCAAAATGCGGCCCTGGAAAGGCAGCACCGTCATCATGCTGAACCTGGCTTGCACAGACCTGCTCTATCTGACCAGCTTCCCTTTCCTGATTCACTACTACGCCAGCGATGAAAACTGGATCTTTGGGGCTTTCATGTGCAAGTTTATCCGCTTCGGATTCCATTTCAATCTGTACAGCAGCATCCTCTTCCTCACCTGCTTTAGCATCTTCCGGTACTTTGTGATCATTCACCCCCTGAGCTGCTTTTCCATTCACAAAACTCGATGGGCCGTGGTGGCCTGCGCTGTGGTGTGGATCGTTTCACTGGTGGCCGTTGTTCCTATGACCTTCCTGATCACCTCAACCACCGGGACCAACAGATCTACCTGCCTTGACCTCACCAGTTCGGATGACCTCGCCACCATCAAATGGTACAATCTAATTTTGACGGCCACTACTTTCTGCCTTCCCCTGGTGATAGTGACACTTTGCTATACGACGATCATCTACACCCTAACCCAAGGACCTCACAACCACAGTTGCCTGAAGCAGAAAGCTAGAAGGCTAACCATCCTGCTACTCCTCGTGTTTTATATATGTTTTTTACCCTTCCACATCTTGAGGGTCATCCGGATCGAATCTCGCCTGCTTTCAATCAGCTGCTCTGTTGAGAACCAGATCCATGAAGCTTACATCGTTTCTAGACCCTTGGCTGCCCTGAACACCTTTGGTAACCTACTACTGTACGTGGTGGTCAGTGACAACTTTCAGCAGGCCATCTGCTCCATGGTGAGATGCAACGCAAGTGCGGACCTAGAGCAAGCAAAAAAAATCAGTTACTCAAACAACCCTTGACATACTTCAGCTAGTCAGCCAGGAAGAGCCTGCTCAGACTTGAACTTCTAAGAAGTCCAGAATAGCTCCCTCAATGGTTCTCAGTAAATATTGTATGTTCAGGTAATTACGTGCCAAAGCCAGGACAGGGCCACCAGGAATTCTGTGCAACCCATTTATTGAGATCTTCCCTAGGGTCGACGTAAGAATGGGATACACACCTATCAGTAGAGGATTCACGTGTGGAATTGAAACTATTGGAACTCAGGGACATCTTGAAAAATCTAGGATATCTAGTCTCACCAACTTACTCTGTATAAATAAAACTACGAGTTTCAGTAGTTTTATAAAATCGAAAGTTCACCCACTTGCCCCAGTTAAGTTAGGTGCCAAGACTGAAGAAAGACACTCTTCTCACACTTGGTTTCATGCTCCTTCATACTCGGGCCTGTCCGTATTGAACCCTTAGACTATGCAAGGCATTATTTGTCTCTTTCTCAGTATTCTTTTTATTTTCATTTCATGTCCTTAAGACTTTTTTTCTTCAAACTTTGCTTTGAGATCATTAAACTGTGTTTCTCACTAGGCTTTCATCAGTTTAGATTCAAGCCAACTGATACAATATGCTTGAGACAATTCAAAGATGTCTATGCAGATGAATGACTGACATACCCGTAAGATATTGGAGGCATTATGTCTTTATTGGTGTAGATATTTTTAGAAGTTGTTACTGAATTGAGAAAAATTATCAAGTTGTATTAGTAATTACCAACACATCCCTGGAAAGGGAGGAGGGGCCTCTTTTGGGGGAACAGAAGTACTTTGAAATGTCATGTATATATTGGGTATTAAGTAAAATCTAAGTGTTTTGATTTCTGTGGAAAATTATCCCAGGAAACACCAATTCTCTTTAGATACCTTTCTCTTTTGTGACTCTCTTGAAAACATGTTATCTATTTATTGTAACAGCTAAGGCTGTTTTTGAGTTATGTGTGTGCTTAATTATCACTAAGTATAAATATTTGAGAAAATGCCTAGTCTGGATATTTAAAACCTTAGTCAATGTGTTGATACAATTAATAAACTAATTTAAAATCACTGAATAAGCTGGTAACATTTTTTCTGTGAAAACGCAGCTTTACCGTTATTCTACTTACATGAAGCTTATGTTCTCTGTGTTTAGGAAGCAAAAAATAATTTTAAGAATCCGTTTTAGAATAAGGTTGGAATAGATGGTTGAAACAGAAGAATGAGTACCATGGGAATGCTTTGTGACTTTCAGGTGCTTCTAGAACATTAGACCTAAGTGAGGACGATGGGGGGAACCTGTGCCAAGCAGGTGGGGGTGGGGTGGGGGGGAGGCAGTGGCTCTGCACATGGACCTTTCTGGATGACGGCGCTGTCTTCACCACCCGCCTTCTGAGCCATCCTCTTTGGGGCCTTTCTATAGCATAAGGAATGAGCTGTTTGACTGGAGGGCTCAACGTGCTCACGTATGCAGACTGCACAGCATGGGGCAGCATCCCGAGGTCCACTGGAAACCTGGAGGTTGGGTCACTCCCCTCTCCTGTCTCCCAAATGCCCAGCCCAGCTCCGGGGCCCTCACCAAAGTGTGGCCGGGTTAGTTAGCCTATATACCATAGCTGTTGTTGTTCTAACCCTGGACACAAACCCCTTTCCTTTCCCTCGGTCTCTCTCCTTTCTTATTTCAAAGATTTTGCCCACCGGAAAAAAGCCACCTCAACCTCCCTTATGTCTATCTCAACTTGTCCCTGTAGAATCTTTTTTTTTCCTTTTCCTTTTTCACACCCATGTTCAGAACAATAAATGGGTTCTCTTTCTGATACTAATTCTTCTGCTGCATCTTTGGTCCTTCTTCTGCTCTCTTAGGGACCTTGCTCTGACACTTAATCCCACTCTCTCAAATTTTTAACCTTTCTATTACCCTGGATAACCGATCTTAGTTTGGGAACATGCATAATTTTCCTTTATCCTCAAACTACCTTCCTTTATTCAGCTGTGTTGTCATTCTCTTATACCTGACCTGCTCCCTGCAGTTTGGGGTCAGGTGCAGATGACTGCCTGCCCTCCGGGGTTCTGCGCATAGAATATGGTCACAAAGATCCAAGCTAAATTGGATTCAAAGGGTGAGTTTTATTTTCCAAAGTAAAGAGTTCTGGGCTAATTGTGTTTGGAATGGAAGCCAAAAAAAGAGATTGATGATTCTTCCGAGACTAAAATGGGACCCGAATGACCTTGCCTCGTAGTTGTAGGCCAAGAAAGTATGAGGACAAAAGAGCAGAGTTCTGACTCTCTGCCAGAGAGGGAGGTGCTGGGCTGTTCGCCACAGTAAGGACTCCAAGTTCAAGTTAGGCCCATTGCACGTGAGGGCAGGGAATCCGGAAAAACCTGTTCCAAATTTTGGAGTCACAGGAACCCCTCCACTTTGTTTTTATCTGTATATCATGGACATTTAAACTGTCACAGAATAAGAGAAAGTACCAAAATGACCCCACGTATCCATGACTGAATTTCACCAGTAATTAACATCCTATCCTTGTCTCATCTATCCCGTTCCACACTTTTTTGCTAGAATATTTAAAAGCAAATCCTAGAAAACACAGTAGTTTCACCTATAAGTGCTTCAACATTGATCTCTTTCAAAAAACAGAAAACCGACACAAAATAAAAAATGATTCCTTAATAGTATCTAATATCTAATCCTTATTTTCTTTCCCTTGGTTACCTCAAACATGTCTTTTTACAGTTGGGTTTTTTTTTGTTTTTTTGTTTTTTTCAAATTAGGGTCCAAACAAGGCCCATGCATCACATGTGGTTGAGAGGTCTAATAAATTTCTTTTAATCTATTAGAGTTCCTGTTTCTTTTATTTATTGTCATCTATTTACTGCAGAAATTGTGTCATTCATCCTGTGGCATTTTCCTGATTGTGGGTTCGCCTGTCTTAATTCAATTTTGCTGTTTGTCATGTCCCTCCATGCCCTGTGTTTGGTGGAAATTGGATGGCAGAGCTGGAGGTTAGATTAGATGCAGATTCTTTCCCGCCACCTTCCCTCTCTCCCTCCCTCTCTCTTTTTTCCCCCTCCCCCCTCCCTTCCTCCTTTGTTTTCCTTCCACCACAACAGTACTCTGCCTCAGGAGCTTCAATGTCTCACTGCCCTCCATTGGACAACTGAGCAGGGGTTTCAGGATGTTTCAGCCTAATGCTCATCTCATAAAGATCTCCAACCTCCTTTGCCTTTCATAGTTTATCAGTCATTGCTAATTCTTGTCTGGACCCACTAGGGCTTTCACAATGGTGAATTTTAAAATTCGAACACTCTTCTGCTTTTGTTCATTACGGCCTTTCTGTAAAGATCTTTGGCCCATCAACTATCGTTTACCCGTCCACTCTGAGCGCAGACCCACTGATCGAACTGAGCTCCTCCTCCTTCTTTGGGAAGTCACAAGTAAGGGATGAAAAGAGATCGGTAAGCTGCCCCTCCAGTGCTCTCTCCATGGGAGTGTAAGCGTTGGCAGCATTTTCTTTCTATATCAGCCATATTTCTGTTCTTTAACTCTTCGGGGTTAACAGCCATGCCTATGATCCACAGGGTTAGAGCTGCACCCTTGGGGAAGGAGCTTGCTTCACTGCTGCCATGCTTCTAGAAACCCACCTTCGTGCCTTTGTGTCCTCTTGGACCAGGGCAGGGCAGTTTAACTTTCCCCTAGAAAGCTCTGAGAAGAGGTAGAACAAGACGTTAGTAGTTACAAGGCCATGTAGCACTTGAAGTTAAATGTTCACTTCCTGTTCTAATTTTATTCTTAAGCTCTACCCAGCAACACCGTTTGATATAATCTACCTGATGCTATACAATGAGTCCAGATGAGGGCGCCTGGGTGGCTCAGTTGGTTAAGCAACTGCCTGGGGCTCAGGTCATGATCCTGGAGTCCCGGGATAGAGTCCCATATCAGGCTCCCTTCTCCCTCTGACCCTCCCCCCTCTCAAGCTCTCTCTCTCTCATTCTCTTTCTCTCAAAAGAAATAAATAAAAGCTTTAAAAACAACAACAAAAAACAAAAACAACAACAAAAAACACAATGAGTCCAGATGATATCAAAGGATACAAGGCCAGCAATGCAAAAATCCCTGAAGGGGTAGAACCCTTTCTGTGACTGAGTTCCTAGGAAGAAAATAAATTATTATGCACATTGATCTGTTTTCTTTCAATTCTATTTCCCTCTGCATCCTTCTATCTGAATATTTTCTATTTATCTTTCATTAATCCTGGCTTGTACTGTATATAATCTGCTATGAAACTCATGCATTGAATTCCTAATTTCAGATATTGTATTTTTTTAATTTATGCAATGGACTTTTGGTTATCTTTATTCTACCACTCCTGTGAAGTTTTGTTTTGTTTTTTTTTTTGGTCTTTGGATCTATTTTGTTCCTTTCCCTATATTTTCTAGAACTGAATAATTAGTTATTTTAAAGTCTTTGTCTGTTTACTACAGTATCATATAACCATTGGATCTGCTTCTATTGCCCGCCATTTTACCCATGTTCAAAGGTCATGTGATCTTGTCTCCTTGCATGTCCATTAACCTTCGCTTGAATGACAGAAATTGCATTTGAAAGGAATCAAAGGGGCTCCCCTGAGAGGTTTTTTATTTCAGTTATTTTACTTTTCAATTGTAAAATTTCTATTGAATTCCACTTTTCTTCTTAAGTTTCCCCTCATTCACTAAATATATCACTTTCCTTTAACTCTTTAAACGTATTTAAATAGCTCCTTTAACATCTTTGCCTGTTAAATCTAGCATCTGGTTTGTATTACTTTCCTCTGGATGCTGTAATGTATTACGACAAATTTAGTGGCTTAAGACAACACAACTTTACTTTCTTTCAGAGGTCAGAAGTCCTGCCTTACTTCTGGAGATTCTAGATGGGAAGCCATTTCCTTTCATTAACCAGATTCTAGATGCCCGCCACCTGCATTCCTTGGGTCACGGCCCCTCCTTCCATCTTCAAAGCCAGCAGCACAACATCTTGGAATCTCTCCGACCTGTGTTTCTAGCTGTCCATCTCCTCTGTCTGACTCTGATTCTCCTGCTTTCCTTTTATTGTAACTCTTGCAATTACATTGGGCCCACCCAGATAACTCAGGATAATCTCATCTCAAAACCCATCAACGAATCACATCCTCCAGGTCCCTTTTTCTGCATAATGTAGCATATGTACAGGTTCTTGGGATTAGGACAAGGATATGTTTGGAAGGCTGTCATGTAGCTGACCACAATGGTTTTTTATTTTTTTATTTTATTTTTTTTAAAGATTTTATTTATTTATTTGACAGAGAGAGAGAGAGAGACAGCGAGAGAGGGAACACAAGCAGGGGGAGTGGGAGAGGGAGAAGCAGGCTTCCCGCGGAGCAGGGAGCCTGACGTGGGGCTCGATCCCAGGACCCTGGGATCATGACCTGAGCCGAAGGCAGACGCTTAACACTGAGCCCCCCAGGCGCCCCCACAATGGTTTTTTAAAGACCGACTGACTAATATAACAATAGTAACAATGTAAAGTGACCTTGAGGTTAGTTTCTTTTTTTTTTTTAAGATTTTTATTTATTTATTTGAGAGAGAGAGAGAGCAAGAGTGTGCACAAGTGGGAGGAGGAGCAGAGGGAGAGGGACAAGCAGACTCCACTCTGAGCACGGACCCCAACTCTGGGCTCAATCTCACGACCCTGAGATCATGACCTGAGCCAAAATCAAGAGTCGAATGCTTAACTGACTGAGCCCACCCAGGTGCCCCGAGGCTAATTTCTAATTGCTTTTCTTTTCTTGGCTGTGAGACACATTTTTCTGTTTTGCATGTCTAATCTTTTTTTTTTTCTTTACTGAATATTAGACAATGAATACATCATTGTGGAGACTCTAGATTCTATTATTGTCCTCTGAAGATTGTTGACTTTTCTCTTGTAGACACATCAATTACCTGCTAATCACTTTAAAATTGTGTTGACTTGGTTTTATAATTTTTTTAAAAACACATTTGTGAAAAGCCCAAGATGTTTTCCACACCCTTCTAATCCAGCTGGACCCCAAATACCAAATTTTGTTTCTCCTCTGGTCTTGTCCAGACTTGGTTTTAGGCTTTTTTTTCCCCAAAGCATGTTTAAAATCGACCTTACTTTGGGGCATGTTCTTTACTACTAAGATGCAGTTTTCTGCTGTCTCAGTGAAATTAGTTATTAGTTAGTTAGTGAGTGACATTTTTCTTCCCTGGCTGGGTCAGAATGGCAACGTCCCCTAGCACTGCTCGAATACTAGTTTCTCTGATGCCTTAGCAGCCTCTTGCTGGTCAATCTCAAGAGATCTCGCCCTGCAAACACAGCCCTTGGCCCAGGGATCACAGGAAATCTCCGTATATTTTTGCCCTTATGCTCCCCATGATTTCGTCATCCTTGGTGCTCTGCTCCAAATATTTCAGATGCTTCGGCAATGCCAAACTCTGGCCTCCATCTCCTTAGCTCAGTGGGACTACAGGACCGCTGTCCTCTGCCGAGACTTCTGATCTCTGCACCATAGTTAGGAAATTATGCCCCGACAGAGATCGGGGGTGACTGTGGGGCTCACTGTATTGCTCTGTCTATGGTCCCAGCCTGATGACATTGGATCATATGTGTTGTTCATTCCTATTGCTGCTAATAGTGTGAGAGCATCTCCCTTCTGTTCCACTATAATCTGTGCCACGTGGGGGAGTGGCATCCATGGGGGATGTTTCCTGCCTCTCCCATGAGCCCTTTCCACTGTTCACTCTTCTAAACTGTGGGAGATTTTAATTTAAACATGGAGGTGAAACCACTCATCTCCTCTCCTCAAATGACACTAAAATAACAACAGGAACATAACTATAAAGATGTTAGACAATTTAGAAACTGAAAGCCCATGGCTGAATGGTGAAGCCAGATGAAAACAAAGCTGGTCATGCAGAGAATCCAGAAGCACGCTGATGTATTCCACCTAACTACAAAATACTCAGGGGTTCGAGCTACCAGCTACTTCTCGGAGAGGGTTGTAAGTGGGGCTGACAGCAAGGGGTTTGATTTAAAGCCTGAAGAAGAAACAACAGCATCTCTAGATACTCCCCCTTCTCCTCTGCAAACCAATGACTGACCCTTTTCCACACCAGAATTCAAAGCTTTTCATTCTGGGGATGTTGAACAGGGAGATTCTTGGGGACAACAGATAAAACTGAAGGCAGCATCAAAGCGAGGTCCAAAAGATCTGATAGAAACATGTGGCTGTGATATCACCGGAAACTCATGTTTGCATTTCCTAGCAGAATATTGGCACATTCTTCTCTACGGAAATGAAAATATGCCAATAACCAATGTAACTTATTAACACAAGTGATGCACAGGGCTCCGTTTTCTTTCTCTGCTTTCTTCATGCACCCGGGTAATCTGACTTCAAAGCCCACGTGCAGAACCTCTACACTCTCCTGACTTACTTACATAAAAGGAGAGAAAATTCTAGATGCTAACAGTTGGGGCAGAGCTCAGCTTGCTCACCCATGCTGCTGCCCACTAGTTGACCCCCTTGTCAACTCACTTCTTAGTGCCTTACTCTTCAGAACGAGGGGACAGCCACACATAACAAGGCAAACAATGAAAGCCTGTGGTAGAATCAGGGACTCCAAAATGAACAAACAGGAAAAAAGCACATTGGGAAACAGAAACACTGTAGCGAGCATAAGAAGATTTCAAAAAACCTTTAAATTAATACTCTGTGAGACATCTTTGAAATAGACCAGGAGATTCTAAAAGAATGACCTTTGAAAGAACAACAAAGAGCTCTTGGATACTGAGCTGGGGGAGATGAGTGGGGTTAGTCCACATGCCCTTCACTAATGACCCACAACTTGGCACGTACTTTGCACTGGGGAGTTGAGAGTTCTCCTGGCATGTCCTTTCAATGTATTCTGTTTGATAAGCAGAAGAAAGTCTAAGAGGCTGGTCACAGGATGCCAGGGTGATTGCCTGATTTCAGTGCAGGTGAAGCGTTCTCTGTTTTGTGTGCATTTCAGAGGTTTTAGGAAAGTGGGATTTCTTTTAAGTGCACCTAAACCACTGAGTTTCTTGGAATTGCTCTATTTCCTTATTCTTTTTTTTTTTTTTTATTTTACTGTACTCACCCTTCTTATGATGGTGTGAGATGACACCTAGGTTGAATGTGTGAGTGAGGTAGGCATTGTTTTGTTTTTTTAAAGATTCCATTTATTATTTGAGAGTGAGAGAGAGACTGAGAGCATGAGCAGGGGGGAGGAGGCAGAGGGAGAAAGAGAAGCAGACCTCCCGCTGAGCAGGGAGCCCGACGCAGGGCTTGTTCCCAGGACCCTGAGATCACGACCCGAGCCAAAGGCAGATGCTTTACCGACTGAGCCACCCAGGCGCCCCTCTATTTCCTTATTCTTATTTTGTCTCTATGATTAGATATGGAATAATATAAGAGTAGATGTTATGTGATTACATAATAGCATAGAATTTGTTTTCTGTGATTTGAAAATATGCTCATAGCCTGAACACATTGTTTTTCTTTCTAGAAATGCTCACTAACACTACCTTAATGTTTCTAAATGATGCGTTTTTTTGGATTAATCACAATGCCTTCCACAAACATTTAAAAAATAAAACATAGATACGAAAAATCTTTATTCTTCATTTATATTGTTGCTCGTTGAGTACAGGGATTTCTAGAATGGAGGAATGCATGTTTAGGACCCAATATCAGTTTTAACTCTCTTCAGGTTAACTCACACCAGCATCTTGTAAACCTCTATGCCACTGTGCTACCCCCCTGAAGACAGAGACCTTCGTGGTAAGCAAGAACACTTTCAAAGATATTGCAATCTTGCAAACCAGCGGCATTATTCATATGTACCTTTTAGGCTGATTGTTCATGCTATGCTGCATTTACTTACCAAATCTCAGTAAAATGTTTATCCAATTCATTTTGCATCCCAGTTTATCATTATTCTAGTTATGTTCTGAAGAGCTCAATCCAAAGGGATTATTTCAGGAACATATACAATTATCTAAATCTCTCTCACCAATAACTCTAAAGGATGTTCTAAATGGCAAATCCACAGGCATATCTTAGGGTGCTAATTGTACATGGTTAAATGCCCCATTTATCTGTTTAAATCCACCTAGGAGATCAACAATACCACAATATTTGGTATTAAATATTTAGTATTATTGCATTATCAGAGGCAACATTATAAATATCTGAATTTTACACCAGGAAAGCAAAAAAAAAAAAAAATCTACATATGCACCACAAATGATGCTCTCTGTATCAAATAACAAATTACCTTCCTCTTGCCAAACATCTTCTGATTCACATAGTCCATTTAAAAGTTTAAATAATAGTGCTGTTTTCCCCCTCTAAACCCAGATATTATTCATATTAAGGAATTAAAACAAGGCCAATATTAAGGCCCCTATTCAACTTTTAACCATTCACTAAAGCACTGCTAAAGTTTAGCTTATTTTTTTAAAGATTTATTTGTTTATTTATTTGAGAAAGAAAGAGCACGAGCGGGAGGAGCAGAGGGAGATGGAGCTAGAATCTCAAGCACACTCTAACCTGAGCATGGCACCCTTGCTGGGCTCAATCCCAGGACCCCAACATCATGACCTAAGTCGAAACCAAGAGTTGGATGCTCAACCGACTCTGCCACCCATGTGCCCCTAAAGTTTAGCCTTTGAGAACCTCTCTCCAACCATCCAGCCTAGCATAGCCAGCCTACAACTTCTCTTTCCTATTCCTGAAGCATTTTGACCACTTTATTACACAGGATTTGTATTACCAGTCTTCCATGCCCCTGTGTCCTTTTGGTTGCTGGTGAGATTTTAATTTCTCTAATTCACAGTCACATTTACTTGTGTCTCCAGCTCCTAGAAATGTGCTAGAAGGTATGATATATGGAACAACAACAAAAACGAGCCCCTCTTAGAATAAGAAATATCTGCTTATGATCCCAATTCTTACTTGACCAGTTTCTGGATATGGAAAATTCATGCTTAAAGTGAGTCTTTGTATTGCCTTTGAAGATGAGGGAGAAAGACTGTTGTTGCTGATAACATGCTAAATTAAATCTACTGCACAACCTTCCAGTTGGAAACAGCAAAAATGGCTAAACAAAATATTTTCATACACACCTGTAAAAATGCTCACTGAGCTGGTAGGAAACTAAAGAATCCACAAAGGGTAAAAATACATATAAAGATGGGAAAATAGAAGTCAGCAAACAGCAAAAGCAGTAATTTTCCAAATAGTATCTGGCATTTTGAGCCTAAGTTTTGCTATCTGTGTTGGGATAATTAGGGTGATCATATATCCTGGTTTACCCAGGACAGTGTTAGTTATTTTTTTTTAAAGATAGATTTATTTATTTATTTATTTTTGATGTAGTGTTCCATGATTCATAGTTTGCGTGTAACACCCAGTGCTCCAGGCAATACGTGCCCTCCTTAATACCCATCACCGAGCTAACCCATCCCCCCACCTTCCTCCCCTCTAAGGACAGCGTTAGTTAATGTCTGTTGCCCTGGTCTAATTATTAATAGCACCCACTTTTATTCTTAGAAGTGTCTTGAATGATACATCCTAACTATATGAGGCAGGACATAATGTAGGAAACTCAAAAAAGTAGAGATTCCAATAGGAGATCTTGCAAAACTCTGCACGTTAATGGGCTCTACTCTCCATGTTAGGAAGAATGATAAATAAGGTTACAAAGCAGTAGGGAGCAGCATGTGAAATAGCCTGCATTTATTTTGACACTGGATAGAAGGAAAACAAATCTGTCCCTGAGAAATCATAGTCAGTATCAAGCCCTCATGGTAAATTTGCTGTTATCTGCACATTAAAATTGAAGTTCAAGTGGAGAATTGCATTTAAAGTGATTTCCAGATGAGTAGTACCACCAGGCAACTGGCAGAGCATATGAGAGACCTCTCTGAGGGGACACAGCTTTAACCTAGGTCTCCAAGAATTCCTAGTGGTAAAGTTTCCAAGGAAAATGAGAAACACGTTTAAAAAGAAATCGCAAGAAATGCCAACAAAAAGGCACAATGGGTGAAATACATCAGAGTTGGAGGATAGAAGAATCATACTGTCAAAAGGTTCCCTATGTGAGAAATATCAGGTATGGGTTGTAAAATAAAATGTGTATTTTGTTTAAATTTTAAGAAAGCTTTGAGAAGAGGAGTGATGAAAATGAGACTATAAGATGATTGAGCAAATTTAGAAAAACAGACTTCTAGAAATAACAAATATATGTTGAAATAAAAAAATATTAATGGACTGGTAAAACAAGAGACTGAACACAGCAAAAGGAGAATTAATTAATTGGAAATGAGATAAGAAAAAAAAAACTATCTGGAATGCAACCCAAAGAAAAAAGAAAATGAAAAGTAAGAAAGGAATCTGGAGTGAAGCCTGAGAAGCCCCACATATACACGAGCAGATTTTCAGAAGGAGATGGAAAAGAAAATGGGGAAAAAAGCAAAAACAGTTGTGCAATTAGGTCATAAGTGTTTTTTGTATTGCTTGACAAGCAAATAAATGGATCATACAGAGGAAGGCTTTGCATAGAACAGTGAAGAAGGGGCACCCGGGTGGCTCAGTGGGTTAAGCGTCCAACTCTTGATTTTGCCTCAGGTCATGATCTCAGGATCCTGAGATCGAGCCCTGCATCGAGCCCCGTGTTGGGCTCTGCACTGGGCATTGAGTCTGCTTAAGATTCTCTCTCTCCCTTTCCTTCTGCCCTTCCCCACCCCTCTAACACACACACACAGTGATGAAAATCTGTCATAAACCAAGGATTATGATGGATCCAATTCTGTTCACCTGGGAGTTATAAAAGATAAGGAAGTCAGCCAGCCAGTAAATAAACAAACAAATAAATAAATATCAATTTATCCTAATGAAGCCAAGAAAGAAGAGAGGAAAAGAAACAGACATGAGGGACAAACAAAAGCCATAAAATAAGGTGGAAAAATCAATACAAATATGTCCGTAATTACAATAAAAGTGAAGAAACTAAATATCCCAGTTAAAAACATAAGACTTTCAGACTACACTTTCATTTAATATAATGTATGCTCTTTTAAAGAGACACATCTAAGACACAAAGCAACTTACTAACCTATGGAAAAATAAAAAATGCAACATCATTATAATGATGAAAGAAATAGAACTAGAAATTGTCTCAAAACAATAGAAGTTTACTACTCACTAAAAAAAAAAAAAAAATCTGTGTGGATGTTCTTGGTCAGAAGGTCGCTTGTGTCCACACAGTGATTCAGGGACCCAACGGCCTTTCATCTCATGAGGCCTCTGCTGCCCAGGGCCTGGGAGGTTTCTTTCTTTCTTTTTTTAAAAAATTTTTTTATTGTCATGTTAATCACCATACATTACATCATTAGTTTTTTATGTACTGTTCCATGATTCATTGTTTGCGTATAACACCCAGTGCTCCATGCAGTACTTGCCCTCTTTAATACCATCTCCAGGTTAACCCATCCCCCCACCCCCCTCCCCTCTAGAACCCTCAGTTTGTTTCTCAGAGTCCATCGTCTCTAATGGTTCGTCTCCCCCTCCAGTTTCCCCCCCTTCATTCTTCCCCTCCTGCTATCTTCTTCTTCTTCTTCTGTTTTTTTTTTTTTTTTTTACCACCTTTCTCACATTCCATCAGCAGTAACTGGTCTCGGTTCTCTCCAAATGGTCTGGTTGTAGATCCTCATTATCTGGCTATTTAGGAATTAAAAGACTTGTTATCTGGCAGCCATCCCCACTCCAATACATAGAAAGAGAATAAATTAAAGATAATATCAATGTAAAAGCTCCTTCAGAAAAAAGAAAAGAAAGAAGACAATCGTCATGGGAATGTTGGAATCCTGCCATGCAGGCATTGGGAAGACTCTCTTCCCTGGCTGTGGCATTCTTTACCTTGATTAGGCTCAATTACGTTCTCTAGAAGAAACTTCCTTTCCACCATTCCCCACTGTCCAGGACATTTTTCCTGATTGTTTCTCCTCTGAGGCAAGGGTTTCAAGCTTTAGCAAGCATCAGAATCCCCCGGAGGGCTTACTGCAGCACAAATTGCTAAGGCACCATCCCTAGAATTTCTGATTCAGTGAGTCTGGGTAATTTACATTTCTAACAGGTTCCTGGGTGATGGTGAAGCTGTTGGTTTGGGGACCACACTTTGGGAGAACCACTGCCTTAAGGCCCCATCTGAAACGGGCTGGAGGAATAAGTCCTCCTTGCGGGAACGGTTTTCATTGCCAACTTCCTACAGGGGCAAGTTTGGAGTATGAGAGCCACATTACAGTCACAGGCATTTTTAAAACCAGACTGCAGTTGATTTAGCAAGATCATTCCCACAGATACTCACTAGATTCCTCATCTCTTTGCTTCCAGTAAATCCCATGTATGAATAACCATATTAATTCTCCCCTGGATAGAATTCTCTGATGCGTATCTTTGCTTTCTACTCCCCACCTCCCATGATTGACTCAATGCAATGACAGGTATCTTGAGGCTATGCCATAAAATAACCTTGAGGTGGAAAGAAATAACTTTAATGCGATCTTTGCCACAGGGCCTAATCCCTTCGTGTAACTAAGAACCTCTATTGGACCTTCGCTGTTCAAAGTCCTTTTTATTCTAACTTTTTAAAAAAGATTATTTATTTGAGAGAGAGAGAGAGCAGGGGGAGGGGCAGAGGGAAAGAATCTCAAACAGACTCTGCACTGAGCCAGAAACCTGACTCGGGACTTGATCTTACAACCCATGAGATCATGACCTAAGCCAAAACCAAGAGTCAGAGGCTTAACTAACTGAGCCACCCAGGCACCCCTCATTCCAACTTTTAATCCTGGTTTAGAGTGCAGAAACAGTTTTGCCAAGTCCAAGTTTCTGGACTCTCTCCATAACTTTCCATCTCTGTTCTTGAGCCAACCGCTATTTGCTGGGACTCACCTTCTTTGCTATAAGCAGTGAAGAGAAACCAACACACTAACATTTCTAGCTCCTTCCACCTACTGCTTGCAGATCTACACATCTACTAGGCACCAGATACGCTTTCAAAATTACAGCAGGCAAAGCTTTATGCTACCACGGAATGGAGCTCTCTGTATTTCTGTCTTGCTTTATTGTTTTCCTTGCTGCCTCCCACCCAACTATAATAGGTCAATGCTACAAATTTTACAATTTGTTAAGGGGGCTTCTGACTTCAAGATACCAGTTTCCAAACTGGTTAGGGTAATGGTAGCTGATGAAACAAAATAGCCCCTGAATGCAGTGGTTAATACAAGTCCTTTTCTGGCTCAAGTGACTGCACAACATAAGTGTTCCTGGCTGGCAGCCTATTTACCTGCGTGCAGGGATTCAAGCATCTTTGTTCCTTCCATCTGTGGCTTCACCAAATCCCAGTATCCCAGAGTCCTTGCATCTTTGGGGATGAGGAAAGAGAGAAGGCACGCACACCTATTAGTGTCACATCACGTCTACATATATTCCATGGTCAAGAGCAGGTCATATAGCTCCACCTCCATGCAAAGATGAATTAACTAATTGCCGACTAAGCAGCTACTTCCCCACAGTAACTACCCTCGGAAAGGGGAGCGGGGCATGAGTTAGGGGGAGCCTGCAGGCAGCCAGCTTTCCTCGCCACAAATATGAAAGGTAATACAGTAACCACTTTAGAAGGCAAAGGAGTCTATCTTTAAAAATCTGAAAAGGAAAGGATTCTTAAACAAGTCACAAAAGTTACAAACCATAAATAAATAGATAAATTCAACCACGTAAAAAACGAAGAGCTTCTATTCATCAAAACGCACCGTAAAGAGAGCACAAGACAGGTCTCAAATGTGTTGAAAAGCTGTCTTGGAAGGTATTTGCTATAGAAACAGCTGACCCTACGTATCCAGAATACACAAAAAAGTCCTTACAAGTGAACAAAAGAGATAATTCAGTAGAAACAATAAGTAAAAATACATAGAGAGCTATATCCCAGAAGTAGCACGAATGGCCAACAGATATGTGCAAAGCTGCTTGAACTCGTTGGAATTCAGAGAAATGCAAAACTGGACAGCAGAGAGCTGCCGTTTCACATCCAGCAGACTGGTTAAGTGTTTAAAGGTTGGACAACGCAAAGTATCAGTGAGGAGATGGAGCGAAGTGAATTCTCTTACAGTACTGTCAGGAAAAAACATTCACAAGCTAATTTGTAAAAACAGATTGCCATTGCCTCATAAGGGTAGTGGGTATGGAGGTCTTGTTTTCTCATTATTCAATAGTAAACTGTGTGAATATGTGTGTGTGTGTGTGAGAGAGAGAGAGAGCTATTTCACGATATAAACATTTAACACAGTACTTTTGAAAATACAATGGAAGAATTATGGAAAAGATGGTGGTCACACGTCAGTTACATTGGACATATTTGTGACTTCTTACACTGCCTCTTGCACCAGCCTACCTATTTAGAAGTGGCCCTTTCTTCTATCACTGGATAAGCAATGACTAGCATCTTCTCAGACGGATGTGAAATGCCAGACTGAACAATTCCACCCTGTCATTTCAATCTTCTGAGTGCCGGGGAACAAAGGAGGAGAGAGCCGAAGAAGCACACCTTCTGTTTATGTCAGAGGGGTTAATTAAGAAGAGTTGGTGTCATTTCCAATAATTACGAGGGATCCGAATTTACAGAAGGTGCACTGAGGGCCTGAAGGCTCTAGCAAAATAAACCTGCCTCCGACCACACACACGGCCACAGATGTTACCTCTCAGAATAGATTTTTCAAATCACCTTGGCTTTTTGAAAGCCCGAGCATGAGAAGAGCCTGGTTCCTACCTCGTGCACTGGACTTGAAAATGGGAAGAAGAGCCCCACAGTATGCCATATGGCTGTACTCAGGTGCCTTAAAGACGGACACAATTCATTTTCCATTTCTTAGAGGAGTGAATTTCAATGCTCCTTCCCCAGCAGCCAGGATTTAAGGACAGAAATAGGCTCTCCCCTGTCAACTTTCAAACTGAAATAACCAATTCTTATAATAAACTATCAAATGCAGTCTAAAAGAGGCAGAATTTTACACACCCTGTATTGGGGAGCACAGGAGAAGAGGTTGGAAAAAATAAATTGGAAGTTTGCACCTGTCTTTGTGGAACATGAGATGAGGCCATTCTAGAATTTCCTTCTCTCGGAAGGCACTCCCCAAACCACTTCAAATACTACAATGAGTGCACGGCAGGCTCTCCTTTATTCCCCTCAGGAAAATTTTGCTCCCTAATTGCACATTACCTTGCCTCAAACACCAGAAACAAAACAACCACTAGAGGGCATAGAAAACTTTATGAGAAATAAAAGTGCCTCAGAGAAAACCCTCAATATCTGAAAAAATGAAAAGCTTAAAATGCTATCTTAGCCAAAGACAGCTGGGAAAGGCGAAGTGAGGATGCATTTTAAAAATACAATCTCTTTCTATAAAATACGATCCTTCTTTTGGAATATGAATTAAATAGACAAAATTAGTACATGGGCTCATTTTCCCACTGATGTGAAACAATTTCTAACCTACCTTACAATTTAGATCAGCCCATAGATATCAGTGGTTTTCAGCCAGAAAGTGGCTATTAAACATTACAGCATTATTGGTTTACAAAACCAATATTTTCCTAATTCATTGTGCTTGGAAGATTCCAAGGGACCCCTGAACCAAAAGAGGTGGGGGTCTAGTGTGTGGAGACTTTTTTGGGAGACAGTAGGATCATCTGTTTTAGGAATCTGATTGTGCACTGAACTCACTGGGATATAAAGGAATGATCCCTGAGCTAGCTAATACTTCGTCTGGTTGGTTTATGGTCCTTGTTTGCATTGATGCTGGTGGGAGGGGTTGGAGGTGGTGGTGGTGTTCATCTTGGGTCTGTGGGTCTCTCTCCAGAATGTAAGAAATGCGTATCAGCTTTGGAATCCTGCTTTGCGATAAAAATGAATTGCTAAGTCATGCTATGACTTCATTTGCCAACTACATTCCTTCTGTGTCTGCTGAGATACAAAACACCCCAAGGTTGTCGAAATCAGCGTGAGCTACAAGCAAACTCTTAATATGTATTGATGCATCAGGAAGACGAGGATGTGTCCTGAGGCTGCACCTGCCTGGGGGAGAATGGGGCAGAGGGTGTGGGCTGGAGAGGAGATGCTGAGGCAAGTTTGGTGTATTCCAACAGATAATCATTTGTTTTAAATATGCGGGGAAATGGAAGTCAAAGGAGAAATTGTCAAGGAAGAATAAAAAGTTATCTCATGAGTTATTTGGTTACATGGGGCTTGTGGCAGAATGGAAAGGAAAAGGAGAATGAAAAATGAAACAAAGGAGATAACACGTTATAATAGAGCATATGTCAATAATATTTCAGCATGGAGACGGCTCTTATCTTTTGTCTTTAGGGATGGAAACATAGATGAAGTGTGGAGAAGCTTTTGGAAGAGACTCTCATCTCTAGCAACAGGTAGGCTTTCCAGACCAAAGACGTCAGTGGAATCTCATCTAAAATTCCCTGGAGTGTCAGAAGCATCCTGAGTGAGCAGAAATTTTGAGGATTAAGTTTTCTCCTGAAAAGGCAGTCCTTATGCTTGAGTCTTTAATGTGTGCTTGCTTGGCATGTACAATAGTGGAGACATTTCAAATCAGAGTTAAGAGGAACCATTAGACCATAGAATAATGATGATGGTAATGATTATGATAATGACAGCAAATTCTTTAGAGTGCTTGGTTGTAAGCACTTTACATATATTAACTCATTTAATCCTTACGGCGACTCTACAAATTAGAAGTTACTATTATTATCCCCATTTTATAGATGGCACTGAAGCACAGAGAGATTAGGGAACTCGCCCAAGGTCACGGGAGTAATAAACAGTGGAAATGGAATTGACCTCAAGGAATCTGTCTCGAGGTCTACAGTTTTAACCACTAGCCAAACTGCTTCTCTAATAAATAAATAAATTGCTAGCATTTTTATTGTCTGTTATTATATTATATTATATCACTTTATTGTCTATTAGCACTTGTGTGAATGAAAGGTAGTAACCTGTAAACCCTTGTAGTTCAGGTGTCCCGTACCAACTGACGGACCCTTGCACGGGTTAAGAAGAATGCCCTCATAAAAGAGTGAGCAGTAAATAAATACCCATATCTGTGCACAGTTTCATACCGATTGTGTATCTTAAAATATACAGTAATATCTCAAATAGTTAATTCTAAGGAAACAGATCTCAACAATGTTCTTCATATTAGAACATGCCAGAAATGTTTAGATTCCTAGTCACCTGGAAGGAGTGGTTTGGGGCAATCAGAAAACAAGTTCAGACAACTGGTATCACCAACTCAGCACGTCTCATCTCTGCCTTATCTGACTTCCACATCTTCTTCCTTTTCCAGACTTTTCCTCATACTTATGACTGTAGACAATTTGCTCTTGTCAAGCAGTCCAGAAACTTTCATAAGACAGATATCAATCACGCAGTGTTGGAGCTTCCTCTGAAGGTAAGTTTCCCTCCCGTTAGTCATTTTTAAGTAGAGCTTAATTTAAAACTCTAGGACTTTGATGGAACCTAATGAAACTCCTCAATCAGGAAAGATTGTCAATATAGTTATTTTTCAGAAATATGCATTATTTACATTAACATGTGATAGGTTTATTGTTGTCATTTTTAAATTAATAAATTAAAATTTTTTTAACTTGAATATCTAGTATCACATTGATAGATATAATCCATGTGAATCAAAGCTCTTTGAAGTCCTCAGTACTTCTTTATGAGTGAGAGTGGTCCTGAGACCAAAGAGTTTAAAGACTTCTGCTTCAGACAGTTGGCCTTAGGGGCCCCAAGCTCCGTGCCATCAGAGGACCGCGCCACCCTCCAGCACCAAGACCATAGGGCTGGAGTCTGCAGACCTGATTCTGATCATGACTGCCCACTTACTAGGATGTGAGCCCTCCATCCCTTCACCTGTAAGGCAGAGAGAATAATAACTATTTCCAGGAATGTTAGAAAGCTGGTGTAGGTTGCCACAGGTAATGTGCCTAGCCCAGTGTCTGGAATCAAGTAGGCAAGAAATACACAGTAGCTTCTTCCTGTCTGTTTACCCAGATGACTGGTATCCACCCTACCATTACATCATATTGTCTTTAAATCCTTTTAACCCCATAGGGGTATCTCTTTCCTAATTAATACTCTTTCTCAATCTCTCCTTATGACAAAATCTTCTAACCAAAGTGACAGTTTGCATTAATATAGTGCTTGCTATGCACTAGTCATGGTTCTCCATACTTCATCTGTCTTCATTCACTGAATCCCAACTACAAACCCAAGAGTTAGGAGCCATTATATAGAGCTCCGTTTTACACAAGAATAAACTGAAGTATGGATAGCAACTAAGATCATCCAACCAACAGGTGCTGGAGTCAGCACTTGAACTCAGGCTATTTCCAGATTCTATGGGCTTAACTTCTACTCCTGGTGCCAAATATTTTATAATGGCTCCTAAGGAGCTCTGTGCAGGACCCCGCTGGTTCTGTACTCATCCAGTTAAAATATGACTAATGGCGAATTGACTTTATAACATCAATATCTGCTCAGTTGAGAAATTACAACAGTGTCTTCTCTCTTGTTGTATCAGTGTCTCCTTTGCAAAACAGACAGACCTGTCATCATTGAAATAGGGTAGGACTGACAAACCCATGCTTGTTCTTCCACGTGATAGCTCTCTGGGACTGTTGTTACTTAAACACAATCAGATAATTGCCTCTGGCAGATAAACGAGAACAATTTAATATTTTCCTTCCAAATAATTGCATTTTAATCAATTGATTGGACTAAGCCCTCAGCGTCAATCAATACTTGACAGCCTATGTTGACCAGCTTTAATTGCTGGGTTTGGAGAGAATGGGGCATTTGATATTTTTGCTTATGTTGGCACGTTTGTATCCACAGATACTGGAAACTTCATTTTTTTTTTTAAAGATTTTATTTATTTATTCATGAGAGACAGAGAGAGAGAGGCAGAGGGAGAAGCAGGCTCCCAAGGAGCAGAGAGCCCGATGCGGGACCCGATCCCAGGACCCCGGGATCATGACCTGAGCCGAAGGCAGACGCTTAACCATCTGAGCCACCCAGGCACCCTGGAAACTTCATTTTAATAACATAATTACGTAAATGTATGACACACATTGTGTATGCACTCAAGTAGTAATTTCAAAACACATTGTAATTTTTAGAACAGACGCTATACAAGTGCCAGAAGAATCGGAACAAGTCATTGTTTGGTGCCATGAAAATACTTCTCTTAATTTGCTTTTTTTCCCCCTCACCTAGGTGTTAAATGACGGTCATTATCTGTGTCATCTCCAGTGCCTAATCAAGTTAATCCAGAGCACCAAATATTTTTCTACAATAGGACATAATTTTTATTAGTTTCCCCAAGCTCAGTGGAAAATTGAGATTCATAGAATATTAAGGCTGGAGGGGCCCTGAGGGACCATCTAGTTTCTCCCTCTCATTTTACAGGTGGGGAAAATTACTGGTATCAGGTCACGTGGGGTATATGGTTCAGGCAGGGATTTGGAATGGGGGAAGGATGGTATTTCTATTTCTATTTCTTTTTTAAAAAATTTCCTTGCCAACTCTGGTGACCCAGTTTCTTCAGAGTTCTTTTTTCTCTGATCTCTGTGCCTTTCTCACGGTCTCGGTCACATGATGGGTCACAGATCTGTCTCCTTCACGCTCCAAAATTCCACTCATGTCATGGTGTCACAGAGGAGGTTTTCACTGGAGGTAAGTGGTACCCACGGCATGGGGGTATTGCATCTCATGACCACATGGTAGACGAATTTAAATTGAATATTAGAGGGCGCCTGGGTGGCTCAGTTGGTTAAGCGACTGCCTTCGGCTCAGGTCATGATCCTGGAGTCCCTGGATCGAGTCCCGCATCGGGCTCCCTGCTCAGCAGGGAGTCTGCTTCTCCCTCTGACCCTCCCCCTCTCATGCTCTCTCTCTCTCTCTCATTCTCTCTCTCAAATAAATAAATAAAATCTTAAAAAAAAAAATAAATTGAATATTAGATCCTTTTTTTGTAAACATCTCTGCTTCATCTGGTGACGTACATTCCCAACTGCCACCCCATTCTCTTGATCTCTTCAGCCCATCCCCCAAGCTCTCTGCCCTCACTTCTCTCCCAGCTCCATATTGTTTTTTGTGGGTCACAGTTTTTTCATCTGTCTCTGTCACGTTTCTGCTTTTTCTTGAGGCCCTTATTTTCTGTTAGCTGCAGCTTTTCAGTGTATTTTCCTAAATAAAAATCGTTCTTTTCCTAACAGGAAATCTGGTGCCAACAACAAAATAATACTATTTTTTTTTACCCAGTTATATCATAACTGAAATATATTAAAGAGTATTTTGAATACTCTTCCTGTTCTCATGCCTTTAGCTTTTCCCCATGGGACTTGTAAGCCAGCTAAAGAGCCTTAAAGCTTTTTCCCTGACATACATTGAAAAAAGATGTCCAACATTTTGAATCATCTCAGTTTGTGTTTTATAGTTGAAGCCCATTTACTATTCACTCCCTAGCTTTTGAAATTCCTTTGGATACAAGTAGTCCTCCCTTTGCAGATAGCCACTGAAACCATGCAAAGTGATTTGAATAATCAATAGGAAAAAATCATGACTGTTCCTTGGCCTTTAAAAATTTATGTTGAAACATTAAAAACTCCCTTATGTCAGTTGTAAAACATCAGAAACATTGAGACTGAAAGTGTTTTCTTTGTAAAAAATATATCAAGAGTAGTTTGAAGAGTGCTTACTTTTTTCTCGTTGTAGAACTGAGAACATGGAGTAAGCCTCTTTCCTATGCCCTGTTGAATTGTTATCCTCCTTTCTAAACTTGGATCTGCTTTCAACATTGTGTTCTTTGTGCCTTCAATGTCATGAAACACCTCTGAGAATTTCTTTCATGAAAAGTTTTTTTGCCAGCTTTGCTTCCTCTGGGACATATTTATCTTTTTATTACAACCACTGTCCTCATTTATGCTGATAAGTTCACTTTCAGTAAGTTCCCCTTGCTGCACATCCAGAGTCTCTCAAATGGAGGCAGAATCAACATCCCTGTGTCCAGCTATTGTTTCTATAATTCCTTTTATGTTTGATTTAAATTTCACTTCCATTGTTACCAATTTTCATTTCTTTATTGGCCATCTTTGTTTTCAATTTCCTCTTTAGATCACCCTCACTGGTAAAGGCCAATATATAGTTACGTATGAAATACTATAATGGAGGTATGTAAACCACTTTTAACTTTAATACAAAAATTAAAAGATAAAAGTATTAAGAATAACTACAAATACAGATATTTGCCAATGGATATACAGTATAAAGGATGTAAGGATGTGGACTAAAAGGGACAGCATAGGGAATACTGTCAATGGTATTCTAATAGTGTCTTACAGTGACAGATGGTGGCTAGGCTTGTGATGAACACAGCATAATGTACAGACTTGTTGAATCACTATGTTGTACACCTGAAACGAACTTGACACTGTGTTTGAACTATACTTAAAAAAAGGTATAAGTATGATATCAGTAACATAACAAAAAGATGTAGGTATGACATCAATAACATCAAGGAGAAGGGCCAACATGTAGAGATTTTGTATGCAATTGAAGATGTTACCACCTTAAAATAAACAGTTGTAACTACAAGACGTTTTATGTAAGCTTCATGGTAACTACAAAGAAAATACCTATAGTAGATTTACAAAAGAAAAAGAGAGAAAGGAATCAAAGCATATCACTACATGAAAAATGTCAACAAATGACAAAGGAAGATGTCAGGAGAGGAAAAGAGGGGGGGATGAAAGAACCACAATTCAGACAGAAAAAAAACTACAGAATGGCAATACTAAGTCCTTACCTAGCAATAATTCCTCTGAACATAAATGGATACAGCTCTCCAATTAAAAAATGTAGAATGAAATCAGGAAGTGTGATGACTACAGCTTTGTTTTTCTTCTTCAAAATTGCTTTATCTATCCAGGGTATTTTGTGATTCCATATGAATTTTAGGATTGCTTTTTCTTTTTTTATGAAAAAGGCGGTAAATATTTTGATAGGGATTGCACTGATTCTGTAGATTTCGGGGCAGGGTTAGCATGGACATTTTTACACTATTGATTTCCCCAATCCATTTACATGAGATATCTTTCCATTCATTTGTGTCTTCTTCAATTTCTTTCATCAATGTTTTATAGTTCTTGGTGTATAGGTCTTTTACCTCCTTGGTTAAATTTATTCCAAAATATTTAGTCTCTTTGATGCCACTGCAAATGATTTCAAATTATATTACAAAGCTATAGTAATAAAATAGGTGTGTATGGTGCTGGCATAAAAACAGACACAAAATTAATGGAACATAATAGAAAACCCAGAAATAAATGCACATATATACAGTCAATGGACCTTTGACAAGAGTGCCAAGAATAAACAGTGAGACAGGATGGTGTCTTTATGAAATGGTGTTGGAAAAACTGGATATCCAAATGGAAAAGAATGAAATTAGACCTTTATTTTACACCATACATAGAACTCAACTCAAAATGGATTAAAGACTTAAACATAACTACAAAAATCCTAGGAGAAAATATAGGGAAAAATCTTTTTAAATATTGGTTATGGCAATGATTTCTTGTATGTGACACCAAAACCACAAGCAACAGAAGCAAAAATAGGCAAATGGGACTACCTCAAACTAAAAAGTTTTGTACAGCAATGAAAACAATGAACATAATGAAAAGCCCAACTATGGAGTAAGAGAATGAGAGAAAATACTTGCAAGCCATATAGCTTGTAATGTGTTATTATCCAAAATATATAAAGAACTCATACAAGTCAATAGCAAAAAAAAAGGAACCCAATTTAAAAATGGACAAAGGATCGAACAGACATTTTCCCAAAGAAGACATACAAATGGCCAATGAAAAGATGCTCAATATCACTCATTATCTGGGAACTGCAAAGCAAAAACACAATGAGATATCACCCCCCACACCAGTTAGGATGCCTTTTATTTAAAAAAAAAAAGACAAGTGTTGGTAAAGATATGGAGAAAAGGGAACCCTAATACACTGTTTTGGGGAATGTAAAATGGTGTAGCCACTATAGAAAACAGTATGGAGTTTCCTCAAAAAATTAAAAATGTAAATACCATATGATCCAGCAATCCCACTCCTAGGCATACACCCCAAAGAATTGAAATCAGGATCTCTAAGTGATATATGCACTCCCATGTCATGGCCGCACTATCCACAACAGCCAAGTTATGGAAACAACAAAAAATGGTCATCAACAGATGAATGGGTAAAGAAAACGTGGTATATTAGTCAGTCTTAAAAATAAAGGAAATACAGCCACCTGTGACAACATGAATGAACCTGGAGGACATTTTGTTAAGTGACATAAGCCAGTCATAGAAGGACACATACTGTATGATTCCACTTACATGAAGTACTTAAACTAATACACTCAATGCACAGATTAGAATGGTGGATATCAGGGACCAGGGAGAGGGGCAAATGAGGAGTTGTTCAACTGGTCTAAAGTTTCAGTCATGCAAGATACTTCTAGAGATCGGATGTCCAACATAGCGCCTAAGTCACCAATATGTATTATGCACTTAAAAATTTAAAAGTGTAGTTCTCAGGTTAAGTATTCTTACTCCACCCCCCCCCACAAAAAAAATCCCCAAAGGGGCAGAAGCCAACTTTGGAAGTGTTGGATAGGTCTATTACCTTGATTGTGGTGATGGTTTCTTGGGTATATACATATGTTCAAACTCATCAAATTATATACATTAAATATGTGTAGTTTATTGTATGCTGATTATACTTTAATAAAGCTGTTTTAAATAAAAACAAAACAAAACAGCTAAGTGCAGAAAAGGAAAAGTGAATCTCCAAGAGAACCTCAGAGGCTTGTTCCCGCTTTAGGCACCCCGTGAAACAGTTGTCCTCTGTCTTTGCAACACACATTTTTAACTCTGCTCTTTGGAGAATTATTTCCATGATCATGTATTTACCCAGTTCTTGGAGTCAATGAAAAAATTGCTTTCACTAATATTTACTTACTGCTGTTAACAGATCTAAATTTTGAATGGCAGCTGGCCACCTCAGTTTCCACTGGGAGCTTTTATCTCCTTTTAGAGACGAGTTTGTTTGACTATATCATCCCAGACTTTCTTTATGGTAAGTCAAGATATTTGCTCATATAAATATTTCAGGAAGCAATCCAACAAGCCTCAGAAAGAATTCTTGAAGAGGATACAGATTTAAGTCCAGATTCTTTTCCTATGACACTTACATTCTTTCTTCCTGTTCTTTGAACACAGTTCTAAAAATACTTCATCAGCGCAATCTCTCCAGATTTGAAGTGTTGTCCAGAGAGGGTCTAAAACAGGCCCAGCCAGGGGCTGACAGCAGAACTGCTCTGTCCCTAGTCTATGGCATGTGTGGGACATTGCGCTCTCATCATAGTGCAGGGCTACGTTGAGATGGAATGAAGGAGGGAGCATTCAAAATAAACATCTTGGTATTTTGAAGAACTTTAATTATGACAAAAGTGGCCTTTTGACAATTCTTTCAACACCATGGGAGAAAAAAGGCTTTGCGCTCAAATGGCTTACTTCCTTGACTATTCCAAAGGTTCTCCGCCTGTGGAGAGGGTCTTCCCCTGGGGTGAGGCAGAGCACCACTTGGGCATTCGGGGGAAGGAGGTGGTTCTGAGTTCCACAATGTGGATTAGCCACAAGGATGTGCTTTAATGAAAGGGACAATGAGGGTGCAACTGCATGGTGGTGATTGTAAACTTCATGCTTCCAGATCCCGCTAAGCTTTGGGGTAGATGAAGTTCGGGGTCTGCTGTCTGCAAAACAAACAGTAATGATTCCAACTGTGTCCTCTCCCAAACTAGCCACTTATTCCTTCAAAGAACTGATGGTAGAGTCAAGTTTCAAATAAAAAGCACATGCCCTCTTTTGGTGGGACCAGGTAAAACCTCTTGGCGAGGAGGAGTGAGTTGCATGCCTTCCCAAATGAAGTGATATTGGAAGCCTGAGCTTCTTGTTTGGAAAATGGTAGTTCAATCATCTTCAGAGCAACTGTTCAAGGATGCTCTAAAACAGTTAAAAGAAAATTTTTGAAGGAAAAGAGGATCAGCAATAAAGCTATTAATAAGTAAATATCAAAACTAAAGATGATTAAAATTAATTCACCAGATATTTAATGAGCGAATACTTTGTGCCAGGCAGGTGTGCCATGTATGATTGTGCAATGTGTAGACTGCACAAAAACCCCTGGCTACTCACGAAGAAACCATGTGAACTAGTGGAGGCCCTAGATTCAGAAAAGGTTTTCAGCTCTGGGATAAAATGGTGAACCAAATGGACAAAATCCTTCTCCTAACAGAGCTTATGTTTCAGTGGAACATGCAGACCCACTGGCAGGCACTTATATAACAGGGTGTGGGATATTGCATATGTGGAATGCCACGGACACACTCGAGAGGACTCTGATCCAGGTAGAGGCTGAAGAAGGCAGAAAAATAGCCTAACACCAGAGGGTGAGTAGGATCTAGACAGACTCACACACAGAATGTGGACAATGGGAGGGTTTCAGACTGAGGGAATGAAACTGATAAAAACTCAAAAGTGCTACTGATTTTGGTACTTCCAAGGCTCTGAGTCAATTCCGTTTTAGTTGGAGCATCAGAAGTAAGGGTGGGGAATGAGGTTGGAGGGGCAGGCCAGGGCTCGCTCCTGCAGAGCTCAGCTGACCATAGGAAAGTGGTTGGAGCAGTGAGTAAATGTTTTTGAGCAAAAAGGGTGGGAGGCAGGGGTGACAAGTTCTGCCTTTTGAAAAGACCATAATGAGTGCCAGGTTCAGACTGATGTAAGAGGAGCAAGAGACAACGAGTCTGTTGGAATACACCCCATATTGTAGATTTTACTTTGGTACCATGTAAATTATTTCAGCCGCGTTTAAATACATGAAAAGGTAATTAGTTAAAATTGAAAGTAAAATTAAATGGATGACCTTAGCTATGTATCTATTGGAGACAAAACCACACAGAGAAGCGTTATTCCAAGTGACTTTAAAAAACAATAAATTGATTGTCTGACCCTTGTGGGATAGACCTTGAGGAAAAAAGCACTGTGAAAAAATCCTTAAGCTGTTTTTAGCCGTCATTCTGTTGGAGGAAATGTTAATATAACAATGCTGTTGTTTTTCCGTATGTTTTAGGAACAATATCAAACAAGTAATTATGTGAGCTTTTCAGAAGAGTTGAAAGAAAATATAAATATTAGATCAATGAGGTTAAATGAAAACTTTATAGGCCTGAATTTGAATCACAAGCATTACTATAAATTTATGCTGTATTTTTTATTTAAGAAAAAATACATTATTTTCTGCTACCTCCAATGAAAAGTTTAGAAACAATGACCGACCCATTTGCCATGATACCATTAGGGCCCAGAATGTCATCCATAAATAGTGAAAGGAAACAGGGATCTTGGGAGAAAGAAATTATCCTAGGTCTTAGGCCAGAGTATGTACAAAATGAGCCTGGAATGTCTTTTTGCACCAAAAGAGCCTATCTCAATTAGTTCCTCCTGGCCAAAGATGAAGAAATTTGACCATTAGTGAGAACAATGGATTCAAACACAATGTCTTAGTATGTTTGGGCTACTCTAGCAGAAATACCAGAGGCCAGGTGGCTTATAAACAACGGAAATTTCTCACGCCTTTGGAGGCTCAAAGTCCAAAACCAATGTACCAGTGTGAGCAGGTCTGGTGAGAACCGTCCCCTGGGTTGCAGACCACTGACTTCTCTCTGTGCCTCACAGGGAAGAGACCAGAGAGGACGCAAGCTCTCTCCTGAGTCTAAAAGGACACTAATGTCATTCATGAGGGCCCCACCCTCATGACCTTATCTAATGCTAATTATCTCCCAAGGGCTCCACCTCCTAATACCATTGCAAGAGTGGGTAGGATTTCAACATGTGAATTGGGGGGTGGGGGGGGGGGACAGCTAATGCATTCATTCCAGAACACACAGCGAATATGTTTAAACCCATGAACTCATACTGATACCAAAACAAACCAATAAACAAACAAAACCAAAGCCTCACTGGTCAGTATTGGAGGATGAGAATGAGTGATCTAGTGATCTACGGTCCTTGAAGGCTTTAGACATATCTGAAATCTTGGAGCAAGACAGCCAGTCCTGGAGACAGGGTTAGACCTCAGATTTGAGCAATGTCACACATGTCTGTGGGGTTTCTGTTTTGCAATGCTTAAAAATCCCATTTACACCCTGGGTCTGAGAGAAAGCCCATTATTCCTTGAAGAAATAGGTCTCACTCACCAAGGTGATACTACCTTTCCCATTATAAATGGAAGTACAGCTCTCCTTGGGCTGCAACCAAAAATTTTCTAAGGAACATCCATCACATAGATGAGATTTCGTAATCGTTTAAGCACAAGGATTTTCCAGCATTCTAAAGAAATTGATTCCCCTCCGTTTAAATAATAAAATGTGTCTCTCTTTTCAGGTATAAACAGTGACAGTTGCACAAGTACTATATCACACACAAAAAAGAATTTCTTCCCTTAAGTAATTTCCAGAGATTGTCATTTTCTTAAAGTCCAAAAAAAAAAAAAAGTGAATACAAATTTAGCTGAGTGGGAAAATCTTAAATTTTGCTAATTTATGTCGCTGTTATTTCTTTCCTTTCCCTCTAACAACAGCAGCAAAAATAAACATTATTGAGAAACTTTGCAAGTTAAAATAAACTTATCATGGAAAACCATGTAAAGAGTTGCTAATGCTATATATCTAGTTGGTGAATTGCTTTTTTAATTATATTTTTAAAGGCAGGAAGAGTGACATGCCTTTGAAATTGTCAGATATTGAGGGGTAACCTAAGGAGGGACCCAATTTGGATCAAGAATCCCACTATACATCTCCCATTGGCCTGTGCTCTCTCCAGCTTGAGAATTACTTGCAACTCAAACAGAAAAAGGACATCAACTTGCATTCCTAGTGCTCTTAATTAGTCTTTCTTACAAATCAATAAGGAAAAACAAACAGGGAAATGTGCAAGGGATGTGAAGGTGCTACTCACAGAACAGGAAAGCTGATGGTCAATAAGCACATCCCACTTATAAAGGGAGAAAAGGAGATTAAGCAGCAGTATCATGCCATTTCACACCTGTCTAACAGATTGGCCAAAAATTAGAAGTCTGACCAACAGCGACTGGGTGGGACGTGGGGTAATGGGGACCCCATTCACTGCTTGTAGGATTAGAAACTGGTACACACATTCTGAAGGAGAACTTTGCATCCTCTGGAAAAGCTAAGTGTTTGTTTCTTTTTTATGATGAAATATTTTGAGTATATAAAAAAGACAAGGAAAATGTCACAAACATCTATGTATCCACTGCCCAGCATGAAGCATGCACATAGAAGATCCTCCAGATGAAGCCCACTGTCTTGAATTTGGTGTTTATCATTTTTTTTTAAGATTTTATTTATTTATTAGAGAGAGAGTGCACACACACAAGAGAGAGTGAGAGAGAGAGAAAGCAGGAGCAGGAGCAGGGAGAGAGGGAGAAGCAGGCTCCCCGCTGAGCGGGGAGCCTGACACGGGGCTCGATCCCAGGACCCCGGGATCATGACCTGAGCTACAGGCAGATGCTTAACCGACTAAACCACCCAGGCGCCCCTGGTGTTTGTCATTCTGATGCTTACTTACCCACAGAATTGTCCACAGTACAAGTCTTTGAACTTTACTTGAATGATCTTATATTGTACATTCCTTTGTGGAACTTGGTTGTTTTTGTTATCTTTTGGGGATTTACCCATATATCCACTTCTCTCTATATCCATGATAGATGTGGCTATAGTTTGTTCATTTTAACTTATTAGAGTGTTCCTTTGATAAATACACTGCAACTTATTTTTCAATCCCCTACAGATGATCAGTTAGTTTTATTTTTTCCAGGTTTTTTTTATTGTTTTTGCCACTATAAACAACACTGCAATAAGCTTTGCTGTGTAGATAGTTCCTGGAAGGTGTGGGTGAGTTTTTCTGGGTATGCATGGTACTCTAGTTCAAAACTTCCCAACTTGGAATACATTCAAATCTTTTTATTTTAGTTATTTATTTATTCTCTTTTTAGAAATGATCGCTACACCCAATGTGGGGTTTGAACTCACAACCCTGAGATCAAGAGTTGCATGCTCTACCAACTGAGCCATCCAGGGGTCCCACATCGGAATCTTTTTAAAATGCAGATTCTGGTTCAGTAGGTCTGGGGTGGGAAGAAAAACTGCATTCCCCAAAAGCTCCAAGGTGATGCCAGTGTTGCTGGTCTGTGGACCACTTGGAGAATCTATGAGATGTTAATAGCCATTTGCTTTCCAGGTAGATTCCTAGGACATTCCCGTGCCCATGTGTCTGCCTGTCACTGTGACCGTACCCTTAGAAAGAAACCAACCAAGCCATTCCCTGACTCTTAGCACAGGGAAACTGCGAGATAATAAACATGCATTGTTCTAATCCTTGTTTGTAATAACATGGATGCATGGCAATAAGAAACGAATACACTACCCTGCCATAAATCGTAAACATGTGCAAAAGATTTAGGTATTTCTTTTTTTTTTTTGCTTCAATCTTAGAAATTATTCAACATGGTTATAATATACATCTATTCTCTTAATTTCTAAGGCTGTCTTGTTTTCTTAGTGATTGAGGTTCCACATTTTACTATTTTATGGACTTCTAGGTTGTCTTCCTGGGCCTTCAAAAGATCCCGTTCTGTCACCAGAAAAAAATATGAAAGTGGCTTCAAATGTCACTAGGATGGTAAACCATTTTTTAACAAATATATGCTTTAGTTCCTGCTTCCCACTCCTTTTCTATCTTTCTATCCTTTCTTCCAGCTGAGATTTTGTTTTTTGTTTGTTTTTGTTTTTGTTTTTAGAGGGAGGGGCAGAGGGAGAGAGAGAATCTCCAGCAGGCTCTACATTCAGCAATGAGCTCAACGCAGGGCTCCATCTCATGAACCTGAGATCATGATCTGAGCCAAAATCAAGAGTCAGGCACTTAACTAACTGAGCCACCCAGGCACCCCCCGAGCTGAGGTTTTAGCTAGGGTTACTAACCATCTTGGTTTGCTCAGGACTGGGGTTTTCTAGAATGCAGGATTTTTGGTGCTAAAAGTGGGACAGTACCCCCACCCCCCAAATGGAGCAGTTGATGGCCCTGTAACCCTTTAAAAGTTCAAATAAAAGGAAAAGGAGCCATTCTCAACAACTGCAGGTGATTTCCTCAAATCTCAGCCAACAGTGAAGGAAGAACAGTCCCCATGTCTGGTCTCTGCTGGGCAGCCGGGCTTACTCATCTCAGCTTGGGGCTCCCTCTGAGGCCTCGGCTAAAAGTAAATATGCAAGTGTCTTTATCTAATGCAAGAATGAAAGGAAGACTTTGGATTTTCAGAACAACAATCTACCTCTTTTTATCAGAGGGATAAACCACTCAACCTAAAAGAATAGTTACCCACACAGGGCTTGGATTACTGCCTCATAGAACAGCAGGGCTCTTCGATTATCACCTAAATAAAGCTGCCATCAAACTGGAACAAATAGGCCAGGCAGAGAGAGTCTCTGCAAAACAAGAGGGGGTGAATTTTCAAGGCTTCAGAAATGCGCGGCAGGGTGGTGATGCTGGTGTCTGGAGTCAGATGGGCTAGAGCCCTTGAGCAAATGACTTCCGGCCTCAGAATCGCTGTTCTCATCCGTGGTGCTGAATACAGGGTAGGTGCTCCATAAATATACATCCCACCGTCTCCCTCTTCCAGAAGAGGATGCGCAGGTCATGCTGGACGGACCGAGGGGGACATTCATTTCCAAAGGGTGGACAAGCACATCGGACCACGATTTGGGAAGAGGCCCTACTCCCTGTGCTCAGAAAGGTGAAGGGCTAAGTTTACAGAGCACATGGATGCTATATCCAGAGACAGAGACATTGCAAATCTACTGGGTAGTGATGTAGGAAAACGTTGGGGTTCGAAGCCGATGGCCAAGAAAGAAATCTTGAGATGTCTTTGGTGCAAAAAGGTGGTTTTATTAAAGCACGGGGACAGGACCCATGGGCAGAAAGAGCTGCAATGGGGTCATGAGGAGTGGCCCATTATATACTTTCAAGTTGGGGGGCGGTTAGGGATAGCGTAAGTCTCTAAGGAATTTTGGAAGCAAGGTTTCCAGGACCTTGAGGGGACTAGCTGTTGTTGGGGAAAGGTCATTTATTACCGCCTAATAAAACCTTCATCATGAGACCCCTTCAGATGTATATCGGTGGGCCTTATGCTTGGGGGATGATTGCCAACACGTATCTTGAGGGGGTAGAGATAGAGGAAATTTCTAAAGGAATTTTTATATGTTAAAGTAGACTTACAGGATCCGGGGAGGGGGGGTTTGGATTGCCTTTGGCCCTTAGCAGAGTGTCAACATTGAGGCAATTGAGTCCCTAGAGGAATGTCACTCTGCCTGTTTCAAGGACTTGTCAGTGGGCTCTAGGTAGTGAGGAAATTTAATAATTTTTCTTCTGCCTTTATTTCCCGCATCAGGTAGCACGCTGGAGAGTTGCCACAAGACTAAAGGCTAGGGTTGGGTTACGCCCAATGGAAGGACTTCTTGCCTTACGTTGAAGACATCACCTTTTGTTGTATGCAAGCCACCGTTCTAAGGGGGGAAAAAAACAACCCACACTTTCACATCCTGGCAGCCTGGAAATTAAAGCACCTTTTAGTCTTCTCTTTCTTGGACTCAAAAAACCCACTTCATATACCATTTCCTCAGGAACAGCAAATGCATTTGTGTGGCAGCTCTGAGCCCTCCAAGCAGAGTCATCATTCTGAAGTCACGGTGCTCGGAGACTCCAGGAGAAAGCTGTTACCCGCCCTTGCCAGTTCAGTAGTCAGGCTAAGTGGAATCAAAAGGGGCCCCAGGCAACAGGCACCCTCCTCTCACTCATGATGCTTCTAAATAGAGACACAGGTGTCTGTGTGTTTGCTGTTTTTATTTGTGAGCATCCTGTCTGCAGAAGGGTATTTGAAATAACAACAACAAAGAGGCATTTTGGGGGAAGGAAAACAAAATGATCAGTTGAGAGTAATGAAAGGCTCCTGATGATTACAGAAGGCATTACGGATTTTTAGAATAGACAGGAATCTGGAGTCTCATGTGTTTCACACCAGAAGGTGTTTTCAAAAAGAGAGCTGTAGGTAAGCCAGTGTTCCTGGGCCCTGGGACAGGGAAGAAGACGGAGAACCTTCGAGGAGCCACAGATCGACTTCCCTCTGTCTGTGGGCTCAGAAAGCCGAAGAAACAATTCGCAGATTCCTTCTCTCTATTTTGTCCTCTTACCTTCCTTATTCCCCAACTCCCACACTCTGGCTCTGAGACCTTTTAGTGATGGGCTTTCTGAGCCTGCAAACCTATAATTTATATAGTCATCTTAGGAAGAAGCTAGGATTGCATCCCTGAAAATGTCACTCAAGGTTTTTGCAGGAATCTTTTTGGTCTCCTTGGTTACTCCAAGCCATCCAGACGCCGTGTGCATCTTTCCCAAACACATGCTGCGAGGGGGCAGTTGAGACCCCAAGTGTCAGGCCACCAGGTGTAGACTGGCCACATTTGGTATCAATGGCAGAAGAAAAGGCAAATTAATATAGAGTTCATTGGTAATTCAATAAGGATGCATATTTCCACTTTGAAATTTTTCACTGTCCTAAGTCATTCATTCATTTACCAGATATTTATCCAGCCCTAGCCACCATGCCCCTACTGTTCCCACCTTCTTTGCAAACACCTTTAATTCCCTTGCTCTCTACCAGCCTGGTCGATACCAATATGGGAGGAACCAAATATCCACTTATTCCATTCCTGCAGCCGAGTAGCCAAACATTGGCTTAGCAAAGCACATAATTTCATGTGTTTGCCTCACTTTAATTCATGTTCATACATTTCAAACGGGCATACAATGCTGCTTGCTAATCTTATTATAGATCCCTAGCGGTCTCTTTCTCATTCCCTAAAGTGACTTTTTAACACATTGCCCTCTCTACTCAAACATCTTGCTTCCCCTCCTCCCCCTTCACTCCCGACAAATGACGTTGCTCTGAAGTTCTCAGAGAAATTAGAAACAATGAAATAGGAATTCCTTCCCTTTCTGTCCACTAAATTCACTATGAATCTAAGCTCTCCCCCTTCCCTTCAAGGGTAATGAATACACTATCTCTGCATCTGTGGACCACATATGAACCATCTCTCTCCTTCTCAAGAACATCATCGTGTAAGTAACCCTTCTTTCTCCTGCATCATTAGTTTCCTCTTTGTACCAGATCATTCTAATGTGAAACAAAAGTGCCTCCAATCTTTAATACAATATAAGACAGAACCACAGGATCCTTTCTTGACAATCTACCCATCTATTAATCTTCTGTACCTCCCCAAGCAAACATTTTTGAAAGAGTTGTCCAGAGTTCCTGTCTTTACTAACACTGGGACTCCACTAACACTGCTCATTACAATCCCTAATGACCCCGACTTTGCTGTATTCTTTTTCTCTTTTTGCCTTACCCGATTTCCAAGTAAGAGTTGATGCAGTCAGACATTCCCTCCTTCTTCAAATGCTTTTTCCCCTGGCTTCTGTGATATCACACCTTCCTGATTTCCCTTTTACTTCATTGTGGCCACTCATTCTTTTTTTTTCAAGATTTTATTTATTTGAAAGAGAGAGAGAGAGCACAAGCAGGGGGAGCAGCAGTCAGAGGGAGAAGGAGAAGCAGATTCCCCGCTGAGCAGGGAGCCCAATGTGGAGCTCAATCCCAGGACCCTGGGATCATGACCTGAGCCAAAGGCAGATGCTTAACCGACTGAGCCACCCAGGCATGCCCAGATCCACTCCTTCTTAGTCTCCTTTGTTGACTCTTGCTCTTCAGCTTGGCCCTTGAATGTTGGAATGTTCCCAGGGATATGTCTGGGACTCCTTCTCCTCCCAACCATACTCTTCCTAGGTAGTGTCAAGCATCTCCTTTCAACATCATTTATAGGATAAGAAGTCTCACATTTGTGAATATGTAGATCTTTTAAATGCCCACAGACAGAGGGAAGTCGATCTGTGGCTCCTTTTAAATCTTTTAAATGCCATCTAACTGGTTACTAAGTACCTTTCCTTCACAATATATCCCCCAGTCTTTCTTCTATCAGTAAGTGACACTTGTAACTGAAAGTCAAAAACAAGATGGAATCTCCTTTTCCCTTGCCCATCATATTGAACTCATTAGAAGGCTCTGAAAATTTTTATTGCAGAACACATCCTAAATCAAGCTGCTTCTCTCCATTTCGAACACTACTACCCAAAGGAAAGCCAACATCATTACTTCTCTAGATTATTCCATCAGCCCCTCAATGATCTCTCTTCTTCCACGTAGGTATTGTCTTTATTTTATACACAAGGAAACTAAAGTTCAAAAAGGTTAAATGACTTTATATATTCATTCAAAAACATATCTGAGCACCTGCATTGTGCTGCCAGATGCTTGTCTAAGTTGCATGATATACATGTCATTGCCAGTTCTATCTGACACGAAAGCCCTCTTCTCAGTCTCACTTACCCATATTGGTATCGGGAATGTTCCAGAACATTCTCTCTAGTACAAGAAACAAATGCATAGAAAATATACTGGCATGTAAATATATCACATGCTTTCTAATAGCAGAAACACACTAACTCAGCCTGAGGCTTTGGGAAGTTTTCTGAAGGAAGTCAAACTGATCTACAGAAATTTCTCGTAAGGAGCCTGGCCTCTTTTCCTTTACCAAAGTGGCTTTCTCTACTTGGAATACCTTGTAGATCACATGCCTGGCTCATGACTACTTAACTCTGCAAGAGCATCACCTTATCTAGGAATGGTCCATCCTTAGCTTCTCCATGTCAACAAAATTCTCTTCCTCTGTGCTCCTTAGTCGTCTGGGTTCACTTATATCATGATACTTATACTGTATTGCAATTTGGGGTTTATACCTACAAATAACTTTGTGAAGTGCCTTAAAAAATATTAGGTACAGTTGATAAATCTAGATATTGATACTTAAAAAGTCCACAGGGGAATGTCTGAATATTTAACTTTTCTTTGTAAAACCTGATACTCATCATCACATTCTCCCTTACTAGGCTAAATGTCCCCAAAATTGAAGAAGTTAAAAATATTCATTGAATATATGGTTGAATGGAAATGTAATCCACACCAGTCACTACACAAGAGTGGAAAACAAATGCAGTCACATCTGTTCGGTTTTTCCAATCACAAGACTCATCTGCTTTTCTTAGCAAAATGGTGGTGATGTGGGAAACAAAGGCAGAAGAAAAATTATTAAATTTCCTTACTATCTACAGCTCACTGAGTGGCATCCTGAATTGTCCCCAGGGAGGGGGTGGTTGGAACCTCCTATTTGTAGCTGATTGGTCAGAAGCAGTGGTGACACCCTGGGCTTGTGGCATCTAGCGCTGTCTCTGTGGGATGGTGTCATGATTGAGTTGAATTCTGGGACAGCAGGGTGTCCAAGGATTGTTGGACTGTTCCCCTGTCTCACTGGAATTGGGTCCAGGAACCCAAAAATAGAGACATTTGGCCATTTTTGTGGGTGGTGCAGGGACCCTTGTTTTGTCTGTGCTTTGACAGGATCATGGACTAGTCTTATTTTTACTGCACTTCATCATCTCCTCTGACGGTGGTGGTCTGTGAGATGGATTGTATTCAACAAGAGAATATTGAGGCCTGGCTGTGAGTGCCTGGCCAGCTGTTGGGCCATCAGGGGCTCCTTTGTCTCTTTATCCCAGGTCCTTAGATGAGTGACATGGAAAGGGAGACAAGGGCTTTAACATTAGATGATGAAGGGGAGCGGATGGGGAGCCTAAGTGAGGAGAGATTGGAAACTCGCACCCCAGATAAAAGAGTGGTTCGCATTTGGGGCCATTGTCTGAGTGATGCCTGTAGAGTGTGCCAGGTAAAATGTGTTCAAGTTTCTAGAACTGATGAATCAGTCCTTGCTAGCGAACTACCAAGTCATCATCATCTGCCTGGACAGTGGGAACCAGCTGGCTTTTGGCGGAGCAATGGGGTATCAATGCCACGTGCCTTTGGTCCACCCCAGACTCTGAAGTCGGACTACTTGAGTTTGAATGCTGACTCTGCCACCCATTTCCTAGCTCTGTCCATCCATGCTCTGTTTCCTCCACTGAGATAGTGTATGCCTTGTAGGATTATTGTAAAAATTGAACACTTCCATGCACATGAAATTTCTAGACCATTGCTTGGTATACTGTTATTGTGTTACCTCTCAACCCCACCATGCACACACATTCCCGGAATCCTTGGACCCCTGCAGAATGCTGAGGTGGGGCCCCTCTCATACCTGAACTTAGTGGTTAGACAAACCCAGTTAGAGCTCCAAGGGGAGGGAGGCCGTGGTGAGTGGGCAGGCCTGTTATGTGGTATTTGGTGGTATTTGTGGAGCATGCAGAGACTGGAATCTGAATCTGGCATGAGGAGTCTGAATTGGTCCTTGCAGTCCCCTGGGCCTTCCACAGGGCTGCCTCAAAGGCAGGGGTCATGGACCATATGTGCCGATAAACACACTCTTGAGTGTAGTGGGCCAGATCTCTCTCTTTCAAATGTGCATTTTCATACACAATAGACCCCAATAAAGGCTGTAAAACTACGACAATTTCCCCATTTTAAGAAAGGCCAGCTTCTAATTACAGGGAGGGGCTGTGTGCAGCAAGCATTAATGCTGTAAATCACAAGGATGGGCTCCGCACACAGCGACTCCTTGCTTATAAGCCTTTTAATGTCTTCTTCCGTCACTGTGGAATATGTTATTTACTCTCCGCCAAAGCTTTAGCTTCTGCCCTTCTACTGGCCATAAAAGTAATAGCCAATGTTTGTACACGGTGACAAATCAGACAAGGCAAATATTATACCTGTGGAGTACAAATCCACCTGAACTCCTTTTGATCCCTATCACAGGGTTAGGTTATTTGGATGTGTCACAGTAAGAGGTTTTGGTTCTGTTTCCTTATCAGTGTAAATCTTACAAGCAAGCAGAGCAAATAGGCAAATACAGAGTTTGATTTGAGGGACACAGACAAGAGCCTCTGTCCAACTCCCCATCCTCCACAAAATCTATCCTTCCCATTGATCTATGGCCAGATTTCAAATCTGGGGTTATTTGCATTTTAGTCATGGCAGGAGTTTACGTTGAAGAATATACCTCCAATTTCATAATTCAACATCATTTAGTCTGTGGGGGAGGTATTTGCTGCCACATGGCAGATTGAGGTCCAAGGATATTGGGCCACAATTTGCTATGCATGTGAAATTGGGTTAGTGCCCACTCAGATTCTAATGATACAGACAATTCTTTTTAGACCATGTGTCCCATTGTGACCACTATATTCTGCTTTGGCTCAGTTGCCTGCTTATGATTCTACACCATAAAAAAAGCTGCCAGCATGGATCATGATGAAAATAATTTAATTAGCAGCTTGATGGAAAGTCAGAAATTTCAACATCCCACCTCTTATGAACCTATGCTAGTTTCTAGGAGCAAATCCCAAATTGGATAAAATATGTGTGAGCTTGGAGAAGGCTTTCCTGGGGCTTTGTTCTAAGGAAGGCCCCATGTTCTCACCATGGGAAAAGAAACTATAGACCCAGGTCAACTAGTAATCATAGCTCAACCATCATTGAAACATTTTTTCACCTCTTCAAGATGTAGTTTAAAATTGTTTTCTAGAAGGATATTTATATTATGTGGTTTGTAAATACTTTCCTAAGTATAGGGATCTAGGGATATGGGAGACAGGCAAGGGATGACAGGATGCGGTCAAAAAAAGCTTTAAAGTCCTTAAAGTGGAGAGGGCATTAAACAGAAACAGAGCACCAGAGGGAGTCCAAGAGTCAGATTTTCCCTTGGTTCTGCCACGAAACAGTTCTCTGTGGTTGGGTTTTCCTCCTGGACTTCATTACTCTAAGCTGGGTTTAAAATAAGGAAGATGACTAGCAAAATCTTGAAGGTTCCCTCTGGTTCTCAAGTTCTATGGCTCTCATTTCTAGGAGTCCCAGGGGACGCTAGTACCACCAGCGCTCATGGTAAAATGGCAACATTCAGAAAACACGTTACAAATCTTGCTCAGGGAGCATGGGTTCTTGCTGCCTCAGAACCCATCACTGAGAATCTATCAGTCCAGTGAGGGCACAGCTGTCCTGCTTTCTTAGTGATCATCCAGCCACTGGCCTCTTTTGCCAAAAACATCTTCCTGCAGCTTTCTAAAATGAGGGAAATGAAAACTCCTTTTATACTCCCTCCTCATACTTGACTGATCACGTGGTGGGTATGGAATTCTGGATTGAAAATGATTTCTCATTTCAACTTAGAAGGTGATGCTCCACTATTGGCTAAGCTTGTAATGGTAGTGTTGAGAAGTCTAAAGCCCTCCTGACTCCTTACCCTTTGCTTTTTATCCCTGGAACATTTAGGGACATTTCATTACGCTGTGATGTTTTGACATTTGGCAAAAATATAGCTTTGTGTTGCCGTCCTTGCTTTAATTATGCTGGGTACTCATTTTCTTCATTTCTCAGAAATCTACCATATTTCACTGATAACTTGTCCATTTTCTCTGTTATTCTTTTTTTTTTTAAAAAGATTTTATTTATTTATTTGTCAGAGAGAGACAGAGCACAAGCAGGAGCTGAAGGCAGAGGGAGAAGCAAGCTCCCTGCTGAGCAGGGAGCCCAATGTGGGACTCGATCTCAGGACCCTGGGATCATGATCTGAGTTGAAGGCAGATGCCTAACCGACTGAGCCACATTGTTATTCCTTTCTTTTTTCTTTTTATTTTTTTAAAGTAGACTCCCAGGGCTCAAACTCACAACCCTGAGATCAAGACCTGAGCTGAGATCAAGTCAGACACTCAACTGTCTGAGCCACCCAGGTGCCCCTCTCTTATTCCTTTCTTGAAGGCATTTTTAGTTGGATGTTGATGTCCTAACTTGATTGTCTAAATTGTTTATATTTTCGCTTCCATTTTTCCAACTTTGTTTTGTTGTTATCCTATTCGACGTTTTGTAAAGAGTATGTTTCCAATTATTTTAATTAAGTTATATTTTCATTCACCTCAAATACTCAGTTTAGAGTTTTTCCTTCCTTTTCTACTTCAGTCTGTGCATGTTTTCTGTTCAGTAGTGTCATTTTGATCAGAAGGTTCTCCAGAAGGGTAAAGACACAAACAAAACAGATAAACCCACAAGACTACAAAAGTGTCTTGAAACTCTTGAAATACACATGGTACTTTTCTACTTCAATGTCCCCTTTGTGGCCACATGAGTTGAGATATTCTTGTAGCTCTAGTGGACCACACTGAAGTTTTTATCTTACCTCTAAAGTCCTGATTCAACCAGAAGTTTCAGGGAAGAATTGAGTTGCCACGGAATCCCTAAATGGAAGGGGTATGCAATCATTGGAACCAAATGGATGAGCAAACATTTTTTCTAGAAGGATATTTATATTATGAACTTATGAACTTATATTATGAACTAGTAACTCTTTTAAAACATTGATTCAGACTATGGAAAATCAGCATTCCAGAGCAGGGAAAGTGTAGAGTCATGACCCTTCTGCTCAGTTTCAGAATTAAAAGCCAGAATGCATCACTTTTTACCAACTCCAGAGGATCAAAAAAACCACTGAAAAGATTGTTGTTCTTGTAAATTTTCTTACTGGCAACCCAAGCTCAAAGTGTAATGGTAGCCAGATGCATGTACCTATACTTTGTTGAGATGAATTTTCACAAGGAAATATATATTTTTTTCTGTTTTTTTAATTCTTTGGGGTGTTGAGATCTGAAATTCATAACTGTAGATCTAAGAATGCTAAAGCCTTTCAGCTACAGGCAGTTCCCTATTTAAAAGATGGATTCCAAATTGGCATTTATCTCCAGTTCCAGAGTCAGAGAGTGGGGAGCAGCTTATAAGTGCCTCCCTGCCAAGAACAGAAGGGCTCCTGTGGTCAAAGAGACCAGGAGAAAGCAAAAACAGAGGTTGTCAGGTTGTCTGAGAATTATGTTTCAAATATTCACCTTTCTGTCTCTATAGACACAATAGTAAAAGAAAAAGTGTTGTATGGGGCACCTGAGTGGCTCAGTCATTAGGCCTCTGCCTTCTGCTTGGGTCATGATCCCAGGGTCCTGGGATCGAGCCCTGCATCGGGCTCCCTGCTATGCAGGAAACCTGCTTCTCCCTCTCCCACTCTCCCAGCTTGTGTTCCTTCTCTCGCTGTCTCTCTCTGTCAAATAAATAAATAAAATCTTTAAAAAAGAAAAAGTGTTGTAAAGGCCCTGTTCGCTCTGCGTATGAGGGGTCTTTCTGTATTGTGAGTCCGCCCATTGGGAAGTCTGATTTCAGTAAATCGTGTAGAAGACAGCTTGACAACTCTTTCATCCATTCCTTAGCTTCACTCCAGAGATGCAAACTTACTAATTCCATCAAGACCAAATATTTCCATTAGGAGAATATCACAGATACCATAACTGTGTTATCACACTGCAGGGAATTTATTCCACAGAAATAATTCTAGAGAAGAAAATATAGTTTTACCTGTTCTTTGCAGCAAAATTATTCATAATTGCAGAACTACTAGGATGAACCTTTGTGTCACCCAAGGGGAGTGAGATATAAACTATGCCATTTCCTTAGTGAGTCAGTAACAATATTAACTATTAAAACCATGGAACAGTAAGAAGAGAGATTTGCAGTTAAATTTGAGTGAGAAAAGAAGAACATGAAATATCACCTATATTATGATTACAAATTTTCAAATGTATTTATATGGACCATGATGAGAAAAAATGCAAAAATAAAAAATATTTATCAACAGTTACTGGCGGAAGTTTGGTTGGTCTCTGTTGTTATTTGTCAAATCGTGGCTGCCGTGGAGTCTAATTCTGGAACAACTGCCCTGCAGAGAAGCAATAGGGAGTCCCTGGTCTCTGGGAAGGGAACTCCTTCGTAGCTGTGTTTCATGGTATACTAGTTAGGTCTAGGATGTTAAGGCATTCCATGGTAACAATACAAAGCAAAACAATAAAAAAGTATTGTTGCCCAAATGAATGTTAAATCCATTTGCTCTCAAAAACGTTGCTGTGGGCCCCCTTAGACCTTCAAAATGCCAATATAGAACATGAAATTCTGAGAAGGGAAATAAATATGCAGCCTTTTCAAGACACCTCAGGCCACAGATTCCATCCCCTCTGCCAGCCCCATCTCCCTCTCCTTCCCTCCCTCTCTCCCAATCTCTCTCTCCCTCTCTCTGTCTCTCTCTCACACACACATACACACACACTCACAGAGGCATTCTGTAGGACTGGTGTCCTGTTGAGCAAGCTGTGGGTCATTTCTGACTGTGACTCCCGCAGTCCCTTCCCTCCGCCAGAACTAAATAAACACTTCTCCCGTGTTCATAGTCTAACGGGGTAGCAAGCAATTTCTTTTCATCTTTCAAGGTCTCACTAGAATGTCACATCCTCTATGAGAACCTTCCCAACCCCTCCAGGCAGAACTAATGTTCCTTCCACTTTTCTCCCATGCCACTTTGCCTTTTGTTATGGTGCACTTTATTCTTTGGCAAGTATTTGTGTTTGCTCTTCAGCTAGAAGAGCGAATTTCAGTCCTCGCTGTGCTTTGGAATCCACCGAGGACCTTATATAGGACAGATGCCCAGGCACCACCCCCAGAGATTCAGTTTCCTAGGGTCTGGGGTGAGACCTTGGCAAGGTCTGATGAGGACCACGGAGACGGAGAATCAGCTCCTGAAGGCCAGGTGTGAGTTGTACTGATCTTTGTATTACTAGCACCTGTCACTAGTAGCCAGGCACAATCTTTTGCTAAATTAATGTGCCCTAGCGAGAAAAGAGGAAATGCTTACTTAAAAACTGTTTGTCAAATTCCTCTTCGTGAAATAACACGTTTTGATTAGCTAGGTTCCTTCATTTGCCTTAGTGATGGAAAGACAGCTACTAAAGCATCTGGGAGATGAGAGAGAGAACTTGTAACATCAGCATGTGCGAGACCGTGCAGAGTGGTCCTCTGGGGAGAACCAAGATGGCCAATGTTTCGGTTTGCCTCAATGCCACACATTACTATTGCTCTCGAACCTTAAGGAAAGAGTATTCCAGCATAAGGCTCAGAAGTTCAACTGGGCAGGGCCTGGGCTGGGCTATCCTTTGAGTTTTGCCCAAAAGGAAGGTAAGGCTAGAGCCTGGATTAGGACGAGGGGAGCATGGTGCACGGCTAGAACACCAAAAAACTCTGTAATCAAGATAAGTACTATTTAAATGCAATATTTGAAGAAGCCAAAATGGAAGCAAAAATAAAAATCCGTTTTAAATAAAAACAGAATCAGTCACAGCTGTGTGCCTAACCCTAGTAGAGCCGGAGGCAAAGGAAAAAACCAGTGATACTGAGCCTGTCTTCATTTAAAACTTTGGTATTATGTTCATCATGGAGTTTTGGGTTCATTTTGATTGTTTAATATACTGCACTAAATAGTATGTATCAGAAGCGTTACTTATCTTGATCACTGAAGCGTTTGGTGCCCCCTCCAGTTTTGTGTCTGAAACACCTAACTTGCTATAACTTAGTCCCAACCCTGAGCTATACACTTGAACACTCCTCTGAAATCGGTCTTCCAACTTTGCAAAGGATGCTGTTTGAGGACACGCATGCCTCGTTATATTCCAAGGAAGGGAGTTAACCGGCAAATTGCTCGGATGATAAGGTATAACCCAACATCTATAGTCACAGAATTTCTTAAAGAAATAATACTATTTTTTGATAGTGGAAGGCTTCAGACTGATCTGGAAAAGGATCCCCACTGGACTGAACAAGGATCCCCCTTGAAGCAGACTTCCTGCAACCCCAGTCTGGGGCTTGTCTTGGGAGTGGCAGAAACTGGAAAGGAGGGTGTTGAAACAGGGCAAGAATACACCAACGGTCTGCTGCAACAGTGGCCTGGCTCTGAGACAGAAAAGCCAGGAGCCCCTATACTGGATCAATGTCTTGGGCAAGAACTTCAAATGCCCCAGTGCAGAGAGACTTCTGCCTCCGAGCCCCCGAGTATTTGTTAGGGTGAAATACAACCAGGGCTTCTGGTCTACAAAATATGGATGATGCACTTACACTGTTTGATGTATAGAAACCATTTTCTCTTGGGGATCAGTGCAAACAACTATTCAGATTCCCCACATAAACGATGTGTTTCTTTCCTCCCTCCCCACACATTACTTCAGGGTGAAAATTTGAGGAGTAGATACCCTTATGGGGGCTGCAAAGATTTTGCCGAGAGAACGTAGCAGAACCACCACCCTCCACCCTGCAAAAAAAAAAAAACTATTGTTGGTCTATCAGCTGGTGGAGGGATTCCTTTCTACTGGGGTGGAGAAATTTTTTGTGTTTGTAGGGAGATACCTTGGTGGGTCCTTTTGGTTGGAGTGAGTGAGCCTGGATAGTCAGGCAAACCAGAGGGAGGCACGGTGCGCTGCCTTGGAAAGGGGAGAAGCTGTGAGTTTCAGGACGTTGCCACGAGGCACGGGATGCCCTGCTGGAGAATGGGCACAAGAGGGAATGCTATAGGGAAGGTGGAAAACAGGACCAGTGCCTTTGGGGCTCGGGGAGCCTGGCTGATGCCCTGTTTAATGTTACCTGCGGCTTTGTGCATTTACAGCTTCATGCTTGCTCACTCCACCACCAAATTCATCAGTAAAAATCTCTCTCAACACGAGTGGCTTTTGCAAGTAGTGTTTTGAAAGCAAAGTACCACGAAACCAAACAGGGTTAGCATTCTGCGTTTGGGTTGCTAGTGGGGTGAAAGAGGAGTGAAATGAATAGTCAGAGAACGTGAACTTCGGGGGAAATGGAATGAAATTGAAATAAAACACAGAAGCAAGAGGAGATAAGAAGAAAGAAAAGCCCTTGAAACTCCTTGGCCTGTGGCAGGTGGGGGATGGAGAAACTGGGAACCAGGGTTATTCCTTGCGGGGGAGCGAAGCTCCAGCCACCCCATCTCACTATTACAAGAAAAGGTGACCCCAAAAGGCGGGCTGAGGTGAGGACTTCCAGGTGACTGACATAGAAATGAGAGCTTAAATTTCATCACGTGTCATATAATGGCATAATAGAGTTTCTTTTCCCAGAATAATAATGCACTGGACAAAAGGCTTTTACATGAGTAAAGAGAACATAATTTCTGAATATTTAATGCAAAATTGCCATAGAATAAAATGATCATTAAGTATGGAAATGCTATTTACACGTGCTTATTGCTCCCATAACTCATCTCTTATATAATGAGATCTCTGTGCCCTAATTTGTTACTTGGTCATGGGCTCCACAAATCAAAATCTGGGACAGCTCTTCATAAAGAAGCAAGTTGATGAAATGCACAAAAAATATCTCCTTTCTGTGCTAACAGGAGGTTTCTGAATTTGGCCTTTTTGCTCTTGATCCAAGGAGGAAAGATGGAGACCAGCACCCTACCGGGGATGCGTGAAATGCCAGGTGGCGAAGGGCCATTCGGATCAAAGAGAAGCCCAAATATCCAGTCTCAAGTAGGCACCAGGGGTCTCCTTAGTCTCCTTTAATGTACTACTAAGCCAAAGATTAAGAAAGTTTTAAAAATGGTCCTTTGATCATCACAAGCGAGCCAATTTTCTGCTTTCTCGTGAGGGCTGCTTAGGTGCTATTTATTATTTTAAAAAGAAATAAAGTGAAGCTGGTAAGAGCAGCCTCCCTCATACTGACCCTCATTATTGTGCCTTTTTTTTTTTCATTTTCATCCAAGGGACCAAGGCCTGCTATTCAAAGTGCAGTCTGGGCCAGGAGCACCTGTCACCCAGAGCACCTGCCTCGGAATCTACATTTTTAACAGATTCCCTAGATGGATTGTATACACATCTGTGGTGGTTTTATAACGGTGTCAGTTTGGATAAAATGGCCCCAAATTAGGGTGCATCCTGCTCCAAGGACCCTCCTGGCTGCCACTCTCCCCATAGACATGAGGCTGGGTCCCCGCTTTTCCTTGCTCTCTCCACCTCCATCTCCAGCTCCTCTCTCCACTGTCAGCCCTGCTAATCAAAGGAACTCCAAGTCCACCTCCAGACCCAGCAACAACAGCCTTCCATAGACTTTAGCATCCCTTCCTCCCACTGGCTTCCGAGATTTCCCTGAAAGCTCCGACTCGTTCACGCATGCCGAAGCTTCAGGAAGTTTCCATAGTGACCTCTCTAATTCTCTGCTTCCACTTACCGGACCTTACTTCCCAGCTCATCCCACAATTATAATAGGTTCAATTCCTGTTAGTCAACCCCTTACTCTTTATTACTCAATGTGGTTTTACTTTCCTGGTAGAACCCTTACTAGCAATGCATTACAATTCAGAAAGCACTGGTCTAGGTTATAGATGTGATTAGCAAGAAACATTGCAAGTTATCCATTTTCAGCAAGCCACTGGCCCCATCCCTGGAGGGTTTATCTGAATGAAGTATGTGCTTTCCAAGCAGTGGCATAGGGAGCTTTGGAAGTCTCTGGTAATGTTTGTAAGTACCCCTTATTTATATGAGAACTGGTTAAGTGGAGACAGTTCAGGAAAGCTGTTGAGTCCCTTTAGCTAGGTTGGATGTTTCAGCTCAGAAGAGGAAAAGGTGAGTTGTTCTGACTTCGGACACTTGATCCCAGTCCTTAAAAGTTTCCCTGGTGCGTTTTTGAGTGATTGTGAGCTCTTTGAGCTCTGTGTTGATTAGGTCTCTTTCATTTGCAAGTTGATAGAAGCCAACTCAAAACCAGCCCAAAGTGGTTAGAAGTACTGTTTTTTAAATTATTTTCTCCCTTAACTAAATTTTTTGTTTGGTTGGGGAATGGCTGCTGGAGACAGTTCCTGGATCTAAAGTCCAATGGCACAAAAAAAAAAAAAAAAAAGAATACCTTCTTTCTGGCCATGCAGGCAAAAACTCTGGGACTATCCCAATAGGATCTGATGGACTGACTTATGTCACCTGCTTCTCCATGATCCAACCACCTGGCCAGAAGAAGGGATGCTCTGATGGTCCAGGCCTAGGTCATAGGCCTACGTCTACCCGAGAAGGTAAGATTGGAATAGTCTCTACCGCAAGTACCCTGCAGTCCTGGGAACTGAGCGCAAGTATGGCAGAGGTGGTTTTCTACAGGAATAATAGGGAATCGCTGTAAGCAGGCACAAATCCCCACCAGCACCATAATGAAATGAATAGATGGGGACGCCTGGGTGGCTCAGTCAGTTAAGCGTCTGCTTTTGGCTCAGGTCATGATCCCAGGGTCCTGGGATCGAGTCCCGCATCAGGCTCCCTGCTCCACGGGGAGCCTGCTTCTCCCTCTGCCTCTGTCTCTCTCTCTCTCTGTCTCTCATGAATAAATAAATAAAATCTTTAAAAAAAAATGAACAGCTGGTCACTCGAAGTTCATACTATAACATGCTTTGGATTTTTCTGTTAGGATTCTAGAGAGGAAATAAGAATATCATGGCCTCTAAATTTACAACTCATCAAATGTTCATTGTTGAAATTTTAGAAAGTATAAGAAAGCATAAAAAGAGGGGAAAAGAAATCACAGCAATCTTACCACCAAGTGAAAAATCATTGTTATGGTGTAGGCAAGTAAACTTTTTTCCAAGTAATTTACTAAAGAGTATTTTCCATATCATTAAATATCCTTCTCCACTGTGCTTTTCTTCTCAAAAGATGCATAGTTTTGCATTGTATGCTCCTGCTACATAGCCAGTCCCATATTATAGTCTTTATTGTTTCTAAATTATGAATACAATGTATAAAATGCTTACATGTCAATCTTTGTCAATATCTATAATAATTTCCACAGGATAAATGCCAAGCAGAGAACTCGCTAGGTTAAAAGGTATCAACATTTTCCCAATTTCCAATATTTTGCTATCCAAAAATGTACCAATTTATGTTTCTATCGGATGTGCATTTTGCTGCTTCCTCAACAGTGATTATTAAAAGTTATATTTTAAGCTTGCCAATTCCATAAGCAAAAATGTCACTGTAGTTTTCCTTGATATAACTTTGTGACGTTAACACACTTGTTTATGTGAATATTGGTGCTTCTGTATTTTTGTGTGTTGTACGTGACTACCTCTTGAGGTTGTCCATTTAAGACATCGGAGTATTTATCTTTCCCTTTTAGTCTTGTTAGACTCTTTGTGTACTAGGGACATGAATTCTTTATAATATACATTATAAATATTTTCCCTAGTTTAACATGTACTTTTTAATTATTTTTTAATGGAAATTCAGATGTTTCCTTTTTTTTTTTTTTTGTAGACCAAGCAACCTTTCCATTTATGTAACTTGCCTTTAGTATCATTATTAAAATGCCCCTTTCACTGCAATAAAGGGGGAAAAAAAAACAGTAGGAAAAAATGGAACTCTCAAAGTTCCATTCCAGGCATTCTGTGCTATTCAACAGTTAATCATAGCTATTTTGTTACCCACTGATATGAATTATACTTGCTATGTTTATGTCCTTCCCAATCTCTTCACCCAAGAAGGCAAAAGTTGTTGATAGCCATTTGTGATATAAAATAATGTTATTTTGCACTGCATTTCCCATATGAATTTGGGTTTCTTTTCATTTGGGTTGTTCGTTTCCACTGATAAGTATGTCTGTTCTAGGCCCACCACTACTTGGTAGTATATTTTATTTGCTGCAAGTGTAAGTCACATCTTACTATTTTGATTATATAAAATTTGACTACTATTTTATCTTTTCTTTTGATACACCATAGAATAATTTTGTCAAGTTAAACAAGTCCTTCTGAGATTTTTATTGGAATTGCTTCAAACTTATGAATTAACTTGGGGAAAAAGTCTTTCTTTTCATTAAGTAAGATCTCATATCCCTTTCTTTTCCTCAAAGAACATCATCCCCCAAATTGAATATGCTTTAAGCTCCACAAAACCGTGACACCTTTCCTCCCACATTTAGAAATCTCAGGCTGGGGCTGACAGCAGTAAAATAGTTTATTTTTCTTCTTTCTGGTCAATAATCCACTGATCCTTCCGGCATCGCCAAGGCTTTCCAGGGAGGACAGGGGAGCTCTCTGTAAAACTCTTCAGAGCCCAATGAGATCTGACCTTGATCTCCAGCCCTGCCATGAGAAAGAGAGGAGCTAATAGGCTCCTCCCATATTCTGCGATCTTCAAGGGAAAAACACATCTTGCGGACACTCAGGCTAAGACAGGCTCCTCAAGGAAAACTGGCCGGAACTCACAATGGCAGAACTGGTCATTTTCCTCCAGCTCAGAGCAAATTATTTTAAAGCAGCAGGAAATGAAATGGTATTCACACTATCAATTACCACAGCTGTTTACCTAACGAACTCAGCTGCAGAGACAGCCATTTTCAGGACTAGAAGAATATAATAAGCCCACGGTAACCGTGCAGTAACAAGCACCTTGGCAAACTCAAGGTCTGAATTCACACGATTACAGTCTAGCTGCCAGGAAGATGCTATCCCATCATTGACTTATAATGCCATGTTATTTATTGGGATAATTATGCTTTTCTACCCTCCAGGGGCCCAGAATCAGAGAAAGTAAGCAATTTATTCTTATTCATTCAGCATGTGAGCAAATTTCAAATTAGAATAGATCTCTCCAAGATCTATTATACTGTGTGGAGGCCCTCTGCAGGCTTTGGTCCCTACCCCTAAAGATTACAGGGCCTTAGAGGCATTGTAGGAATCCGTGGGCAGTCGGTTCTTCTAAGTTCAGGGAAACAAATTTCTGTTTTGTCCAGAACTCTCCCTCTCCGCCCCCAAATGTTAGCATCTTGTGCTTGCTCTCTGAGCTGCCTTGTAATATTGCATTCAGTAAAATGAAATTTTAAAATAGCATTACATCTCTTCTGCACAGTCCTGCAAAGGAGTTATTATTGCAGACGAGGGAAGGGAGGCTCATAGTAGTTATTAGATGACTTCTTTGGTAGACACAAGTTAATAATTTTCTTTTCACTGAACATAATTCACTTGTTTGCTTATCTAACTACCCACCAGGCTTCCAGGTCCTCGAAATCCAGCATCTTCTAGCTACATACCAAATGCCTCTGGCTCTGGTATAGGTCCTGACATATAGTGGGAACTTAACAATTGGCTAGAAATTGGCAAAAGGCTCTGATCCAGTCACAGTGCTAATGATTATTATTAACCTTGTGAACTTGGGTCTATCACTCTCCTCTGACCTTGATTTTTCTCATCTCTGAAGGGAGATCATCATACCAAACTTTTCTTTCTCTCTTACAATTTTTTTTTTTGGAGGGGAAGAATTAAATGAAATCTAGCGGAAGAGAGGGCTTTGAAATAAATTATGAAGTAGAGATAAAATGATATCCATCGTATTAAATACTTCTTAATAGAAATTGACTAGATTAGAAGAGGCCATTATGAGTCATTTTCTTATGCCTCTTAATATGCAGATCAGAGCTGCTTTTATGTTATCAGGGTTTACTGGATCTACTCCAGTGGGCCCTTCTTTCTGATGGGTGGTCTTTAGGCTCAGGGCCCTTTTGAGTGGTGCAGGAGGAAGATCTCTGAATGCAGAATCAAAGTATTCGGGCTTAATACCTGTTTCACCACTAATAAACCATATGGTCAAGTTATTTAAGCCCTGGGTTTCAGTTGGTATTTTCATTTCAATGAAATAATGATGGCAATCGTGTTGGGGGTCGTGTATATGGAGAGAGGGAGTGGGGTGGAGGAGATTGGGTACATCATCTCCAAATTTTGCTGCAGCTTTATTATTCCATGTTTTCACCTTTGTGACTCTGAGGTCTCATCGTTAATGTCCAACTAGAGTTTAGTGAGAGTGCAGTTGAATAAGGTGGAATGCTCCGGGTTTGAGGCATACGTATAAGCAGAGAGGTCCCTGCTACAGAGTGAGAATCAAGATTACCACTTCCCCTTCTCCCCCTAAAAGGAAACCTTTGACATAGGGCAGCTGGGAGTAAATCCTGCTCTGGACTCAGAACTACTTCTGCAGGAGCTGAGGTAAATTTGACTCCAAATCTATCTCGAAGTGCCTTCCGAATTGGAGGGCTTCCTAAGGAGCTTGGAGCTCAGGCAGCCAGGTTTCACAGGCAGGGTCTGAGCTGTTGACTTCTTCAGGGTGGGGAGGGTACTCATGGGGGCGGTGTCATAGGCAACCTATGGAACTTTCTGAGGCCAACCCAGATTGTTAGCCCACAACTGCTTGTGTCCTGCTCTGACCATTCCTCTAGTTCTTTCTCCTCCTGGAGCTGTCCAGGCTCCATTCTTCTCCATTTTCCTAATGAATCTTGCCCAGAAGTTGCAATTCTGCTCCTGCCTTATCTCTTAGAAACTCCTCACCTTCTCTGTCAGGCTTTGAATTTAGCTGCTTACTCAGAGGATAGGATCTAAAATACAACTGGCTTCCGTAGCAGTGGGACAATACAAATTTCATAAAAATCCAAGTCTCATCTTCTCTGTTGTATTTCACATGAGTTTCACGTGATTCACGCAAGTTGCCATATTTTACCTCAAGAAATCGATGCTTCATGTGGAAAACAAAAATGTACCATTGCAAGGTCTTCCGTGGACACATTTCCTCCATCAGCCACGTTACTGCACTTCCTCAGGACTGGTTCGTTACAGACCCGGAGGAGGCCTGATTCATATTCATGGGAAGAGAATACAAGCCTCTAAAGACATCTTGAATGTAAGGGTGAAGAAAAATGCCTTGAGGAGACATTTCAGCTACAGAGTATGGCTCAGAGCCACCAAATCGCTGAGAAAGGTGATGATGAAAGACAAAAACATTTTTTAGTCATGGGTTTTATTGGCTAAACCCCGGGGATTAAATTCTTGGTGGTAGAAGGATGTGAGTCACATGGGCAAGCAGCCTGCTCAGTAATTTTAATGACCTTTCCTATGAATAAAATGGTTTTATTACTTTGTACCTTTGCTGAGGACTTAGGGCCCAGGAAAAGGCAGGCAGGGCAGAGAAAGATAGTTAGCTTTGACTTCCGTGGTAGAAAATATATTCCCCAAATAATCACACGGGGCTGAGCTATTTTAAAAAAAAACACTGGAAATGACGGAGATCCAAACTCAGCTGGGGTCTGAGTACTGTTCTGTCACCTTATATCTCCTTTTAGATTGCTGCCTTCCATTGTTCAGAGTGGCTATTTCAGGTCTTCTCCCCAAGTCTCCAAGCACCCATGCCACCTCCCGCATGGACTCCCCAAAGATGACCTTGAATCCAAAGTCATAGTGCAAGGAGCAACCACCAAGTCAGAACCCCTTGACTTCTGTCACATATAAACTTAGCATGGCTGGTACTCGTTAGTCAGCTAGCACTGCTGTAACAAAGTAGCACAAACTAGATGGCTTGAATAACAGAAATGTGTTGTCTCACAGTGCTGGAGGCCAGAAGTCCAAGATCAAGGGTGGGCTCCTTCTGAAGGTGCTAGTGAAGAACCTTTCCAGGCTTCTCCCCTAACGCCCGGTGGTTTGACAGTGTCTGCAGCCTCCCCGTGATTTCTGCCTTCATCTTCACAGGGCATCCTCCCTGTATGTGCGTGTCTCTGCCAAAATTTCTTCCTGTAAGGACATCAGACATATTGGATTAGAGGTCCACCATGTCCAGTATGACCTCGTCTTAACTAATCACATCTGCAAGGACCTATTTCCAAGTAATGTCACATTTGGAGGTACTTGGGGCTAGGACTTCAACTTACGAATTTTAGGGAGACACAATTCAATCCATAACAGGTCTCCATGCTGATCTTCCCAGAAGTACCTTTCTCTTCCATGTGGCTACTCCTTCCACAGATGTTTTGGAGACCAACCATTCCTGCCTCCCCTAGAAGCACCTCTCTTCATTAGGTGCCGTTGCTCATTTTATATCGACCCTCCTAATCAGCCTTTAAACAAATTCACTTCTCTCCCTTCTGAAGAACCAGCTGCAACAAGAAAAGCTTTCCCTGGCCCTCACATCCCACTTCAGGCTTGGATCTGAGCCCTATTTTCCACCACTGCCTCCACCCACTCCCTCCGTGTGCGGTCTCCTGTCCGCCCTGTAGTGTGGCTTTCACCCTCAGTACTTCACTGACACAGCTCTTGCTGAAAACCCGTGGATGTCTTCCTTCTGCTATGGGCTGCTCTGGCTGCGTCTTACCTGACTGTTCATCATGGCTTAACATTGGCTTTAACACTGACCTACCCCCGACTTCTGGAAAGGCTCACCTGTTTCAACTTCCCCAGCTCCTCATTCTCCTGATGCCTTGTTGTCTGGATTTCTTCCTACCTCATTTGCTGCTACAACACAGTTGTCTTTGCTGGCTCTTCTTTCTTTGGCAGGTCCTTAATATGTCAGCCCTCCTCAGGTCCCACTCTCAATCCTCTAGACTCTCTCCTCCTGTGATCTCTTTTACCACCGAACTCCAACAACCATCTGTGTGCTATAACTTTCTTTTTTTTTTTTTTTCAGATTTTATTTATGTATTTGAGAGAGAGAGCACGAGCAGGGGGGTGGGGAGGAGGGAGAAGCAGACTCCCTGCTGAGCAGGGACCCCCCCCCCCTCCGCCCACAAGGCAGGGTTAGTTGATCCCAGGACTCTGAGATCATGACCTGAGCCCAAGGCAGCCGCTTAACCAACTGAGCCCCCCAGGCGCCCCTGTATGCTATAACTTTCAAATATACTTCAAGCTCCAATGGTTCTCCTGAGCTCCACATGTCTAATTACCTGCAGACATCTTCAGGTGGATAACCCCAGCCACCTCAAACTCTTGTTTGTTCCAATCTGAATTCATTACAGACAATCCAAATCTAGTTCTCTCTCTATGCCCAATATCTTAATCAATGTTACTATAGTTTTACCTAGTAGTTAAGTCTTGGATTCTTCTCCACTCTTTCCTTTCCCATACACCACACCTCACCACATGTATTCTTTAGATTTTCTCTTGTTATTTTTTAAATTCTGCTTCTGACAGTGCCTTATTCAGGCTGGGGGCATCATTTTCCCAGACTACCACAGCCGCATATGGACAGGTCTCCATGCTTTGATCTTACAGGATTCTAGTCCATTCTCCACAGCACAGCCAGAGTGACCTTTCACAGTGCAATACCACTCTCCTGCTAAAAGAGATGTTCAATGCTTTCCATTGCTCCACAATTAAAATGCAAACTCCTTAGCACTGGAGTTTCACAATCTGCCCTGTGCTGGACTCCTCAGCATCACTGCTGAGTATCCTAATGGAAAGCTCCAATCTTTCTGAAGTGCTTGCAAATGCCCAGTGCACTGTGATTTCTCTCACTTTACAGCCATTATGTCTGTTGCTGCTGCTGCAGGGAACATCCGCTCACTCTTCACTCCTTTCTCCCTGTACTACCAGCTCCTCAACTAGGAAACTCACCCCCAGAGCTGATAGAAGAAGTCCTCCATTTTCTCACTAAACAGGTTCCTGCCAGCATTTCTAATTTCACCACATTGTATGTCACAATTGCATACACATTCATAAATTCCTTGAAGACTAGGACTTTGCAAACTATGGAAAAGAAACAGCCCTAGTTCAGAGCACATAGCACAGGGACTGGGATACAGTAGTTGTTCAATAAATGTCCATTAAATAAAATGAGTGGATCGCACCTCCAGAAATATTCAACTTAGCCATATTCAACTTAAATAGCAAAACCAGAGGCAGCACACTAATCATTTTGAAACCCCCACCAAATACTCTCAAATGCAGGTAAGTTCAAAAAAATCAGAAAGGTCCCCCAAAGATAGAATATGTGGATAGCTTTTGAGGACATATTTTGTTGACGGTTTTAAAATACTACCTAGGTGTTTATAATGAATACTCAAGGTAAAATTTGGAAGAAAATATAAATTCATCTTCATTTGCACATTGATTTAAAAAATAATCCTCCTACTGTTCCAGGTAGTCAAAAGCCCTACCACACAGACTTACTGGGATCTGTGTGTAACAAAAATGAAGCCAGTGACAGATTTATGCTGCTAGGATAAGTACATTCAAGGCTGCTTCTGTCACTGTCTCCGAAGGAAGTCTCTGGACAATCCCAGAGGGTTTTAAGCTAGCAGGGTAAAATAGCATGAAGAGTCTGGCCTTATAATTCTTCGCTTTGTAATAATTCAAGGTAAGATTGAGCCTTCTAAGAGGGAGAGGAGACTGCTTGAGTCTATAACCTAATAATAACAAATTCTGCCAACTCTTCCATCAGAATATACCCCAAATCTAGTTACTTTCCACCACCCCCTCTGTAACTCTTTTGGGTCTAATCACCATCATATTTTGCCTGGATTATTTGAAAAGCTTCCTAACATCTTCCCTGGCACTTTCACTTTGTATTCTTAATACAATAGTTAAGCAGATCCTACTAAAGGAGAAATGGTAACTTTTCACTTCCGTGTGTAATTCATAACAAAAACCAAAAGACTGATAGTGAGCTTCAAGATCTTAAAGAGCAGCCTCCCCACCTCCAGCCATAACCACTCTGACCTCCTCCCCTGCTGCTGCTCCTTCACTGTCCACCCTTGCTACATCCACCTCCTTGTCGTTGTTCACGCACTTCTGGCATGCTCCTGCCTCAGGGCCTCTGCACTTCCTCTTCCTTCAGTCCAAGTGTACCCTCCAAATAGCTCCATGACTGGTTATCTGCCTCCTGAGATCTTTGCTGTGATGATTCCCTTTCAGTGGTGTCTCCTCTGTTCACTCTATTTTAAATTACAATCCCTTTCCACCACCGGCACTCCCTATAACCTTTCTTGCCTTGATTTGCTTTGTAGCACATTGACTTGTTGATGTGTTTGTTTCTATGGCTTGATTTTTCCACATTATATGCTCTTTGGGAGTTTTATATGCTCTTGTTCACTGATGCATCCCCTGCATGTATAGCAGCACTTGGCATGTAGTAGCCACTCAATAAGTGTGGGACGAAAATATAAAATCAAATTTGAAGACTTCTACTTTCACCATAGTGGAGTAAGAGGGACCAGATTAATCTTAGAAAAACATTAAAAGGGGAAAAATATAGGCAATAATGTTTCCAGATATTGGATAATGGGCAGCACAGGAAAGTTACCTGTGGGAGAAGGACACGAAACAAAATGAGACTCGAGATTGCTCCAGTTTACTGCCTTGAGATCATTCATAGGGTGTAATGCAGGGAGGGCCCCAGCAGAATCCCTAAGTTGAAGAGACAAAGAGACAGAGTTTGGAGAGTTCAAAGTGGCTAGAACTCATAGGGAGGAGTAATGGAGAGGAAATATCTATATATTTATATATCTATATCTATGTGTCTGTTTATAGAGAGGGAGAGAGAACGAGCTCTCTGGAAATCTGCAGAGGATTCCCTTTGAATCTTCAGCTGGGTACTGGCCAGTGCATGCATGAGAGATCTACATGAGGCCAGGAACAAAGAGCTGGAAGGATCAGATGGGACCCATCCCCGGTGATCACATAGGGCCAAAAATAGTTTGTTTCCCACTAGCCAGAGTGGAAAGACTTCTTAACACCTGGATCATCAAATATAATGCTGGCCAAATAAGAACCAGAATAAAACTTGTTCTGAGCTTATCTAAAAATGGTTAAAAGAAAACATAAACAAAGATCAAATTATTTCCAAGTAACTTAAGTGTATCACTGAACAAATCCCCACATTATTTAAGGGAATTCATAATTCTCCAGCAAATCATAATGTTAAATTTAAACATCTGACATCCAACCAAAAGTTAATAAGCATGCAAAAAAGCAGGAAGTTTAACCTATAACAAGGACAAAAATAAATCAATAGAAAAGATCCAGAAATCACATTGTTATTAGTTGAATTGTGTCCTCCCGCCCAAATTCATATGTTGAAGTCCTAACCCTCAGTACCTCAGAATGTGAGGCTATTTGGACACAGGATCATTGCAGATATAATTAGGTAAGATGAGGTTATTAGGGTGGTTTCTAACCCAATATGACTGGTGCTCTTATAAAAAGGAAAATTTGAAGACATGAAGGAAGATGATGTGAAGAAACACAGATGATTACCATCTTCAAGCCAAGAACAGAGTCCTGGAACAGATTTTTCCTTCATAGTCCTCAAAAAGGAACCAATCCTGCTGACACCTTGATTTTAGGCTTCTAGCTTTTAGAGCTGTGAGATAATACATTTCTATTGTTTAAGTCACTTATTTTGTGGTACTTTGTTAAGGCAGCCCAAGCAAACTAATGCAGACATCGGTGGTAAAATGAGTAGAGAATGATATTATAAAAGCTAGTGTAAACATAAAGTATATGTACAAGAAGGTAGAGGAAAACATGCACATAATAAGAAGAGACTTGGGAAATATGTTTAAAAGACTCAAGTTGAAGTTCTATAAATAAAAACTATATAATCTGAGATTAAAAAAAAAAAACACATGGTCAGAGTTAGTAATAGCTTCTACCTGTAGAAGAAAATATTAGTGAACTTGAAGACACAGCAATAGAAACAATTCAAAATCAAATGCACAGAACAAAACACACAAAATAAGAGCAGTATCAGTGAGTTGTGGGACAACTTTAAGTAGCCTATCACACAGGTAATCAGAATCCTGCAAGGAGAAGGAGTTGAGGAAGAACAAATATTTGAAGAAATAATGGCCCCAAATTTTCCAAGAAGCTCAAAGAATTCAAGCAGAAGAAACAAAAGAAATTATACCATGGCAGATCATAATCAATCACTGTTAATTTAAAGCTAATGTTAATGAGGAAAAAAAAATTTAAAGCAACCACGAGAGCAGAAAAGAAACATTTTGTACACAGAGCAAAGGTGAGAGTGACAGCAGGCTCAGAAATAATACAAGCAAAAAGTAGTATAGAAATATTTTTAACATCTGGAAGGGGAGAACTACCAACATAAAATTCTATACCCAGCAGAAATACCTTTAAAAAAATGAAAGCAAAATAAAACCAATGTGGAATGGCCCAGTTGGAAGCTACTCACACTGTGGGTTTGTGTTGCAACTAAATAACTCCAAGTTTAGGAAATTCTGATCTTCTAAAGGGGCTGCAAGAAATATGTCCAACCTTTGTCTTAGAGACATAATCTCTATTATCTTGATCAGGAAACAAATTTGGTCTCTTCTCTGAAGAACAACATTTCTATCTTCCAGGTCTATGTGCTTGGAAACCTGAACAAGACAGCTAGGGGAAAAAATAAAATAAGAACAACAAAAACCAATAAACTGTTACTAATTCTCCTCTGTTGAGAAAATGCACAGAAATGCAAGCAATCCCTGGTCACTTCTCTCCCAACAGTAATCAAAAATCTTTATGAACTTAGTAACAAAAATTTAAAATACACAAAGCAAAACTGTTAGAAGTGAAAGGAGAAATAGACACATCTAGAATTATATAGAATATTTTAATCTTTCTCTCAACTGTTGATGAAACATGTACACAGAAGGATAGAAGACCTGAAGAAGTCAATTGACCAACTTGACCCAACTGATATCGGTAGAACACTCTACCTAGCAGCAGTAAAATAAATATATTTTTGCAAATTTACCTGCGGCATTTACTAAGTTAGGCCATATACTGGTTGAGAGAATATTGAAAAGTTCTAAATGATATAAAATATGTTATCTGATCACAATAGAATTAAATTATAAATCAGTAACAGAAAGATATGTGGAAATTCATTAAATATTTGGACACTAAACAACATATTTCTAAATAATCCATGCATCCAAAAAAATCACATGGAGAATTAGAAATTATTTTGAAGTGAGTAGAAATGAAAACATGTTATATCAAACATAGTGGGATGAAGCTAAAGCAGTGTTTAGAGGGAAATAGCCCTAAACACTAATGTTAGAAGGGGAAGAAGGTCTCAAATCAATGACCTAAGCTTCCACTCTAGAATCTAAAAGAGGAACAAATTAAAATTAAACAAGCAGAAATAATGAAATAAAAAGCATAAGAAGAAAGACTAATAAAATAGAAACCAATTTTAAAAGTCAATAAAACCAAAAGCTGGGTCTTGGAGAAGATTAAAAAAAAAAAAAAAGATAAATCTCTAGCCAGATTGACCAAGATAGCTAGGAAAAAAAAATTGGAAAAAACTCACAAATTACCAGTATCAGGAATTAGACTGGGGCTTTTCTACTGATAGTGCATTTATTAAAATGATAATATGGGAATAATATGAATGATTTTGTGGCAATAAATTTGGCAACTTACATAAAATGAACACATTCCTTGAAAATCATTGACTACCAAAGTTCATTCAAGAAGGCAACCTAAATAGATTTGTATCTATTATAGAAATTAAATTCACAGTGAAAAACCTTCCTGCAAAGAAAATGGGGCTAGTATCAGTCTGTAAAACCTGACAAAGCCATTACAAGGAAACTACAGACCAATATTTCTCCTGAACACAGATTAAAAATGTATTAATAAAATTTTGGCACATGATATTCAACAATATATACAGGTATATTACATAATGACCTAGTTGATTAACCACATTACTTAGAATAAAGGAATAAAGTCACATTATCAGCTCGACAGGTACAGAAGAACATTTAACAAAATGTAACACCAATTTATAAATTTTTAAAAAAACTCTCAGAACACTAAGGAGGGAGAAAATTTCCTCAGTATGATAAAGGAGATGTACAAAAATCATATAGCTAACATCATCATTTAAAGCCTATGTGGACCTAGTATAGGACATAGGAATTCTGTTCCTAGATATTTACTCAGAAAAAATGAAATAAGTCATAGCAGTTTTTTGTGGTAGTTCTTTGCATTATTGCAACTATCTCCTCTCACTCTGCAGCTTGCATTTCCCTTTTTTGTTGTTGTTGAAGATTTTATTTATTTATTGAGAGAGAGAGTGCACAAGAGTACATGGGGGCAGGAGGGTGCGGGAGGGGCACAGGAGGGGTAGAGGGAGAGGGAGAAGCAGACTCCCCGCTGAGCAGGGAGCCCATCGGGGGGCTCGATCCCAGGACCCCTGGGTGATGAACTGAGCCGAAGGCAGATGCTTAACTGATACCCAGGTGCCCCGCATTTCCCTCTCTTAATGTGACTTTTGATCAATAGAAATTCGTAATCTTGAAGTAGTTCTGTTTATCAGTCTTTTCTAGTTGGTTTTTATGTGCTGATTAAAACATACCACCACAAAGATGATATCATAAGCAAAACCTGGAAATGACCCAAATGTCCATCAACAATTTACTAGATAAACAAATTATGGTATTTTTACACGACTACTGCTAAGCAAAGTGAAGAAACCAGGTACAAAAGAATTTATACTATGTAATTAATTCTATTTATATGATGTTCTAGAACAAAGAAAATCAATTTCTGCTTCTTACAATCAGAAGGGGAGCAGGGCCTGAGATGAGAAAGGGCAGGAAGGAGGTTTCTGGGCTGATGGAAATGTTCTATATCTTGATAGAAGTAGTTGTTCCACAGATATATGCATTTGCCAAAACTCCTCAAACTACATTTAAAATCTGTGCATTTTTATTGTATATCTCTATAGTTTAAAATATTTTATTTTTAAAAAGATTTATTTATTTATTTGAAAAAGAGTGCATGAGCAGGGAGCAGTGAGAGGGAGAAGCAGACTCCCCACTGAGCAAGGAGCTCTATGTGGGGCTCAATCCCAGGACCCTGAGATCATGACCTGAGCTGAAGGCAGACTCTTAACCGACTGAGCCACGCAGGCACCCTTAAAAATATTCTAAAGAAATGCCTCCTCCTCCCCATCTATGAAAATGCAGTAATAGGATCAAGAACTTGAAGCTATGGCATAAAAGGGACAGGATGAGTGTGAATCAGACTCAGATAAATAAGATAGATGAGGGGTGCCTGGGTGGCTCAGTCGTTAAGCGTCTGCCTTCGGCTCAGGTCATGATCTCAGGGTCCTGGGATCGAGCCCCGCATCGGGCTCCCTGCTCAGTGGGAAGGCTGCTTCTCCCTCTCCCACTCCCTGTGCTTGTGTTCTCTCTCTCGCTGTGTCTCTGTCAAATAAATAATAAAATCTTAAAAAAAAAAATAAGATAGATGAGTATCTCGTCTAGGTTTTTAGAGCATGTGACTATCTTCCCTTGGCTAATAGAAAGAAATGCACTCAATAGGGAAAATGACTCATTATTGCCCAGTGGCTTACTGCCCAGCAGCAAACACTGATCTTTCTGAAGTTTCCAGAGGCTCTTCTGGAATAGGTCCTGCATTTTGCATCCAAGAAAGAAGGGCTTGGGACTGAGCAGACATTTACCCAAGCTGAAGATGTGACAAAAAATCAAGCATCAAGCGTCAAGCGTTACTTAGATGAGACAGAACTTCTGCAGCCATTTGACAAACAGGTAGAAGGTAAATGAGTACTCTCATCTCTCAGGAGAAAGGGTAAGCTACCCCTGAAGTAAAATACAATTAGGCAGGATTTCGGTGCTCCTTGCGGCATGAGAGCTACACGGTTCTACAATTAGCCTTACAGTTGTCCAGCCTTAACTGCAAGTGAGAGCCCTGGTCACAGTTTCAATCCTTCTCCGGAGGTTAATGCACCGGCTTTCAGCAAGATTTGACATGACACAGAACAAGGTACTGTGTTATTAACTACTCAAGAATTACAAATAGGTTTATGGTAGAACAGATTTGATTTGGAGACTGCGTAAAATGGAACAACGTGTAAGTCACATTAAAACCAGAATTAAGGAAAAGTTGTCTTTGCCTAGATAGCCTTTGTCCTAAAGTTCAAATTTACTGAATCCTCATTATTCCAGCTTTACCTCAAAGGCTCTGGGCTTTCTGTTTTCAATGAGTCTCCTAAATTCCTTAGTCAGTGAGATGCAAACATGGGCGGCGGTAAGGCAAATGAACTGAGATTCAGAGCTGGGGGAATTCTCTGGAGCTCCCTGTGGAGAGGCAATAGTCAGTCCTTCCTGGGGAGACCAGAGACGGGGCAACAAGGCTGCGTGGTTCTGCTCCTCCCATGCCTACAGCTGTTTTTCTTACTCTCACAGATGTCCAGCAGTGCTCTTGCAAACCAATGTTCTTAGACACCCACAGAAGACAAGCCCCAAACAACTTCCATCTTTTCATAACATGGTTCCTTTTATAAGAACTTTCACCACATGCCATACACACGGGAGGCAAAATGACATAAAAACTATTCTTATAAAGAGCTCTTGTGAATCAACAGTATAATACAAATAGCCTGGAAAAACTAGGCAAGGAGCACAAACAGCAAATTTACAAAAGAAGAAACGCAAATCTCTAATCTACATTAAATAGGCTCAGGTGTCACTAGTGAACAATTTTTTAAAGCAAAAAAAATGAGCTAGACTTTATGTCTCAGGTTGATGATGATTTGGAAAGTATTCGTGAGTGTATGGTAAGACAAGCATTCTTATATACTGTAAATGGAACTGTAAATGCTGTAAGCTTTTAGGGAAGTGATTGGGCAATAAATACTGAGTAACTTCAAATGTTTTTTGAATCAGTCATTATCTTTCCATGACACGGTCCAAAGGAAATAATCTCACATGTAGAGAAAATTTTATGTGCAGAGATGCTTATCACAGTTAGCAAAAATTGGAAATGACTTGAAGGTCTAATAAAAGAACAATGATTAACCAAGATATGGCATGTTATGGAATATTATAAATAACATTATATAATATTATTTATAATAAAAATAATATTATAAATAATAACATTATAAATAATGTTCATGGACAGTATCAGAAAATATTCAAGGTGTAATGTTAAGTGCAAAGATAGGATAAATGGGCAAAGCTGACATTCCAAAGAAGAAGAAGGTACACAATTTGATGAAAAAGTGTTGAAACACCAGAGCAATGAGACAAATACAAATATGAATAAGAATGAGAAACTGATTTACAGCCTCAAAATAGTAAAAATTAGGAGTATATAATACAAAATGTCACTTAGTATATGGGAATATGGGAACTTGAGCAACACTGGAAAGCAGTATGGCGGTACCTAGAGAAGTTTCCTCTGTGAGAACCCAGCACCCAATAATTCCACGCACTCCTGGACATATATCACAGAGACATTCTTACACAGGTCCCTACAGGAACATGGAAAAGACATTTGTCATAATATTGATTGTGGCAGCAAGAAGTTAGAATAATCCAAGTGTTCAACACTGGGGAAGGAATGAGCAAAATGTAGTAAATGCACGCTATGAAATGACAAAATTTAGATTATGTGTACATCAATAAATCTGAAATACAAAGGGTTGAATGAAAAAAGTTAAAACAGAATGAGATTTTAGTACAAATGAATATTAAAGAAAACATATATGAAACAATGCAGCATATTTTTCAAGAACAGGTGGGTATATAGAAATTGGTAGGGAAGCATCTTTATTAGAAGGGAATAATAAATATTATTACTATTCCTAATTTATAATTACAATAGAAAAGGACCTTGCTTAGATTGATGTTCAACAATGAAATGCTCTATAACTGAAACGCATAATAAATTCAATGCTCTGGTACCTAAGATTTTAAAAAGAAAAGAGCCAATATCACACTTACACCACATAGTTCCAAGTTTGTAATCAATGTGCAAAAAAACACTGGAAGGGAAGAAAAACATTAAAATGTTAAAATTATCATCTTGGTATGATGATTTGTCACTTGCCTCCTTCGTATTTATAGCTGGGTGCCAAAGTCTGGCATACAGTGTGTCCAGCTGTTGGGATTGGAAGATGTTTGAGCATGGTGGGGTGGGGTGGGGTGGGGTGGAGTGGGGTGGGCTGGGGTGGGATGGGCTGAGCAAATTCAGATTGTATTCGGATCAATGTTCTCATGGAAGAAGCCCTAGAGCTTAGGCACCAAAGGGGTAATAAGTGACCTCTAAAGACCCATTCTCTGGCTGTAAGACTTAGGCCAAGGGAGAGAGGGCCACAGTGAGAAGACAAGAAGTCCTTTGCTAGTGTGCTAGGCCCTCAGTCAGAAGGTCTGGCTGGGGGTGGGGATGGAGCTTGCTTTCCTGATTATCTGCATGAAACCTCAGAGTGTTAGTTGCACTGGGCAACCTTTGGCAACTTAGAGGACTAGAGAGCTCCAAGTGCTTAGGGAGGGGAGTCTGAGTGGTCATGTAAAGAGCCAGGGGCAGGGTGGGGGGCACCTGGGTGGCTCAGTCGGTTGAGCGACTGACTCTTGGTTTCCACTCAGGTCATGATCTCAGGGTCATCAGATCAAACCCTGCATCAGACTCTGCACTCAGCATGGAGTCTGCTTGAGATTCTCTCTCTCCCTCTCCAGCTGCCCTTCCCCCCACTCGCTCTCTCTCTCTCTCAAATAAATAAATAAATCTAAAAAAAAAAAAAGAAGAGTTCGGGGTCCACTCATTTAGTTTTGTAAGCAGCTGATATCACTGAGTATGACCAGATGTAGAAGGGAAATAGGTCAAAAGCTAGAAATGATGGGCCAAACTAAATTATGAGCATCATCCCCTGGACCCTTCTTGGGTTCCTAATCTAGAAATAAGAGGATGGAGCAGACAATAATTGGTTAGGGATTTGAGTATTTGCATTAGGAAGGAAGAGAAAGAACCAGGGAAATAGGAATTACTACTGTTAATAATATTTCAGGGGGCGCCTGGGTGGCTCAGTTGGTTAAGCGACTGCTTTCGGCTCAGGTCGTGATCCTGGAGTCCCTGGATCGAGTCCCACGTCGGGCTCCCTGCTCGGCGGGGAGCCTGCTTCTCCCTCTGACCCTCCCCCCTCTCATGTGCTCTCTCTCATTCTCTCTCTCTCAAATAAATAAATAAAATCTTTAAAAAAAAAAATAAAATAATATTTCAGGGTGTGAGCTGGAGAAATTTACATATTTTCTCTATTTTCTGAGCATTCTACATATAAAGAAAATGCATTTATAATAAAAAATTATAATAAATTAGAAAATTAGAGTCTCAAATATAAAAGGAAAACAGAGAGGCAAGGTATTTCTAAGAAAAGTCCTAATAACAAATTGTTCTTCTCATTCCGGGCTTATCTTGTCTGTTAGTCCACCCTGTCCTAGGCCTTGTGTTGGAGTCTGGGAAGGAGACAAGGAAAGCCCTGGCCTGTTTTCAAATGGCTCACAGTCTTTTCTGGAAGAGCATCTGAAAGCGATTATTTTGACATAAGAAATTTTATTTTATTTATTTTATTTTTTAAAGATTTTTATTTATTTGAGAGAGAGAGAGCATGAAAGAGAGAGAGATCATGAGCAGGGGCGAGGGGTAGAGGGAGAAGTAGACTTCCGGCTGAGCAGGGAGCCCCAATGCGGAACTTGACACCAGGACCCTGGGATCATGACCTGAGCCAAAGGCAGATGCTTAACCGACTGAGGCACCCCACATAAGTAATTTTAATTCCATAGTTCAAGTTAAAGGACTGTGGATGTCATATTTTGTGGAAGACAGTCTTCCCACACTACTACCCTTACCAATGAAAAGTTATACCACATGTTCTTTTCCTTCTGCAGCAGGAAAGCAGTAGGTCAGAGTTTTCATGGAGTAACCACATTCCGGAGGAGCAGCTTCTTCCCAGCTAGCTTCCTGAGTCCCATGGTAACAACCCCATGGTCCTTCTCCCATAGGTCTCCCACTTTCTTTCTCCCCCCTAAATGCTAGAGCCAGGGCCAGACTTCGATACTGTCTTCGGTACCTGGCCTCTTGTTCATTTCCCTGGCCTTCCTCTCCTCCATCCCCAGGGAGAGCTCCCAGTCTCTTCTGATGCCCCACACCTCCTGTTCTGATCCCCTATGTTCCACCACAGAGCCTCACACCCCAATATTTTCCCTCCCTCCATCTTCATATTCTGTCTCAGAGCTCTATTTGAATTTTTAGACGTATGTGTTATTGCCGATGGATCGGTTTGTCATGCTGTATATTTTCCTCGTTCGTTTCTTTTCTGCATCTCCACATACCCTCTCCCACTCCCTAACTACAGTTCGAACTCCGCAACATCAGTGGTTCTTGTTTCTTAGTCTCTGCTATAGTTCCAAGGTCTAAACCAGTGCCTGGCTCATAGAAGAAAAGCCTAGTAAGCATTTGATGACAGAAGGAACAGATTTGAGGGAAATAACGTGGGGTAAAATGAACTTCCAGGAAGACCTTACATAAGACTGGTAGATGACTGGCCATTCCATTCTGTGGTTCATCAGACATTTATAGAATACCCACTAAGTGTCAATCACTAGTGTGGGGGGGCTTCAATTCTCGCCCTGGGGGAGCTCACATTCTAGAAGGGCTGACAGGCCAGTGAAAGATAAATAGTGTGAAAAGCGCTATAATCGGGTAAGCATTGGAGCAAAGAGCGGTGGGGGGGTGGCATCCAGTTGGGGGTTTCCATAAGGGTTTCAAATGCCCCCCCAGGTGGAGGCCATCAAATAGGGAGGAGTACCAGGAAAACAGGAGGTGAAAAGGTTCGAAATAGGGAGTCTGGGGCAGAGGGAAACATTGCGCCAAAGTTTGAAAGTGAGAGAAGGTAGCCCATTCTGGGCCTTGGTGCTGCACAGCTCAAGGGGCTAGTAGTGTTCACATGGTGCTGTAGATGAACAGCTCTCTCAGGCGTTTATAAATCTACAGAAGCAAAGGCTGCAAGGGGCAGGGGCCAGGTGGCCACAGCAGTGCCTGGTGCTTTGTAAATGCTCTGTGCGCACTGGCTCTAACATGAGAGAGAACAGGAGGCCTCAGGTCAGAGAACGGGGAAGGTAGGGTTGATCTTCCTAAGACCATAAGCATGGATCAAACTGAGAGAACTTTCTGCCAACAAGGAGGTGCCTTGGATCACTTCATTTTGAATACCTAGCACATAGGGATGGAGTCACTGTCATTGGTGGGGTTGACCAGGGGGACAGTGGAAGCAGCTCTAGTTGAGGGTATTGAAGTTGTTCAGCTGTGAAGTGGCTCAAGGTATCAACCAGAATGCAGGCTGTGGGGCAGAAACAATGGGCTTGGTGGTTTGTAAAGGGAGGGCTTCTGGGACTTTGCCTAATTATATGGGAGAGTGAAGTAGGTGGACGTAAGGAGCATCCCTGCAAACCCTGGGCTCCAGGAGAATGATGGTGACGTGGACAGAATGACACAGGGAGCCCGAAGAAGAGCTTGTTTTCTGGCAGTCAGTGCCTACTAAGTGTCTGCAAGCAGCCCCAGCTGCTTTATAACTGCCCACAGGACACGAGCTGTCCTGTGCTGCCAATAACCAAAAAGACTCAAGATGCTTCTGCTCTCAGCATTTTAATAGAAGGTGAGAAATACCAAACCAAAGGAATGAATCTCTAATTAAGGAATTGGTCATCTAGGCAAAAAAATAAGGATATCCAGGGAAGGAGAAGTAAACCTCAAAATCCCTCCAGCCCACAAATAAGATAGAGGGAACACACCTACTAGAAAGGCTGTAATACAGAAGATGCAAAGTAACAAGTGTGGGTGAGGATGTGGAGACATCGGGACATTTGCAAATTGTTGGTGAGGATGTAACCTGGTATGGCTGCCGTGGAAACAGTTCTGTGGTTCCTCGAAAAGGTAAATATAGAATTACCACCTCACCCAGCAATTGCACTCCTAGGTGTACACCCAAGAGAACTGCAATCAGGGACTCACAGATATTTGCATGTATGCTCACTGCAGCGTTCTTCACAATAGTCAAGAGGCAGAAACAACCCATGTCCATCAACAGATAAGTGGGTAAGCAAAATGCGGTGCATACAGGCAGTGCAATATTACTCAGCCTTTGAAAGGGATGAAGGGCTGACAGAGGCTACAACATGGATGAAACTTGAGAACGTTATGCTAAGTGAATAAGCCAGGCACAAATGGACAAATATTGAATGATTACATTTACCTAGAATTGGCCGACTGGTAGTAGATTAGCAATCAGGGAGAGAGGAGAATGGGGAGTTACTGAGGCTTACTGCCTACAGAGTCTCTGTTTGGAAAGATGAAAACATGGTAGAAACTACTAGTTGTGATGGTTATACAGCACTCTGAATATAATTAATGCCACTAAATTGTACACTTAAGAACAGTTAAAATGGCAAATTTTGTGTCATATATCTTTTGCCATAATAAAAAAAACTGTTAAGTATGTAAACAAAATATGTAGGGACAGGTATGATAAAGGTATGTCAGGGATTAATATAAATATTGTGGGGATTTTTTTTTCTGGATTTTGTGATGTTTGAGGTAGGTTTTTGCTTTCATATTTTGTCATTTGGTGTGATTTATTATTTTGAGTAAATTTTCATGTTGTAAAAAAAATATAGAGCCAATGAATAGTTGATATAGCTGTTACCCAAAAGAGACACTTGAGGAAGAGCGAAGTAGCTGTCTGGAGCTCCCTCTGTCTTCTTTAGTCCCGCAGCATCCCTGGGGCATGTGCACTGGTGTCCTCTGTCCACAGAGGAGGAAAGGGAGCTGGGGAAGTGAATGGACTTGCAGCAAGCTCTTCATGAGAAGGTCCCTCTGATTCTGAGGCCTGTGTTTGTTTGTGGATGAGGCTGCCTTCCATTTGAAAAGTGCCACTTTGGACTATAATGTGGTTGAAGAAAATAACCACAGTGCACATTCTGTAATTCCTTTCTATGCAAATGTATGTCAAGAAATGATATTTTCAGACTGAAAACAGTGAGTTTTCTGTTGGAAAGAAAAAGCTGCTATCCTATTCCAGCTTAGCCACTGACAAGTCATGGAGCACTGGGAAAACCAGTTAGCTGCTTTGGGCCTCAGCGACAGCATCTGCAGAAGCCAAGTTGATAATATTTATTGCGTGGCCACAGAGTGCAAGACCCCGAGTGAGGATAGGGAGGCAATGTCAACAGCTTTGCTCTTGGTGAATTCAGCCTTCAGTTGAGAAGACAGGATCTAGCTGAGCAGAACTGAGAGGCCCATGAAAGACAGCAGAAGCCTCAATTCTGTCTGGGGAAGCAACGCTTGATGAAGTTTGAGAAGGAAACTAATAGGCGTGTAACTGAGTCACCAGCATCTGTTCCTTGGGGGCTGGTGGTGAGGGCTTCCAGGAACAGTCAGTGAAATCAGTGTTTCTGGTTAGCTGGTTGGCTTAACTCCCAGCTTTGCTCTCTTCCATTCTGTAGTCTATGGTTAACGATCTCAAATGCTTGCAGGTGATTTCTAGGGGTTGGGAGAGGTGATGATCTATTCTCCATCCTCTGCATGATACACAGTGGGGTGCACACACACACACATACACACACACACACACTCCAGAAAAGGTCATGCATTTGCTTTCAGTTCTCAGTGGTAGAATGCCCCGCACAGAGCTGGAGATTCTCATGCATTCATGTCTAATGCTTGTCCCGGCCCATGGTCTCTTTGTCCCCACCACCCTGGTGCCTCCAACAGCATGTGGACTTTCTTTAACTCCCTCCATCCCTTGGAGTCTTGATCTCCACCACTCTCTTGTTAGCCCTTCCTCACTGTTTCTCCTCAGTTTCAGAAACCTTAGATGTGTGTGTGAGTCATTCTGTTTGCTCTTCCCTTTGTTTCTGCTTTGGGTTGGTCAGGAGGCGGATGTGAAGAACTTTGGGTCTAAGAGTGCAGGAAGCTAGAAGGGTTATTTTTAAAGACAGAGATTCAGAATGACAGCCTTTTTGTCTCTTCTTAACCTTTAATTACACCCTAAAGTTCTCATTATGTTAACTGTATTTGCCTGTTATTAATTCTTGGTTTTTTCAAAGTTGACCATTCAAAGGACCACAGATAAAAGACCATCCCATATCAGACACAAAGGAGGGAGATATATTTCTGGCAGAGAGCCCAGAAGGAGCAAAGTCAAAGAGATGGGAATATACATCAAAGGCATGGGAATAGTCTAGTCCATCCAGTGAGTAGGGTCCTGGAAAATAGTGGTAGGAGATGAGATCTCAGAATTAAACTGAGGACACTCTGTGAAAGGTCTTGAGTGTTTCAATTAGATATGGTGGCCTTCATTCTGTAGCAAATGGGAGGCAACCATAGAAAGGTTCAGAAGAAGTGATGATATGATTATGTCTTTGTTTGGTTAATTCTGATGGGTATATAGCATGAGTTAAAGGGGAGAGAATATAGGAATAGATTTTTTTCATTTATTCAACAAATACTTATAAGGAGCTAAAATGCTCCAGGTACTATGTTAAATGCTGACACTAGACAGTGAACAAAATGGACAAAAATGGACAAAAATTCCTGTCCTCACAGAGCTTAAAGGCTATGGTTAGATCACTGTGGGACCACTGTGGCCTTCAGTGGAGCAATGATAGTGGAAATAGGTAGGAAATGTGAGATAATATTTTGGAAGTTCAATTAACAGGATGTTCAAACTTGGGATCTGAGAGAAGGTAGTAATATAGGTGACTGTTTTTAACCAAGGTAAGATACAGAGAATAAGAAGAAAGTTTTCAGGAGAGTATGTTGTAGATATACTAAGTACTAGCATGGATATTTTATAAGGTATTTCTGTGGTGGTGTCCAGAAGGCAGTTGGAAATGTGCCTGGAGTTTGGGGGCAGGTGAGAACTACTGAATTCAGAGACCTCAGAATATAGGTGATAACTAAAGCCAGGGGCCAAGATGGAGTCTTCCAGAAGGAATACACTGGGTGAGAAGAAGAGAAAATGAAGCTCATAACTTTTGACTTCGGGGCCAAAAGACAAGAAATCAGTGAAAGACTGAGATAAAAATCAGAGAAGTAAGAGGAGAAGTAGAAGATACTGATGTTTTGAAACTCAAAGAAGGCAATTGTTTTAGGAACAGATAGGTAGAGGTAAGTGTGGGAGGAAGCCCAAGATAACCCACGAGAAGGTCAAGCCCATATGGAAACTTCTTTAGAGCAGAAAGGTGTAGGGAGGGAAGCCTGATTTTATAGAAGGAGGGAAATAGAAGGGAGTTGAAGAAATACCATAAGGCATTCTCCAACTCTATATTTCTTGAGTCTAGATACATTAGAAATAGTAGTCTGGGCGTTCTGTGACTTCCTCTGTGACACTTACATGACAAAGTTCTTTTACTATAATTTGTCCTATGAATCTCAAGAGACTAAATGTAGGGAATGCAAAAGAATCAAACTTCTTCCCAAGACCAACAGAAAATGTCTGATTTGAAAGAGGTCTTGTTCTCACTCCTCATAGAGCTGGGGTGCCTTGGATTCCCTCTCCACTGTCCATAGGAAGGATTCCAGAACTATAGTGACTGAGTGCTATCCCCATATCTTTAGGAGATAACATGGACATGTTTCCCTATTTTGTAGCAGTACCAGAAAGTGGCTTCAGATGAAAGACAAAATTCCCATGAAGGCTTCTTTGTGGTCAAGAAGCCTAGAAGCTTTTTGACTGCAAAGCTCTTGAACATCCTACAGAAAACAGGGTCTCTATGGACGTTCCAACATTAGTATTTCTGAGACATCATAAATCAGTAAATAATCTCTGGATCAGAATAAACTGAGTGAACCTCAGCTGAGAGCTCTTAACTGGGCAAGGCCTGCAGGATATTTAAGGGATTAATAATTCAAACTTCTTCCAGTCCACGGGATGGCACAGCTTGATGTTGTCATAAGAACTCCCACTACCC
>NC_138371.1:163533449-163591489 GCF_054177405.1 Leptonychotes weddellii | reverse complement strand
AATAAAATAAAAAGAAATATGTTTCTATAGAGCTCAGCCCAAGGACATATGTGAAGTAGCTTTGGAGACTTTTCCCTCCTCCTTCTATTGCACCAAGGCTGTGGGTGGGTTAGGAGGAAGTCTCTTTCTCACTATCAAGCTCACTTGCTTTCTCCACCTGCCCCACACCCCAGAAGGGCCCCAAACCACCACCCTGAACTCTCAATTTCATCCCCCCGGTAAATGTCATGTATCTTATGTGCCTTTAACTTGGGGCTCTGAGAAGTGACACCAGGTAGTGACAGGCTTGTCAAGTAGACCAGTAAATTCTCCTGCTATAGTATTGTTCTTCTTCAAGGTGATTAATCAGACTCATTCTTAAGGCTCACCTTAAGTGCTACCTCCTCTGGGAAGCCTGCCCGGTGTCCTTAGGCCCAGCTCCTCCTTCTCTTCTGGCTCGGCTTGTTTATGTTGTTGGTCTCACTGCTCTCCCTGCCAAAGCCCAGTGCCTAGCAGAGCATTGGATATATAAGGCATGTCAATGCAAAGCACTTAGATTGAAATACCTGTAGGGTAATATGTCTCAGACTCAGTAAAAATGTACTTGTTCCTTAGCAGTATATCCATGTGTGTGTGTGTGTGTGTGTGAGAGAGAGAGAGAGAGAATGAGATGTGGACTGGGCAGAATATATTTGCCTGTGGAGGCCTTTTCATGGCGCAGATAACCTCCTGTCAATGCCTATGGGTAAATCAGTCTTGCTGCCACAGAATTTCTGCCCTTCAAAGAATAAATTTATCATTCAGAAACCAATTAATTTAACCTAATTCTGTCTTCAAAATAAATTGGAAGCTGCTTTATCTGAGGCTGGCTCTCTGAGATGGAGCTGGAGAGGGGCTGGAGAAATGCGTTTGACAAGCAGCCAGTTGCTAGTTGCTGGAGGTCTGGGGGGTAGTGGGGGGCAAGGGACACCACCTGCCACTCTGCCCTGGCCGTGATTCTGTCACCCCAGGCAGGCTATGGAAGACTTGGACACTGTCAGCCTCTGGGAGGGGAGACAGGAGAACGAGAATGGGGTAATGCAAGAAAGGAATGCAATCACTAAAGCAAAAATACCCTTTTCTCCCCAAATCCAGAGTCAACCCAATTACTTCCATTTTCTCATTATATAAACTCTCTCTGAACAATGTCCGATTGTTCTGAAAGTGAATTCAGAACCTTGGGTGGAATGTGGCTGGTGGTGGCGGTCAGGGAAGAGGATGCAGAAGGCAAGGAGGAGCTGCTAGGAAGTTAGAGTGTGCATTCCAGGCACCTGAATGCGGTGCTGCACACAGCAGAGTGATGGCCAATTTCTCTAAACTAAAATATGAGGTTTAATAAACAGTTGACCCTTGAACAGCATGGGTTTGAACTGCATGGGTGCTCTTCTATGTGGATGTTTCTCGGTAAATACAAGACAGTACTGTAAATGTATTTTCTCTTCCTTATGATTTTTCTTGATAATATTTTCTTTTTTTTAAAGATTTTATTTATTTATTCATGAGAGACAGAGAGAGAGAGGCAGAGGGAGAAGCAGGCTCCCAAGGAGCAGGGAGCCCGATGTGGGACTCGATCCCAGGACCCTGGGATCATGACCTGAGCCGAAGGCAGACACTTAACCATCTGAGCCACCCAGGTGCCCGATAATATTTTCTTTTCTCCAGCTTACTTTATGGTAAGAATACAGTATATAAAGGCGCCTGGGTGGTTCAGTAGGTTAGGCGTCTGCCTTCGGCTCAGGTCATGATCCCAGGGTCCTGGGATCAACCCCGAGTTGGGCTCCCTGCTAAGCAGGGAGTCTGCTTCTCCCTCTGCCCCTCCCCCTGCTTGTGCTTGCTTGTGCTCACTCTCTCTCAAATAAAAATAAATAAAATCTTTTAAACAATACAGTATACAATACCTATGACACACCAAATATGTGTTGATCACATGTTTATGTTATCGGTAGGGCTTCTAGTCAACAGTTGGCTATTAGTAGTTAAGTTTTTGGAGACTCAAAAATTACGCTCGGAGTTGTGACTTCACAGGAGGGCAATGCCCGACCCCCAGGTTGTTCAAGGGTTGAGTGTAACCCCATTTCACCAACACTGCTGTTGCCACTGCTTCCCATAGCATCCTTTGGTTCTAAGAACTTCGAAAGACCCTGCAGTGTATCCTTTCTGCTAACTCTCTTGGGAGGAGCCATTTTATGAGTGTGTTTTGCCAGTATGTTCTGCAGTTGCTTTCCCTGAATGCTCGTGTTGGGGCTTACCAGCTCAGACCACTGGAAATAATTTCATGGTGTGCTATCCTCTTACTTCATCTGGTTGGCTCCTCTTTGGAAAGCCTCGAGGAGAAAAACAAAACAAAACACTTTCATCACGTTTGTGATGTTGGTAAGGAAAGATAAGAAGAAGCTGGAGTCCCTGCCACGGGAGACACAGGGCAGTGGGATCCGCCAGGTAAGTGGCTACATTGTTACTACACAATTTGGAAAGAATAGGAAAATAAACAAAGTCAGTCATTTCATTATCACCATGTAGTTGCAATTCTAAATCATGCCGGGGCAAATCAAACCATCGGCTTGAGTGTAGGATCGAGGTTAGCCTGTTCCTGAACTGGTCATTGTAAGATATTTTTGAATGTAGAAACATAGACTAGTAAGACTGAAAGGCAGCTTACCTCTTTTGTTCTTCTTCCTTTCTTTCTTTTCTTTTTTTTTTTTTTTGTAGGATTTTATTATTTGAGAGAGAGAGGGAACGTGCTAGAGAGAGCAAGCACAAATGGGGGGAGAGGCAGAGGGAGAAGCAGACTCCCTGCTGAACATGGAGCCTAAATGCGGGACTCGATCCCAGGACCCTGGGATCATGACCTGAGCCGAAGACAGACGCTTAACGACTGAGCCACTCAGGCACCTCTCTTTCATTCTTCCTTCATTCCCTCTTTCACTAAACAAAAATCTGAGCGGCCACTGCTAGAGATTATGTTGACCAACACATGCCTCTGCCTTTGAGAAGCTTGTAAGTCAGAGAAAGAGCCGTTAATGACCTTCTCAAGGTCACATGAATGCCAAGAGGCTGAGTCAGAGCAGAATCCAAGATATTTTCAAATGGCCTTCCTTCCCTCAGGGGTTTAGAGAAGCGAGAGTCCAGGAACTACAGAAATGCCAGGGTCTTGAAATACCTTCCAACCTCTTAACTACAAAAAGAAGTTTAAAATTCCCGATTTTTTTTTTTTTTTTTCTGAAAAATTTGTTCTGGGTATTACTTTTCCCCCTCAGGATACAGGTAGTTCCTGGAAGCCCGCAAGGGCTTCTCCCAGCCCGCACCACTTAGTACAGGGATTTTTTTTTTTTTTTTTCCCAGCAGCACAATTGCATTTTGAAGTTTCTACTTCAAAGTTAAGAGGAACAGTGCCCTCCCCAGGTGCCAGAGCTGAGGCAGCTCCCCTAGCACCACCTCAAATGACTTTTAATTAAATCGAACTCAGTCAGTCATGATTTATGCATTGTGCTTCTGTTTTCCACATCTAAAGTTCTATTTATAAACCATTTAGTCATATGGGCTACTGGATTGGGAACCTAAGTAGAGCTGTATTACAGTTTGGTCACCTCCAGCATTTGCATTGCTTCCATAGGAGGCAGGCTGATTAATTGCTTGTGAAGGACAGATTGTACTTTCCTCACCAGGTTGGTTTGTGGATTCCATCTCCTGATGATGATGCACTCCCTCGAAGAGTCCCAAACCACAAACTTACTCCTCGGCTCCCTCTCTTTGCTTATGGGTGGAGGTGTGTGTTGTTACGGGAAGTCGCGGCAGCCCCGCCCCGAGGCCCCCTTGACTGCCGCCGGTCCCCGGTCTCCGTGTGCGGGACTCCGATAACCTTACAGCCTACTGGTGGATCCGTATTGGAAGGTTGGGGCCCCTTTCTTTCTTTCTCCTCCCATGTCTTGGATGGAAGCCAGGATTAAGATAAAAGAAAGAAAGAATAAGAAAAGAAATCAAATGCAAATTCAACCACTGGAGTCAAGGGCAAGCGAAATGGATTTTAAAGGGCTGGCTTCAAGCCACAGAAACAAAGAAAGTTGAGATGGAAACCGTGCTCGGGCTCCCGGTTGCCGCTGCTGCGGGAGAGGGACATAATGGGAAAGGGGACATAAATGCTTCATTTTTAGCATGCCTTGTGTCCTGAACACTAAGACAGTGGCATGCTCCTTAAAATTAGAGAAAAACTGTCCTCAGAGCAGTTCTGTCTGCCTGAAATGTAAGCAAGAGGCACCAAAATCAGGGCAAAAGAAAAAGGTGGTGGGAAGATAAGCAGAGCTTATCTCCTGCAACTCCACTTTGTTCCTTTAGTACATGACTTGTCTAAAGTCATATAATTTGCAGCATGTAAATAAGATGTCCAAGTTTAGACATTATAACCCCACTTGTATAACTGACTGCAAACGATGTCAGATTTATTAAGAGGTGACATCACCTTGTGGTTAAGGGAGCTGGTTCCAAAGCCAGAATGCCTGAGTTCAAATGTTTGCTTTGCCGCTTATTAGCTGTGTGACTTCAGACAAATTGCTTGACCTCTCTGAGCCTCAGTTTTGTAATCTTTGAAAGAGGGATCATAATAATAGTATCTAAGCTATAGTACATAAAATGAGTGGCATATGTAAAATGTGGTGGGCAGTATTTGCACATAATAAGTGGTAAAGTGTCGGTTATTTTTCTTATTAAATATTAATATTTTTTGCTGCCTCTCCTAGTTATCTTTTTAATTTTCCTCAAAAAATTATCATTGCAAAATATCCAAGTGGGGAAACAATGAATTTTGACCTGAAATTATATTGATATTATATACAAAAATTAATGCCAAGTAAATTGTAGATGTAAGTAGTAAAGCTTATACCATAAATGAAAAAATCTCTTTAGGACTGTGGTTAAGGCAAAAATAATTTTTAAGCAGGACATAAAAAGCACTCACCATAAAAAACACTAAAAAATTCTACTTAAAATTATTTATGCTATGGAAGTTAACAAATAAGTTTGCTAAATAATTCAACCCATCAAGTCTTAACATTTGGTTATAATCTATTCACATCTAAATGAACCAAGCACGTGTGTGCTCTGTGTGTGTGTGTGTGTTGTTAGAATGTAAGTTCCATGAAGACAAGTATACTTGACTGTAAGATTTGTTGCTCTCATCTCTGGCCACTTCAACAGTGGTCTGATATGTAGTAGGCACTCAATAAATATTTGTCAAGTGCATAAATGAATAAATGCATTGTGTTTGATAAATTAAAGGAAAGTTAATTTAATACTGTATCTGTGGGCCAGGAAAATGGAATGGGTTCCTTCCCAGGAGGTATAAATATTATGATTGATCTACTTTTATGTTTTCTCCAGCCAGTTTTTCTCAAGCAGCGTTCATAATTGGAGGGAGTGATGTATGAGTAACAGTCAACAGTGGGAACCAGTGTGCAAGGCCCATGAAACATAAAGGAAATTAATTTCTGGGCCCACCAAGATATCTCAGTACCTATCACTTAACAGAACACATGCATTCCAGTAAAGATAACTCTAAGGCAGTTTCTTTGGTAAAAGGAAATCTATTTTCCTATGTGAACTCTCAAAAGAAGTTGAATGGGTGTTTTCACAGGGCAAAGTCCTACAATAAATGAGAGTTACAAGAAAGTCTTTCTGTGAGAAAAGGCACAAGATGGCGGTCAGCTTCCTGACAGACTAGATGTGACAGGACCTAGGACGGCTCCTAAAGGACGCTTCTGGTTGTTGTCATTTCCACTTGTTTATTTATTTGCATAGGTTCCCCAATTTTAGCGTTCCCTATATCCAATCAGGGAGCAAATTTCTGTGAAATTCCACATTCCCTACTTTCCCTTTAGGGTCAGGTATTTTCCGCATATAATGAAGCTGATGTGGGATAGTGTGAGTCACCTGCATTAATTGTGACTTCACACTCTAGCTTCAACATCCTTTAAGTCTGAAGTCAAAGATTGTGTGAAACAGATTTTTAATGTGGCCAACTCAAAATCGGGTAAATCAACCTTAATTTTACTAATGGATGCACATGTATAGTTTGCACACATAGCTTCCAAAGCAATTAAGTCAATAGTGGTATCATCATCATCCTCATCCTCCTCATCATCACCTTCGCCATTTACACCCAGACAGCCCGAAAGTAACCAAGTGCTGTGAGCCCAATAGTTAAGTGCTGGTTATTGCCTGGATGGCTGAGAACTGGAATTGAGTTTGGCTCTGAGTTAGTTTCACAGCCTGGCCTGAGGCACTGATCAGTGGGGAGACCAACTATTATTGTAGCTGCTGTTTCTGGCTCTGTCAGTGAAGAGCAATTCATCACCATGTTTCATATTTCCATCTGCAAAATGGGGCTGTACACACACAGCCCCTCACACCGGCAAGAAATCCCCCGCTGCCCATCTTGAACACTGGCTGTGGAGCGAGCGAAATTAGCAAGGCAGCAGGGAGGTAGGAAGGCCCTTGGGTTGCTGGTTGGAAGCTGAGAGCTGGCTGGAAATAACTCTCTCTGATCTATTGCTGGGAGAACACCACGAGGCAGCTGGTCTGAGAAGATAAGAGAATTGTTCTTCTCCAGGCTAGGTAGCGCCATCACCCATCGAGGAGTTGGGCTAGATGCTTAGCAAGTGGGACTTTCACTGTGTGCCAAAGTCTGCCCGCGTTTCATCTGGATTTGAGAATTAAAAAAAAAAAAAGCTCATATTTTAAAAAGTGACTTGGAATAACTTTGGAAATAACAATAGCTTTGCATACACGCTAAATTGCCCCTCATTGCCTCCTCCGTCTGTTTGTATACTTGCTCTCGCTATCACATTCTGCCTTACTAGAAGCAGAGGCTCCACAACTCAGAGGAAAGAAGGGGGAAACAATGGGCTTTTAGCCCTGCAGGATGGCGGCATAAGAAGAGAATTGAGCATGGTGATGGGTAATTTTGTGTCTACTTGGCTAGCCTACGGTGCCCAGCTGTTTGGTCTAAGACCAATCAAGGTGTTGCTGTGAAGGTATTTTTCTAGATATGAAGTGGGGGGAATCGGAGGGGGAGACGAACCATGAGAGACGATGGACTCTGAGAAACAAACTGAGAGTTCTAGAGGGGAGGGGGGTGGGAGGATGGGTTAGCCTGGTGATGGGTATTGAGGAGGGCACGTTCTGCCTAGAGCACTGGGTGTTATACACAAACAATGAATCATGGAACATTACATCAAAAACTAATGATGTAATGTATGGTGATTAACATAACAATAAAAAAATTTTTAAAAAATGGATACGATTAACATTTAAATTAGTAGATACAATTCCTGACACCAATTCCAATGTGTGTTTTCCAACGCCATTCCCTGTGATGCCAACCAGATGTCCTACAGTTCAACTCAGTTCTCAATTCTGACACTATCTACCTGAAGATAACATCAGATCCCACAGGTTAGGGGTGCAGTCCCAGAAGAGCTTCTGTGCTCTCTTGGAGCACACTACTGTTTCCAAAGCCCCTTGTGTCCACCAATCCTGAAGCTCTCCAGACCCCGTCCTCTTCTATGTTTACAGAAGTTTCATTACCCAGACTAGACTGATTAACTGATTACTCATTGACCATTGGTGATTGACCTCAATCTCCAGCCCTTCTCCCCTCCCCAGCAATCAGATAGTAGGACTGAAAGTTCCAACTGTCTAATCACTTGGTTGTCTGGTGACAAGCCCTCACCCTTAGTTGACCTAGGGGCATTCAAATGCTGTGTCATTAACATAACAAAAGACACCTTTACGCTTTCATCCTTTCAGAAACTTCAAGGGTTTTAGGAGTTCTGCACCAGGATTGGTGAAAACCTGAATATATATTTGTCATTGTAGAAATAGAAAAAGAAGAAATTCTAAGTTGCAACATAGAAACCCTGCCTGAGTTTCTAGCCTGCCGCCCTGCAGATTTTGGACTCAGGATTGCAACATCAATTCTTACCTGTCTCCCGTTTGCCCACCTGCCCTACAAATGTTGGACTTGCTAGCCAGCCCCCAATGGCATGAGCCAATTCCTTGCAAGATCTCGCTGCCTCTCTCACTCTCTCTTTCTATCTATATAGACAGACTTCCCTATTGGTTCTGTTTCTCTGGAGAATCCAACTAATGCAAGCATCTTACTCTTACAGTTAAGGGGAGATAGGCTGCTCCCCAGGAGGTGTGGTTGAAGGGTTGCCAAAAGATGGCCCATCCTCAAACATCTCCCTCCTCTCTTTATCCCCCAGTCTACCAGTCAGCTTGCAAATTCATTCTGGAAAGTCACCGAGAGGGACAACATTACCTATAGAAGGCCATAGAAGTATCCTTACCCATTAGGTCATTAGCTTGGCAAATTTTTCTGGCTGGGTGGGCCCTGGACCTTGAAGAGAGAGACATAATATTGATTCCTGAAAATGGAGTTATATTGTAATGCTCGTAGCCCTCAGGGGTAAGGGCAGATGAGGGCAATCGAATGGGATGAGACAGGAGCTACGAGGGATGCCTCGAAGGAAGGTGAAAAGACGCAAGGAAGATGATTTGTTATGTTGGACAATACTATGAATGATCAGCATCATAAGATCAGTAAGCCCCAACCTGGCCATCTAGTCACAGAGAAGCAAATCCCGACTCAAGCAGCTCCCATGTGTAGCGGGGCACCAGAGTGAAGCCCCACACCCCTGGACAACTTCCAGGCACCCATTGCTTACCTAAGAAAGGAGCTCAGATAACCCCATCCTGTTGGCAGCATGCAGAGACTTGGCTTTCTTGATATGGGAAGAGACCCTTCCGGGTCCTTCAGTTTTTAAGGACTCACAGCATTTCTCCTCCCCCACACGTCATCCCTGGAAACCTACACCCTGTACAGAAGTGGGTTCCTTAGCAGCAAAACTTTCCCTCTCACTACTCAATCTTTGGTCTCTTATTATTCTTTTGCTCTTAAAAAAACAATTACCATTGAGGGGCACCTGGGTGGCTCAGTCAGTTAAGCGTCTGCTTTTGTCTCAGGTCATGATCTCAGGTTCCTGGGATTGAGCCCAAATGTGGGGCTCCCTGCTCGGTGGGGAGACTGCTTCTCCCTCTCCCTCTGATCCTCCTCCCTGCTCATGCTCTCTCTCTCTCTCTCAAATAAATGAAAAATAAAATCTTAAAAAAAAATTACCATTGATCCAGTTCCCATTCTCTTACCCTCACTGATAGCCCTTTGGAGTTAAAATTGCTCCATTTTGCAAGCGAGGCAACAGGCTGTGGGAGCTTGTCCAGATGTCAGTGGGCAGATCAGGGCTCGGCTTGGCTGACCCACAAGAGACTCCAGGAATGACAGACCAAGAAATGCCACGGCTGAGACCCCTTTGCCTAAAAGGGGCTCCAAGGTAGGGCCCCAGCCCACATGGAAAGCAAGAGGAAAGGGAACTATTTAAAATGAAAGCCGAGGGGCTCTTTATTCTGTGAATTTAAGTGCAGACATGACATCAGTGGCATGATAACCCAGGGATACTAGCTCACGGTTTGTAATTAGACCTTGCACGTCTTTACTCTTTGACAGATGCAAAGAATTTCAAAATATAATTAAATCTTTCAATACCCCTGTGAGGAGGTGGCATCATATTCATTTTACAGATGGGTGAACTGAGGCCAACAGAAGACAAGTCTCTGAAAGTTAACTCCTGAATCCGTGAGAAAACATTAAGGAAACCCTGTGGTTCTTTGCTCCACTGTGCTTCGGCTCCCGCCGGCTCAGAGCAGTGGTCCAGAATTTTTAAGGGAGGAATCAAGATTGAATGGAAAACTTTTCATCCTCCCTCCAAATATCTAAAGCAAATACGTGAGGCAACAGAACAAAAATCTGTTCATATAAGCGTTTGGCCCCAGCATGAGTTGCAGTGAATTTATCCAGGGTTTCAGAAAACTTGTGTGGTCAGAGGATTCCCACGGGTGCTATTTGTTAATGATACAGGTCTTCTGGACTCTCCCCTGGAGATTCTGATTTGGTAGGTCTGGGGTAGATCCTAGGAATCTGCATTTTTGACAAGTTTCCAGGTGATTTTTTTATAAGTAGGCAAGTTTGGGACACACTGGATTAGTGTTTCTCTAAGTCCTTCTGAAGCCTATTATTTCTGCGCCCAGTGTTGTGTTTGGTCCTGTCAGATATACTCAGCATATAAGAAACAGCCTGTCAAGCCCCTTTCTCCCCCATACTCAATGTCATGGAGGATGCAACAAATGTCTACTGCACACCTGGCCTACCAAAACGCTTAGCTCTTGGGTTGGGTGCTGCAGCAGTCACAAAGATGAAGAAGCCAGGTCAGACAGACAGATGGACAGTAACAGTAATAGCATGAGATAGGGATATGATAGAGGTTTGCACAAAACATTGTGATGGGGGAGACAAAGGAGCAAGTAAATAGAGTTGACAGGAAGAAAGGGGAAATGTACAGCAAGGGAAGACTTATAAGCTGGGTTTTGAAGGATGAATAGGAGTTTGTTCATTGGGAGCACATTATAGGAAAAAAACAATAACATAAGCAAAGGAATATATGTATACATGCATGTGTACACATATTTTAATTGTGACTCTTTGGAGGCAGGGCAGTTATACAACAACATAAGTCTGTGACAAGGTGTGGCAAGAGCTGATTTCTAAGGGTTTCTTTTGGTCCCCTTGTATGTTTTGCTTATTCATTCAACAACTGTGTATCGAGTACCTGTTGGGTGCCAGGCAGCGTCTTAAGTTCTGGTGTTCATCAGTCACAAACTAATTTTTCAAAATGCCTTTCCTTTTGAGTTTACATTATAGCAGGGGGTAGAAAATGAACAGACAAATGAAATATGGGGGATGTCAGATGATAATAAATGCCAAGGAGAGACATTAAGATTGAGGAGAGGAATAGGGAAGGCCCATGAGAGTGCTTCTGTCTGGAGGAGTCTTTGCTCAGAAGGTGACACCTGATCCTTGCCCCAAAGAAGGCAAGGGTGGGAGCCAAATGGGGGAGAGTGTTCCAATTAGAGGGGGAGGCAAACAGAAAGGCCCTGAGTGTGGACTTTGCCTGGGGCCTCTGAGGGACAGAGAGGAGGCCAGCATGGCAGGAGGGAGATGGGAAAGAGTGTAGGAGATGAGGTTAATACAGCAATAGTGTTAGAGTGGGCAGTTAGTTAGGTGGGGATGCTTGGAGGCCAGCAAGGGGGCAGTTAGTGTCAGCTATCAGGAAAGTCAAGAGGCCTGTCCTGGCAGCTTTCCTGAAACAAAGCCCCAAGGAGCCGGATCAAACCAGACAGGACCAAGACAAAGAAGGCGGGAGACCCTAAGTAAGGGAGAAAAGGTGTGAAACCCTGCTCTCAAAAAAAATCCCCTCCCCAAGTAATAAACATTCCACCCACTAGTTAACAACTGTCAATAAAAGATAGAGACCCAACCTCCAGGTGCAACTTCTCCTTTGAGCTCACGGACTCTCACTTCTCAAGAGCGTACTCACTTTAATAAACTTTCCCATTTGCGCTGCTCAACAGTTATGTCTGGTCTATCCTTGAATTCTTTCTGGCCATGAGACCCAGAGCTGAATGGAGGTCTCAGGGCTGGGGATCTCCCCAGTCCACCCAGCAATAACAGTAGGCAGAGAGAAGGGAGAGCTGATTGTGAAGGGCTCTCTAGGCTTTCTTATGGATTTTTGGCTTTTCTTCTGAGTGAGAAGGAAAACCACTGGAGGGTTTTAAGGAGAGTTATGATATGATCTGATTTTTCTTTAAAGATGTGTCATTCTGATTGCCATGATGAAAACAGAATGCAGGAGGTGAGGGCAAACCAGACAGAAGACTACTGCAATGATCCAGGAACAAGCTGATGGCAGCTTGGGTCTGGGTAGAAGCAGTGGAGGTGGTATAAAATGGTAGAATTTTTGATGTCTTTTGAATTGTTAGAAGGGTGGATATGGGGCACGCAGGAAAGATGGAAGTTGAGGATCTTTGTCTCATTCTAGAAATCATGTGCAAAGGCATTACTTGGTTTTCACCTGGAGGGCGGGCGGAAGCCAACCACAACAAGCCAGGCAACAGACAAGGATGTAGGACCAAGACTGGGTCTGTGAGTTCCAAAGAAGGAATCACGGTGAGAGAAGTTTTGGAGGAACAAGCCACAGAATTTGGAGACAAATTCAATGTATTTCGTGTGATTGGCGTATGATGGAGACACAGAGTAGCAGTCAGATTCATGGCAGGAGAGAGAATGACTTTGGCTTTGGCTTGTGGATCTGGAGATGTCACTGATCTTCGGATGAACGATCATTAGAATTCCAGAAGCAGTTTAGCTCTGCCACTTGGGAAGGAGGACATGGACAGGAAGTTGTGGAAACAGCTAGTGATTTTGGATATTGATGCTAATTTTAAAGTGAGACTTCTAGATTTTGCCAAGGATAATGATTTTTACAATACATAGTGCTCCTCTCTCTAAATTTAAGCACCAGGAGAGCTTCAGAAATACTTGGAGATAAAAATGGCCCAGCAGGAGGAGCACGAATGTTGGGGATGGGTGGAGGAGAGTAGTGTGGGCTGTGAGAAATTTCCCAGCCTCCTCAGATCGGCCACCCTCTCCAAGCAGACTGCATTACCTGTGAATTTTGTCTTTGCATAAGTGCATAAGCACCTTTATAAATTGTCTTTGCATTTTTAAAGCATATAGCAAGGATCCCCAGAAAAATCCCTGAGTGGGCCTTGAAGTCCCTTGCATGCCTGCTGTGTCATCTCTTTGCTTTGGTCCTTGGCTGGACAGTGACTTGCTTCTAACGAACAGAAGATGGCCAAAGTGATGAGAGGTCACTACTGACATTAGATCATTAAAGAGGGTGACTTCGTCTTGCCGGCCCTTCCTCACCCGACCTGCTCACTTTGATGAAGCCAGCTGCCATTCTGGGAGCTGCCCTATGGGGAAGGTTGAGGAGCGAGAACCAGGGGTGGCCTCTAGCCGACAGCTCAGGAGAAGCTGAGGCCCGGAGCCCACCGGTGCATAAGCAACTGAAGCCTGCCTACCACTACTGAGGGAGTTTGGAAACAGCCCCTGCTTCAGGTGAGCTTTGGGATAACTACACCCCAGGGGAGCCCTTGACTGCAGCCTTGTGACAGACTGGGGGCGGGGGCACCCAGCTCAGCCATGTGCAGATTCCTGACCCACAGAAAATGTAAGGTAATAAACGGGTATTATGTCAAGGTGCTAACATTTGGGATAAATTCTTACACAACGGATAACTAATACACCGATTAACGTAGGATAACCTGGGATGGTTCTGGAGGAAAAGAAATGAAGGATCTTACATAATGAACCTGTGTTGTTACCAAACATGTGTCTCTCACATGGAAGAAAAGCTAAAAAAAGGAGGCCTCACGAAGCACTGGGGCAGAGAACAGAAGGACAAGTGTAGGAATAGATGAAGACCAACTAAATGAGAAAAGTGGAGGCTACTTAGGCAGAGCTGGTGGGAGCAAGGGAGAGGTTGACCATCATTCGCGTTTGGCAGAGACTCAAAGGCAAGCAGAGGATGGGAGAGCTTCCCAGAGGAAAGGGGCAGGCTGGGGTGGGTGGGTCGCGGGTGCCCTGATCGGAGCGTGCTGGCCTGGGGAGGCTGGAGGCGGGGCTAACTAGAACCCGTAGTCCTGTGTGACTGGTTAGGGGTGCACACGAGGCTTTCTGTGGCTGGTCCCCAGTTAGAAGTGAGGACAAAAATTAGGACATCTGGCGTTTATTTATCAAGTCCTGGCCATTCGGGGCCAGTTGTTATGGGGATTATTGTTTGGTTACCTGGGTTGTTGATAAAGTCAGTGGTCGTCGGACTGGCCTTTTGGACGGTTTAGCATAGATAACCAGCTGGTTGCTGCAGATTGTGGGTCAGAGTCTCATTTTTATATATGGTCTGGCCGCCATCGTCCGTTTGTATCCTCAGTCTCTCAGAAGGAAGAGTATCTATGAAAAAACCAGGTCCAGCAGATCCCCACAACTCGACTTGGGACATCTCTAGTCACGGAGGGACAGCGTCAGGAGCCCCTGCTGCTTTTTCACAGGCTCCCAGGTAAATCCATAAATGAATTCCACCGAGAAAGGCGTGGCTGTACCGTGCTCCAGAAATTTGGACCTATGACAAGTCACTGGTGCGACTTAAATTGCTGGTGACCATGTATTAGCCACACCTGTTTCTCCTTTCTTTTTTTTTTTTTTTAAAGATTTTTTATTTATTTATCTGAGAGAGAGAATGGGAGACAGAGAGCATGAGAGGGAGGAGGGCCAGAGGGAGAAGCAGACTCCCTGCCGAGCAGGGAGCCCGATGCGGGACTCGATCCTGGGACTCCAGGATTATGACCTGAGCCGAAGGCAGTCGCTTAACCGACTGAGCCACCCAGGCGCCCCTAAATCTATCTTTTTTTTTTTTTAAAGATTTTATTTATTTATTTGAGAGAGAGAATGAGATAGAGCATGAGTGGGGGAGGGTCAGAGGGAGAAGCAGACTCCCCGCCGAGCAGGGAGCCCGATGCGGGACTCGATCCCGGGACTCCAGGATCGTGACCTGAGCCGAAGGCAGTCGCCTAACCGACTGAGCCACCCGGGCGCCCCCACCTGTTTCTCCTTTCATGAGGGTCTGAAAGCAGGTGTGCAATGCCGCTCCCTCATTACACCTGCCTTCAGAGAACCCGCCTTGCTCTCGGCCGCGTGGCTCTCCACAGAGCCAAAATTTAAGTGGACTCCTCCCACTGCGGCTTCTTTTCTAGAACAAGTCCCAGGAGAGTCTTTACCTCCATCGTCCTGAGTTGCAGTGTAGCTTTCTTTGCTGGACCCCTTTACTATGGTCTTTTTTCACAGTCAGACTTAGGGGAGGTTTTCTTTTTCTTTTTTTCTTTTTTCTTTGCCTTTTCACCTGCTAACTGGAAAATTACTCTCCACATAGTAAATGTTATCTCATCCTATTGTGAGAACAAGAAATTATCTTGTAACTTAGCTCTGCTGGGCAAAAATCTACATCAGATCAACACTGCCTCTTAGCAAGCAGTGACTTTCAGAAGAGGGACCAGGGTCTGGATAATAACAGCAGGGCTTGCAATCTTCCCTGGGCTAATGAGGGCTGCATCCTACCTGACTTGCAGGCCTTCTGCAGAGAGAGTTACAGCTTTTCCTGCTCTAATTAGCAATGGCTGATGGAGGTGGAGGGCTGCACCTTTAAAGGTATCCACGCAAGTGGTTGGAACAATACCGAGAACAATTATTTGCAGGCCCAATGGTGAAGAGGATTAATTAAAATAGTGAGGATGCCGATAAGAGGCGTGACAAACGGGGGTCCCTCTTTAATAAGAATGGTCGCATTCTCTGCTCTCTTCTCCCCTTGCTCATCAGGAAATAGCAGAGCGGAGCCCCCGGGAGACTCCTGCTCAATTAGGCCCTGCAGGCAGTGGAAGCTGCCAAAGGCCCTGTGAAGAGAAGATTTAACCACCTAATTTGGGAGGGAAGGAGAGAGGGCACAGGCTTTAATGGAATATGCCACTGGCACTTCCAGGTCCACGGCTGACGGGATGCGCCTCTTGGAATAGTTCTCAAAAAGGCAAGAGCGTTGGGCGGAGAGAGGAGACACGGGCTCAGCAGCCACTCAGGCCTGCAGTGGGATCCTCATTCTGGAGTCTGTTTCCTCACTGAAAACCATAAAGACAATGACAATGACAATGACCTCAGCAAGTGCTGTGTGAGGTGATGTGTGTCTGTATAAGGGGGAGGGGGGCAGAGAGAGAAAGAGAACGTACGCCAGGCACACAGATCACACAAGTAGAAATCGGCGCCTTTCCTTCTTACCTCCTTGTGTCTCAGCACGCCTGCCCTGATGGACTTCACTCCTGTCTGCCATCTCGTTTGCAACCTGCCCCTTCTAGTTCATAGGACCCGTTTCCAGTGGCCCACGCTCTGCCCTACCCTCTGTTACATCGAAGGTGTCCTAAAGACCTTTCTTGGGCATTTTGTGTTATTTCTTCCAGGGGCCAGCACCCTAAGAACAGGAGCCATTCCTTCTCTTTCTTTGCCAGTTTCCCACCATCAATCCTCAACAGACCCTCAGTTGTCAGATGTGAGGTGGACATCACTCCCTCCCCCACTGGCCCTAACAAAGGAGAGTCTTTGGAAGGACTCAGAGAGCGAAAGAAGCCTAAATCTGGCTCTTTCAGGTTCAGGAGACCCTCATTGTTGCTAACACCTATCTCTGAAAAGCAGAGGCACCTCGCTACCTCGATTTTGTTCTTTCCAATGACCCTGTGAGGTTGATAGCCTGGGCGGAGATTCACAAAGTGGTTTCACTTGGCTAAAAATCTAAGCTTTAGGAAGAGGCAGAACTAAAGCCTAAATATTCTGAGGAAAAGCTGGGACACACTCTCCATTTTCTGGAAATAACCCGCATTGGACTCTGTATCTCCAGATAAATTATGAAAATCTCAGTGGTTTAAAATAACAAAGGTTTCTTTCTCCCTCATGCAGATTGCCCATCCCAGGTCAGTTGGGGTTCTGCCCGCTAAGTCACCCCTGTAATCATCTGCACCCTTCGCCCTGGGCTGATGGAACAGCTGCCCCTTGGAGCATTGCTAACTGCTGGGCCAGAGGAAAGGCAAGCATGCTGAAGCATTTGCTGGATCCTAAAGCACTGGCCCAGAAGTGACCCATTTCACTCCGCTCCCATTTCACTGACCATGCCTGAGTTCACCAGGGCACAGAAGCATAACCCTCGCCGAGTGAGGGGCACAGGCATTGGTGAACAGTTACACAGTCTACCATTGACCCCACTGCTCCTTGTCTCAACTCCTCAGTGCTCTTGAAATAAGCAGGGCCTGTTAGTGGGCTGCTCACTCTGGCTAGTGATTGTTGATATAGATGGAGGATTGTGGACCCCTCTTCATGCTCTTTTTTGAAAGCAGAGACAAAGCAAAGATATCCACAGTAGTATTTGCTTTGGAAGAGACAAGTTAGGAGGTGATGTTTGTGCTTGGCAATCAATAACGTGTTTAAATCCTGAAGTGAAAGTTAATATATTAGCAACTGCCCAAGGAGAAGCTCTATGGGCTGTGTTCCCACGTCTGGCCTCTTACCATAGGTTACCGTTCCAGTCTCAGAAGGGTTCAAAGCCACATGCAAATGCTGATGGTCTGCAATAGCAAGGTGTTCAAATATCCCACTTTTTGGTTTGCTGAAAAAAAGCCAGAACCAAGTAACTCACTAGTGATAAAGGGTCACATGTTCCCTCCCAGAACAGCAGAAATAGAACTTCAAACGTGTTTGGAATTGCTACAACAGAAGATGGCTGGTGGGGGGGGGAGGCGCGAGTAAAGGACCCAATGACGGAGTTCCCCTGGGACTGTGGCTCTCTTTGGACAGGCCACGCGACTTCTCCCTCTCTATCTGCATGTACACAGCATCTTCATCCTGTAATTCATTTGTTTGCAAAAAACCAAGAACATAAGAACCCAAAGCTTCTCCTTCCAGCTTATGTAACTTGTTGCACACAGAGAAACATCAGTATGTTGACTGACGTACTCAGACTTCATACTTCCTCTACTTCTAGGAAGATTTGAGGCAGGATCTGCTTTAAACTTTATGTGAAATAGGACGATTGGAACTGGAGCCAGAGCAGAGACTACAGAGTGAGCAGATGTTTCCACACCCCTGACAACAGCTAATGGTGGGCTCAGCTGTGACTTGCTTCTGCAGGTTCCGGGTGCTAAGGCACAACAGGACCACACTGGCCTCTTGGGAGGGTCATGCAGCCGATGTGCAGGTGATTATGCAGGAGAGGTGCCCCTTTGAGGGCAAGCCCCTCCTGCTTGGATGGGACTACCTGTCCCCCCGCCTGAGCCTCAGGAGAGGCTGACTTATTACTAGGACAGGTGTGCCACAGAATCTGTCACACCAGCCACTGACCAACAGCAGTGTATGTATCCCTCTCTCCATGCTGGCCCCTCCTACCTTTCGTGGGCAGAAAAACAGTCTGATCCATCTCTGTGTTCAGATGTTATCAGAGAAGTCCTTGAGACATGATCTGACTTAGGGATTTGTGGTCAATTACATTTATCCAACATTTATATATTGACTACATATTCAGAGCCTGGAGATACAGAGATGAAGAAGACAGAGCGTCTGAGCATGAACACTGATTGGCAGAACCACCCTGGGACCCAGGCAATGGGGGCCCCTTTGCTTAGAGGACCTACTTTGGGCCACTGACAGTCATGCCCCACCCTGTAAAGAAGGATTCTGCAGAGCCAGGAGGGATGTGTCCAACTGAAGCCTGTGACCCTCCCTCCTTCTACTCCATGTTCCAGGTGCCTAGCACCCCAGAATTCCCTACCCAAACAACCCCCAACAGCATAAGCCTCTTCCCAAGGTCCAACCTGGCCTGATAGGAGTCCATCCAAGGGGGTGAGTGGTGGGTAGAGCTGGTCATAGCTGGGACTTTTGGCCTGAGGTGTCCGCTGACTTGACACCATCCTCTTCACAGTGTGGGGTGGAACGGGAGTGGCAGATGGAGCAGGAGGGTTAGCAGGCCAGGGCCTCTATTAGAATGCTGCCCCTAGTCCTGAAAATGTGGGGATGGCCTCATGATTGGGCATTCTGGGCGGTAACAGTAGAGTTAGGTTGGAGATGGGCAGATCCCAAGTCTAGAATAGGTTTCTTTTGGCTGGCAAGGGGTTAATCAGCCACTGTCACCTATTTCTGATTGTTTACAGGAAGATTTGATCATGAAAGGCCAATGAAAGTGTTCAAGAGTCTGATTCTTCTTGTCTATCTAAATTACCATCTCAGGAGGTAAAGCAAACCAATTTACCTTGAAGCTTTCATCAAAGAAATCCGTAGACAGTCCAGGGAACTACATGCTAACAAGATTGAGTCCTAAAGCAGGAAAACAAACTAAAAAGCTGAACTCAAACTAAAAGGTATCGCTTCATGATAAACTTCCACTTATTTGGACAAAAGAATCCAAAGATAGCAGTATCATGGGAAATACAAATAGTTTGGTTAACCAGATGTTAAGTTAGGATTATCTGTCTTCACAGAATTAAGTTATTATAATTTGTAATATAACATAATAATTATATTTATTATATAATACTAAAATTATACCAAGTGTAATTATATCCTTTCTTCTTTGTTACCAACTTCAGTAATTTGGCAGATTGCCTTTATTATTTTTTTTTTAAGTTGCTAATATGTACTTAGGGTCTATCCTGCAAAGACTGGCTAAGCAGTAGAAGTAGGACAAGATGTGTCCCCAGTGGTCCCCGTCTTATTATGACTGAAGAGAGGTGCACAGGAACTTCTCCTTGGGCAGAGTCAGAAACGTGGCCCCCTATGGGTAACTCATGGCTTCATTGTTGTGATAGTGTCTCGATCTTCTCAACTATTGTCATTCTAGAGTGTAGAGCTCACCAAAGAATTCTCTTTCACTAGAGAATTCCAGTTTTTGCTCTGCTTTCTGTGTTGGGGGTAGAATAAAAGTTGTCTACTCAGACAAAATGGTTATCTTGCTTTTTAAGTCCCTGCACCTGAAGAATGTGTAGGTCTCTGCTGTCCTTTAACTTCTTCCCTTATCTTCTTAATCAACTCCATCCTTACTCACCCAATAATCCCCTTAAGGTATTTTTCCCCCAAGACCATTTGGTAGAATTCTCCAGAAATTCTACGTAACTAGAGGAGAAGAAAGATTTAGTAAAGAGCACGATGACATGGGAGAGTGTGTAGGGGGGGAAGGTTGGCAGGCCCTAAATGCCATGCTACAGTGTTGATCCTAAGGTCAATTGATCACCATTGGGAAGGTTGAACAGGGAAGTGATATGACCAGGTCTTTGAAAAAGTAGAGTCAGGCTGAGATAAAGGGTTTGGAGGCTGGGAGAACAATTATTTCATAGTAGAACATGGGCTTTGGGTCGAAGCAAAGCTGATCTCAAATCCTAGTTCCAATATTTCTCAACTATGTATCCATTCGGTGGTTATTATTTACTTTCTCTGATAACTCAATTTCCTAATTAGAAAAAAGTTGTAATGCCTCAGAGTGTTGCTGTGAAGGTTAAAATGGGCATAAGAAGCTCCTATTGGCAGACTGGATGAGACAGAAGAAGGTCTAAACCAGGGCTGTGGTTGTGGAAATGGAGAGCAGGGGATGGATGCTGGAGACAGGGTCACCAAAAATGGTTAGAGGAATTGAGGGTGAGTCAGCCTTCTATCTTGAGTGACCCCACCCTGTAAGCTGCACAGTTCATGACTGAGTGGGGTGTAAGGCAGGAAGCATAGATTATTTCAGATGGAAAAGGAGCAGATGAGTTTCATTTCATATCATTTGAATTGAGGGATGAGTGAAAACATTTAGGTGTAGGTGGTCAGTAGTTCACTAAAGATAGGGAGATAGGGATCTAGAGGGCACTGTCTATTTGGGACTCATCAGAACATGGGCCATTGTGGTCACTATGGGATTTGCTTAGCTTGCGCAAGAGGACAAGTTGGATTCACTCTCTCATTGATTCTTCCATCTAATTCATTCATCAAATATCTACTTTTTACCATGTGCCAAGGTCATTGTTATTAAACAATGGTGAAAAGGCAGAAGTTGTCCCTGATCCTCAAGATCAGGATTTAGGATCAAAGGGAGCCAAGGATGCCCCTGCCCTTCAATCCTGGGCAGCCAGAAGCCCAGCCCTGTCTGTGGGCTGGATGCCAGGGTGCTGAGCCAGGCATGGGATGAGGCAGAGCTGCTCTGTGGTTGTAGGTCACGGCACAAGAGGAGGGAAGACTGTCCGAGCTAACAGTGTCTGAGAACAGAGCAAACGCTGATCCAGAATAAACTGTGTACAACCCAGGACAAGAAAGGTGGCATGTGCAGGTCTAGATGGCCGGGAGAGTAGAGATGTTTCCGGAGGTACGGCTGGGGGCAAGGTTAGAGCCTTTTCCAGCACACCTGTCATTTGGCCTGTGAGTGCTAAAGAGATTGCTGAAAACATCAGACGCACCCTATTCTTTTAACTTTAGCATCTAGCATCATGTCTACCTCTTAGAAAGCTTAGTGAACACTTCTTAAAATGGAAAGACAAAGGAACAATAAAAAGGAAGGAAAGACATTGAAAAAAGTTAAATTGTCCTCAATCTGTAGATTTAGAAGGTGGTAAAGATATTATGGAATCTCTACTGGTCTTCAACCCAATCATAGAAATTATTAAGGGGGACACAAGGTTGCTAATCTGAGTTTTGGGTCTGTTGAAATTTAATGAAAGCTTGCTGCAGTGACTTTGAGTGAATTTGATAATTATTATTTTGATAATTATTATTTGATAATTATTAACACCAGGATGTGCAACGTCATAGTCTGATGCTGAATGTCTCATGCACCTTTTCTAAAGTTCAGACTCTTATCTAGGGATGGCTTTCTCTCTTAGAGAGCAAATAAAATGATGATATGATGATATGGGATGGGGTTTGTGGCTCTTCAGCCGTGACGGAGCTTACTACCTGGGCCGCTGGTCTACCTTCCACATGGGGAGCAGCAAGGGGGTGGCGGCGGGATTATTGACTGTGACTTGCAGCTGCACGTGGGAATACTAACCATCAGCAGTGACTTCTTAAAGCAGTAATATATATGCTTCTGTTTAAAACTTAACTGGCAGACTTCCTAGCAGAGCTCCTGGGAGTGATGCCCTGATTTGCAAAGACTTAATGACTTCTTGTCATCCAACACCTGTAGGTAGAGAGATGGGGGTTGGGGAGAGGGCATTAGCACCTGGCTGTGCCCCAGATAAAGTGAGCCACGTGGAGTTGTGAAGGCTCTACCTTTTTAGAAACGAATTCTTTATGTTCTATTCATTCAATAACTACTACCTTGATATTAAGATTGCCAGTGTTTTCATTCAGGAATATTTTAAATTATATTCTTAAATTTAAAAAAACAAAAACCCTGCTACCTACTACAGAAGGTCATTTCAAATCCCCCTTTTATGTGTATTAGGATGGGTTTAGTTAGTAATAAATTAAACTTGAGGACAATTGCATTTCTAGAGTCCTGATAAAATTTTCACTCCTTTAATTTTTTTTTAATTTTTCTCACCGAGCAAACATATTATTCACAGGAACTGATGACATCCTGAAAGCTAGCTATCCCCATGGCTTTCAAACACCAATCTGTGAGGTCCCTAATGTCCTTCTTATTGTCCTATCTTCTTATTTCCCATGCAACAACTGTTTAAATAATTTAAATTCAGATACATGCAAGCCTCAGCCAGAAGTGTGAAGGGTTTGGCTTTGAAAGTAACTCAGTATTTCCAGATTAGGACAGAACTAACACTTTGCCTAATTTTCACTCTCCCATCTCCTTTTGATAGAATTACAATGCTAACTCTAATGACGATATGACAACAGCAGTGACAATGTGAATCTAAACTCCCAGATTATTTCTAATCCAGGGCTCTTACTTCAGGTATTAAATAAACACTTGGAAGTAGGATAAGGGAAACCTATAAATGCTTGCATTTACATAAATGTGAATATCTTCAAATTACACAAGGAAAGCCAAGTAACTATGATTGCATTCTTACCACTGATTCCAAAGAAATCATAGCCTATTAAACAACAGAAAATGAAACAGAAAAGAAGCATAAGTAGTAGAAATCATAAAATACAGAAGACTATAATCTATAAATTATAACACTTTTCAAATTAAGACCATGACTCAAACTATGTGAAGAAAAAATAAACCACATGTTAATTGCAAATTACAAAAAGTTGAAAACAATATTAAAATGAAAGTAGAATTGAAAGCAAAAGTATTATTAAATGATACAAAAGGGGTCATTTTATATTGAAAATGGTAGCCTCATCAATAAAGAATATGGAAGTCATAAATACTAAATAACAAATCACCAAACTATATAAGCTAAAAACTGTTATGAAATGATACACACATTTTAGTATGCACTCTGTCTTTGAGAATTTATATATATATATATACACATACAGACACACAGAGATATATATATACACACAGACACATACATGTATACAGTAAAGATATCTCTATATAATATAAATACATACACAGAGTATACATATATAATATACACATAATTATATATATACATATATAGTAATCATTTGATTATATACCAGGAGATATATATGTTGACCAGGATATATATGTATTATATATGTATACTTTGTGTGTGTGTGTGTGTATGTGTGTAATTGATAATGCAATACACTTCCTTTTCCGATATCCATGAAATTTTACAAAAACTGATCACTTATAAAGCCCCAAAGGTGGGGCGCCTGAGTGGCTCAGTCAGTTAAGTGTCTGCCTTCAGCTCAGGTCATGATCTCAGGGTCCTGGGATTGAGCCCTGTGTCAGGCTCCCTGCTCACTGGGGAGCCTGCTTCTCCCTCTTCCCCTGCTCCCCACACCCCCAGCTCATGCTCTCTCTCTCTGAAATAAATAAATAAAACCTTAAAAAAAAATGAAGCCCCAAAGGAACCTCGGTAGAGTTTTGAAAGCAGAAACTATGCAGGCAGATTTATCTGAGCACAACATGTTTATCCATGACAATAGGAATAAATAAGTTTGTTTCAAAGTAAAGGAAAGGGTCAGTTACAACCAACAATGACAAACTGAAATAAACTTTTATAGAAAACTGAGTAAAAGTGAAGCACTTTCATGAGTTAGATGAAATTGGTGGGATTTGAAATAAAAGATAAAAAATTAGACCAATGAAAAAAACTATAAATAAAAACAAGTTAAGATGAAAAATGCAAACATAAATGTAAGATTAATACTTGAAAATTAAGAAGTGGAATGATAAAGTAAAATATAAGCATTAAAAGGAAAAGAAAAAAATATTATTAAAGAGAATGACTACAACAGAGAGGTTTATGAGAGGGCTGAGCAAACACAGAGGAGAATCCCCCAAAGCAGAAAGGGAGTGAAAGTTTATTTGTGAAAATCCGGAGTTTCAAAATAGAACGTGATGAAGAGGTGAAAAATGAAAAAGCAATGGAAATAGAGAAGTGAAGGAGATTGAAAAATTTAAGAACAGACTTGTTTCTAGAAACTTGTCAGACTGAGCTTACACAGATTCCTCTTTGAACCACAAACAAGTAGAAATGTTGGACAAAATATGCCAGAATAACTCTTCAAAACAGCTGAGCTCCAAAGAAGACGGGAGCTAGAACAGAGAGCCCCGGAGGCTAGAACGCGGGCAAATCTCGGTGCCGGGAGAGCAGAGTCTACGCTGGCAGCGTGTGTGCGGAAAATTGGGAACAACCTTGGCCGGGGGAGGGGAGGGGGCAGGAGGGGCAGAAAGGCGCGTTACAGTGACATCCTCAGCTGACCCTACAGCGCGCGCTTTGGAGCTGAGAAGTCCCCACTTAAAAGGCCTGGCCTTGGCCTCCCCAGCCACGTCATTCGAGATGAACTGGCCTCGACAGGGGGCATGATCTGGGGGGTGGCAGGTCCTCGAGAGAGACTCAGATGACAGCTCTCAGTTAGCAGCCACACTCCCAGCCTCTTGGGGGAATGAGCGCTTCCATCCAGGGCCAGAAAGGTGGTTCTGGAGAGCTACATGTATGTTTCCTTGAGTAGATGAATAATTTTCATTTTGATTTTTTCCACAATTCATTGCATGCACGCAATTTTGACAATCTTGAATATTTTTTCTTTCTCGGTTGTTGGGAAGATACAATCAAGGGTCCACTGTCCTCTCTCCCACCAGTATACAGAGACACAGAGATGCTACTTATGTACAAATATATTCATTTCAGTGTCAGTTACATCAGTGGGAACATTGAAAATGAACAGAATGCCCCCAGAATATCAGAACGGTAGAATTACATGCAGCTATTAAAATTATGTTTTCAAGAATGGGCATTAAGAGGTAAAAATATGTATTTCCATTATATAGAATGTCTGATTCTACATCCCTAAAACATTTGTTATTTAAAATTTTACTCTAATTGCCAATACATAAAAAAAAATGAAAGGAAATAGATCAAAATTATGTCAGGATTTGGCTCTTTTATATATGCATTCCTTCTCACATTTTTTCAAATGATCTAAGGTCACATATTACTTTGTTAATAAAAAATTAACATTATATATAAAATAAAGACATAATTATGCTAAATTAGATTCTATTAATTTTCAAATTTATTTTGTATGAAAACTGATCTGTGAAAGGGAAAGCTTACTATATTGAGAGCAGATTTTCAATAATACTTTTGACATTTCAAGACTTATCTTGAACACTATTTTCATGGTGAATGGGGGAAAGAAGTAAATCTTCAGGATTTCTTAGTTCTTCTCTCAACTTATGTTTTTTTTTTTCTTGGAAGACAGAAGCCCGCAAAACGTCTGTGCTGGGGGCAGGGGGTTGGGGTAGGCGTGCGCATGCGCGCACGGGTGTTTGGCTTTAACTTCTGTTGTCTTTGGAGCTTCTCCTAAGGCCACTGCGATTGCTCCGGAGTCAAGGTGACTTTGCCTATGATTCCCATGAGTTAGAGGGACATGGCTAAATGGCATTTTTCTAAGGCTTTAAATCTCACGAACCTATAAGCAAGGAAGGAATCCACAAATCCCACTTCTACAGAATAAACAGAAAACGATAAAAGGCACCCACCATTCAAGGGATTTTTGAATGAAGGGACTTTTCTCTTCTAAAAACGAATTTTCTCTTTCTTTGCACTTGTTACAGGAACTAGGTATTGATTTAAAAATCGGTGTGGACCAACGCTACACTTTGAAATTGTGGAGAGACCCACAGTGGTTGCCATTGTTGTATTTTTCTGCTTCTGTTTTGTCTCCCTGTCTCCCCATTCCTCTCTCCCTCCTTTCCTTCCTTTTCTCTTTTCTTTCTTTTCGAGTCAGTGCCAGATAGCTTTGCTTCAGTTCCCACTTTGTCTCCCACCACCCCCTTGCTCTCCAGGCAAAGTGAATTTCAACGTGTCAGGGTGGGCGAAAAACAGGGAGGGCCACTGAAAAGCACCTTTCTAGAAGCTTCTGTGTTTGAGAGCCTGTGAAATCCTCCCTGGCCTCGGAGATTTTAAATTGTTTCAATCTATATTTTCTTTGTCTTTTATGTTTCTGAAGCTTCACATTCAATAGCCACATTTGTATCCAAAGCATGGATTTTTTTTTAGAGTTTGACAAAGCTGATCCCGTGGATTCAATTTCCATAAATCCCTTAAAGTGTTTGACCAACTTCTCTCATTTTGCAAAAATGTCTAACAAAATCACAGGGGAAAACAATTGTTCTTGACATCACAACAGTTTAATATGTTAACTTATTCATTAAATTGTGCTTCACATCAATGGAGATCCTCAGTTCTACAAACTATCGTTTTTTAAATAGCAATAAGGGTTGATAATGTCACAATACAATCTCCTAGTACCCGAGTTCATACATATTATTGCACAGAAACAAAAGGAAATATCTCGTAGGTGAAATAATTTACTATCTATTGAATAACTATCTTTACATCTAAAGTGGGGCACCAGATAAAAGTCTAGATTTTTCTTTCCAACATGTTTCATCTTTGATACATTAAATGAAAAATAATGCAAAAGAAGCCCAGAAAGTACTTCCAGGGGGACAAAACACACGCAAAAAAACAAAAACAAACAAACAAAAAAACAAGGATTAAAACATAAGAAATTAGAAACGTAAGAGGTTGGTGGAAGGCAAATAATGGCGATAACTAAATCATACAAACTCTGCTTCCTTAGAACACGGTGTTCCCCGGCAAGAACTGAGGTTTTTCAGCACTGACATCTGGCCCTTTGATGAGTTCCCACAGAGCAGCAGAACGTGTAATGCGTCAAAGGATGACTGTTGCAGTCTCTTCCATAGACAACTTAGAACACAGGCTTAAGAAACATCGGCGCTTTGGCGTTCTCAGATGGGGAGTTCTGTTAGGTTACCTCGAGTCCTTGCTTGGAAGTCCCGGGGCTTTTGTCTTGCAGATGTTGCTGGTGTTCATGGCAAGGTGAGTCCTCTGGAAGTCTCAGCACTTCTGCAAGGAAGATTGGTTCTGTCAATGTGCGGTGCGATGGGTCCATGTCCATTCCATCCATGAGGCTACAAAACACACAGGTCTCAGAACCTGCCCACTTGCCCAGAAGGGCTCATTCAAAGTTTTAGGAAATTAGTTCAGATGTGTCCAGGTGAATATGGTGAAAGCATAGCAGGATAATGTCCCATAGAAAATGGAGGAGGGGACAAAGGGAGGTGACTTGGAGAAGGAAAGGCTGCATGCTCCCCAGATGTGCCATGGCTGGTGGGGGGGCGGAGTCCTCAGACTCAGCCAGCCCTGAGACCCAGCCGGGAGACGTTCAGCTGGAGTTTTGATGACCAGTGGAGGCACATTAATTACAAGAAAGGAAAGCCTTGGAGACACAGCTGTGATCAGACTGGGGTACCCTTTGCCTCAGTCCAGCTTTCCCTTGGATCCGACCCCACCAACTCATTCAGCCTTTACTTCAGTCCCTAAAATGCTGCCAACGCTCTGGTCCTGTTTCCTGAGCCTCATGCCCTTGTCAGCTCCTTGAAATGGCCCAAAGAATTACAGTCCACATGTCTCCAGTCTGCCCTTGTTCTCGAGGACAGAAATCGTATGTCATTTTTCTGTTTTTCAGGATTTCCTGGCACATATTTAATTCCTCATCTTTCCACCTTTGAAAGACCTGCTTCCTTTTTAGGAGCCCTACTTTCCTCTCTACTTACCCCTACTCTCCCTAACCCCCACCCTTGCATGATCCCATTATACAGGACTTTCTTCTCAGCTAGAGGTCATGGTGGGAGAGGAATCCGATAAACTCTGTGTGAAGATGTTAGCCTAAGACAGCAACTCCTGCATTTCCTCTCTCTGGTAAATGAGCAGGGGCACAGGGACTCATTTAACACCAAATAAAACCTTTAAGAACCAAAGCAGTAAGTTGCTGATAAAATTCCAGAGACCTGGAGAAGTAAGGAGGAAGGGAGTTGGTTTTTTTTGAGCAGGGTTCTATTGATCATCCCTTACATCTCACTATTCAGGCTGGTACTGATTCAAGATATTTCTGACACCGAGCTTCCCTAAGGAGTTGTGAGCACATTCCCTCAGCCTTCATCTTGAATCAGTTTCGGATTGGCTGGGGTGAACAGCCAGCGGGAGGTGTTGGAGCGTCTGTGCTTCGCAGTTTCCCCTGAAACACTGCCCATCTCTTGGGACATTTCACTCCTAACAAGATGATTCCTCACTGGAAGCAGGGGTAGTGAGCCAACTCTACCAGTCTCCTTGGCCTCTTCTAAGTCACTGCAGTTCTACAAGAAGGTAAGGAAAGACATAAATCAATAAAGACTTCGATTTCATATTCTTGCAATTCCCAATCCTGATACTGATGCTGAGCAGCATGAAGTCATAGGGAAGGCTATGAAGTCAAGACTGGGGGCTCTCAGCAACTTTTTTGTTGATGAACTCGAATTGAGAAATCTTTTCACATCCCTGAAGCTCCACTGGAAACTACCAGGTGGGATAATGCATAGAGGTCCTATGTATCTAACATACGAGAAAGTAGTGAAGATCAAACGGGATCCTAAATGTACAAATGTTTTGAAAGCATTAAGTACTATACAAAGCTATGAATTTTAATCTTCTCCTTTGCAAAACGTATGTTGAAATAGATAACTGTGAAAAGCACTTGAAATATTTTTCAATTCCCTTTTGTGTCAGAGACTGATGGTTTTATCAGTATTAATTTTTCCTCCCCCCCGTTTATCAAGGCACATGGCAGCCAATAATGAAGACATTTCCTGGCCTCCTTTGCATTTACTTGTAGCTAATGACTAGGTTCTAGCTCATGAGATGTAAGTGGAAGTGATACCTGCAACTTCCTTCCACGTCCTCTCTGTTGTCTGAAATACAAATGAGATGGCAGGAGCCTCAGCAGTCACTTTGGACCACGAGTTGGAAGGCACGTGTTAGTATGAAAGAGCAACAGAAGGGGGCCTGGACTTCTTTAATGTCACTCCCCAGAGCTATCCAACAAGTTTGCCTTTTAAATGAGAGGACAACGGCTTTGATCTCATTTAAGTCACTATTATTTTGAGTTTCTCTCTTAAAGTAGCCAAATGGGAATCCTATCCTATGGATTTAATGTTTGTTTTTTAATGATCTATGCTCATCTCCTTGCCAGGTCTCCTTCTGGTAGACTTTCTTCCCCATATAAATACTATCTCTACTCAGACTTTTGAACAAGTCCTCATATTTTAAACCCTTGATTAAACTATGAAAAAGTTACCTCCTTGAGATGATAAGAAACCATAGCACACATGACATCCTTAGCTGTTGCCCAACACTGATTGCTAATGTTATTAGTTATTAGAAGGAGTATCCAAAGAATTCTCAGGGCAGGTTTTCTCTGGTTCCCAAGAGTAGGCTGCCAAAAAGTTATAAGGAGACAGAAGAAATAGTATGTCCATGATGATAATTTAAACACACATACAAACATGCACACAAGGTCACCCCATCCCAATCTGGGGCTGCCCTTGTCAAGAGAAGGGAAGGAATGTCTACCTGGGAGTTGTAGGGGTCAGTAGGATGTGGAAGTCCCTGGAGAAATTCTTCCCCCTCCTTTTGGGCTCTTAACACCAATGTATCTGGAATTGATTGGGTTTTGGATCTTCAAGCTGCTGACTCCCCATGGATCCCAAGGCCCAGATGTCTTCTGTTGGCATCCCTCCTCTGAGCATCACTCAGCATGTAGGTGTGCAGTCAATTTTTGAAGAACAAACTGTGTCCCTACCTCTTCATTTCTATCAACATAGAACCCCTGGGATATGACAAGCGTGCTGCTTTAGAATGAAATGATATGAAGGAGGAAGCCCGTGTTGGTCTTTTTAATTTGCTCAGCACTGGCCTCGGGCCAACACAAAGAGATGGTTTCTCCTGTGAACATTCTGATATCTGGCCTCAAGTGGAGCACCATACATCACGCCTTCAGTGACAGGCTGAGGAAAGCCTTTTGATATAAATCCCGAGATGCCTAAGGAGCAGCGTGAAGTTAGCAGAGGCTGCCTCCAAGTCTCAACTATGCATGAATTCCCTGCCAAAAAATTTAAAGTGAGTTTAAAAGAAACAACCCAAATGCTTTCATGCTTTCTAACTTGTTTTGATTTTCCACATGACAAAACACTGGATTGTTATTGTGTGTGTGTGTGTGCGTGTGTGCGTGTGCATGCGTGTGTGTGTATCACAGCGGCAGGCTGAGGGATAATTTGCAGCTCTGCCAGTCTAGGCAGAACATTAGATCTTAACATTGAAATGCAAAGAGAGAGAGAGAGAGCTGCTCATTAATTGTAGCGGTATTCTCTTCCCTCTCAACCTCAGGAACAAATCAGCGATAAGGGAAACGCTAATATTTTGTGAGTCTAATTTCTACCCACTAACAAGCAATATTGATTTGGTCCCTTTAACATATAGGTCTCAAAAAGTACAAGTGTCTAAGAAATCCTCAATCTCTCAGCTTGCTGGTGGGTCAGGGAGGTGGAGAGGGCTGGACTCACCCAAGGCAGCATGGCTCTGGGTCATGGCCGGCTCGGGGTCGTCAGAGTTGTGCCCCGCGCATGGGTCAGTGGCAAATCCTTCTGGGCTCTAATAGCTGGCTTTTTGCACAACTGGCAGAAAGCTTTTGTCCCACATGGAAAACAGGATGGAGTCAAAAGAGCTTGCACTCTGCAGTCGGCCAGACCTAGCATACAATCCACAAGGAAGCTGCCTATTGTCTGTGGGTTTCAATTTTCTTATCTACGTAACTGGACTTAATAATATCTACCTTGTTGTGAATAGATTTAAGGTATGAATAGGGCCTCCCACAGTAAGTGACACAAGGGAGATCCCCAATAATGCCTTCCCTCACGTGACAGATGAAGCCAAGGGTAATGAGAGAAGAATCGAAGCCGCTTCTCCAAATCTCTCTCTGATGGAGACCCTGGGCTCCCCTCTCTACAGGCATGCACTCCATGAATGCTTGTGGGTTGATGGACTCTCAACCCCAGCGAGAGTATTCTGGAGGCTGCGATGTGGCTTATGTAAAGCTGGCTTAAACATCAAACATGCTAGATATCAATGAAATAGGCTTTTCAATCTGATTTAGGGGTTTCACTCATTTTGCCTTGAGCTCCTTGAAAGGATTGATCAGATCAATGTTGTGAAACTTTCTACCCATTCTGATCCGGCTCCTGAATGCCAGGCAAGGCTTTTTTATTCCCTTTTCCAAACTTCTCCCCTGATTATTCGACAGACTTTGTGTTCTTGTAGTTGTGACTGGGAAAAATTGAAAATAAGACGCAATTGGCAATGAGGCACCTTTTCCTGTCCTCCAGCCCAAGCTGCCAGTTAGAGCCACGGCCGAACCACAGGCAAAGATCAAGTGGGAAGAAGAAAGTCAGCAGGCTGGAGATATTCAAGGTGTTGGGAGGTAGTCTGTCTAAACTCCTGGGACAACCGGCCCCTTGAGTTCCGCGTCTCCTGGCCTAAAGCAGTTATTTATTTAGTGACCTTGAAGATCTTTTGCAGACGGGCCAGCTAAACTCCTAATCTTTGGGCCAAATTCTTTTTAAACTTCTTTGTCTCTGTGATAACAGAATTTCAAACTTAGCAGTACCATATCAAAGAAGATGACTGCTCCAAAGAGGTAAAACAGAAATATCCCAGAAAAAAAGCTAAAAGTTCTGTAGCCCGTTTGGAAATGTGAAACATCATATAGTTTTCCTCCTGCTTCCCCCCACCCCACCGCCCTTAATTTATTAGTCAATTCTTTTTGAATGAAAATGAAATCGGTAACGTGTGATCTCCTTAGACCTTAGTTAATAAGCACATTTTCTCCTAAATGCCCTTACCAATGTTCATTTCTCAGGGGCCAGGCACTCCCGTCCCAATTCCACTAGCTGGTCCCTTAAAGATGGGGGAAGAAGCATGGCTCCCTGCTAAGAGGCAGGGGCTTTGTGGGGTGTAAGTCTTGAGTGATGGTCAATAGTAGGGTAATCTTGTTTAAAAACAACTGCAACAACAAAACACAGTGCCTTATGATTTAAACCACATTCAAACAGGGTTCAAGATGAGAGCCAACATTCAAGTGAGGGTTGGCAGAAAACCTCATCTAAGGGCTGAAAGGGACTCTTTCTTTCTCTCTCTCTGGACAGACCAATATTTCCATTACAGAGACAGTGTGAAACAGACCAGTTTCAGCAGAACATCCAAGCCATAATTTGGCTTTTCATGTGTGCCTCTGTGGGTTCCCATGGTACTGCAAAGGATGTCTTCAAGAACAGTTTCCTTTCTGGTGCTTCCCTCCTTGACCTCCTAAGGACGTCTCTGTTGGATGCATTCCTACCCTACTTAATATCACGGATGGAAAAATGTGAGGAAAAAAAAAAGAAGAAGAAGACAGATCATCTCCAGCTGGATAGGATGAAGACAAAGAGGAAGCAGGTGTCCAAATCAAGCCACATACAGCCAGATGTCCTTAGAACGGCCCATCATCCTCCAAGGTAACCAACGCCGCAGAAGGTCAGTGCACCTGCTCATCCTCCCCCTCCTGAGGAAGGAGAGGGCAGGGGGTCACCATCTCACCACCTGGCTATTGTAGTCCTCAGTGACTGCCCCCTCTGTATTCCCATCCTCTTTGGGCCACCGGTGGCCCCTATGCTCCCGCTGCAGCCTGCGCTCCTCCCGCCTCTTTTGCCGGTCCCTCTGGTGCTCTAGCTGCTTGGTGTGGTGGTAGCGCTGCTGGAAAAGGTCTTTCGCGTACTCGTAAAGCTGCATGTCCAGGAAGTTGAGCTCCTCGATGCGCTGGCGGGCGCCCTCGTTGATGTCCACATTGGAAGCCCGCGTGATGTTGAACTGCGTGAAGGGGGAGATAAACTTGAGGTTGAATGTCCTCTCAAAGAGAAACTGTGTCTTCCTCTGGAATTCCGTGAGCCCAAAGAAGGCCATGTTTTTCAGGTTGTTCTTCGCGCTCTGCAGCAGGATGGTGTTTCTCTCGCTCTCATTCATGAAAGTCAAGTTGTAGCAGCCCACCAGGCTGAGGTCGGCCAGCATGCGCACCTGGCGGTTGTTGGCCAGGTTGTAGGTGCAGTCCATGAACTCCCGCAAGCTGACCCCAGACCAGTCGTCCCCAGGGTAGCAGGTGGGCAGCTCATCAGGGGTGGGGCTTCTCCCATCACACATGTGGAGGGAGGTTTTCCACGTGGCCCCTCTCTGGACGTGTTTCCACTCGCTCAGGTAGCGCGACACTGGGTCCCGTAACATGGTGATGTAATAGAAATTCCTGAAAGAAATGAGAAAGAAGAGCATCAGCCTTGACAATGACAGCGCTGGGATTCTGAACCTTCATAGTGTTCATAGCAGCACTGAATCAACGGGTTCTTCTGCCAAATATTCGTTTGAGAGTGGTTGCCTGCATTTGCGCCTATCAGGCAAATGCTCCCATATGTGCGTGTTTTTATAAACATGCGTGGACTGGTTTTCAACACCATTTGTTGATTTTTCCTCCCTGCTCCAGTGTGGGGAGGGAGGCGGTGGGGGCAATGGGCAATTCATTCATTCAGCAGTTTATTCACTGATAAATTGCTACTGGAAATAATAAGAAAACACACCTTACAATAAGAAAACACACCAAGATTTTTGAAAGTTATTCCCCAGCCAATATTTTATTTGTAGCAGATGTGGGACTATGTGATAGGGAAACATGCAGGGAGGTGAAGTGATTTATCCAAGACTGTGGGACTAAAAAGGGCAAGGCTGGAAGCCAAGACTCCTTAGTCTTTTCTGTTTACACTGCTGTTCTGCATTACAAGGTAGGTGGGGCTGCGGGGAAGATGTGTTGTGTGTGGAGACCGATATTTATTGAGCATCTACTACGTACTGGGAACTGCGATAGGTGCTTTATGATACTAGCACTGATAATCCTCAGCACAGTTTTGTAAAATGGGCTTTATTATTACTTTTTTTTTTTTTTAAGCTGAGAACATAGAGACTGAGAAAGGTGAAAATATAGCCCAAGATCCTAGGACAAATTAATATGTGAACTGCAATGGAGTCTAGGCCTATGGATTTTAATGCCTCTGTGCTTTCCTGTGCACCATATTGATATTTTTAAAACAAAAATATAATTAATATGTATTGAATGCCTATTGTCAGGTGCTGTGGTTATTATAATCACAGATCTTATCTAATGGCATCAAATGGAACCTTGAAAAGAAATATATATATATATTTTTTTAAATGGTTAGCTTCAGGATGATCCAGTAAAGATCAGGGTGCTTCTGGCTTCAAGGGGCAAGAAAAGTGTAAAGAGGCAATAAGAGAGTTGGAAAAGTCGACAGGTAAAGACACAGCACAAAGCATTAGAGGAAAGTAACTGTTGATTTAAAACGAGGAAAATCCTTCTCATAATTTGAACAGCCTGCCTACGGAACAGGCTGCCCACCCACCGCTGTCACAGAAGGGACCCCTGAGCAGAGGGGGTCCCCTGAGCAGACACATGATCCTAAAGAGCTGTGAAAGGAACACCGGGCTTCCCTTGGCCAAGCTAAACTGACTTTTAAAAAAAATTAATACCCAGTAAAAGCAATGACAAACAGAAGGGCTTTAAGGGTGTAGTGCTTTTTTATGCTGCTTTTAAAAAAAAGGAATCAATGAACTATAATATTTAAAACTCTACATACTATACTATATTTGGTTCTTTTGAATGCCCAGCCAGACCGTCTTGAAATGTGCTAAGGGAACTACAGTAGCTTAAGAAACGCTAGCTTCTCCTTAAATTAGAAAGAGGAACATGCTGAAACGGCCACAGACAGGCCAGCCTGATCATTTGCTTTTGCCAATCATCATTTTACATTACTCTGTTGTCTTTTGTAGTGACAGAATGACAATTTCATCAGTGGAAGGAAATTTCCTGAAAGGTCAGTAGGGAAGGCAGAAAAGGACTGACACAGTTTCTGGGCTCCACAAGGAAATGTCGACGGGAAAGTTTTATTTGGAGTGGCTGTTACTATGGTTGAATATTATATGACAGGTCATTATTAATCTTGCTTTGGTCCTATGTCAGGACTTGTCCATGTTTCAATTTTACAAGCAGAGACTGATTTTTATTTCACAAAGCAAGTGCATAATAAATATAGAAACACAGGAATGATGACAGTGATGTAACTCAGGTGCGTTAAGGCTGCCAAACACATCCAGACACAAGAATTTAAATCAGAGAGATCTTTACATGGAGTCACAAATGGGAAGTTTATAATCTTCCTATAATTGGGCAAAACAGATAACAAAAAGAAGATTTAAGGAAAAAAGATGATGATGGTCAATGGGTAAGTCTCAACCTCATTCATGTGTCTCAGATTTAGAAACGATCCTGATTTTTAAAATAATCGTAAGAGCTGGAGGATTTTAGGGGCAAGAATTACAATGGTTTATGACATAAAGGTTTATCTGGAACCTATTCGTGGAATCTTAGTCGCTCTTGTCTCACTCGGGAAAAATTGGCCATAGACTTCCTGGGGCTTTCACTCCGTTGGAAACTTACATTTGTCTCAAAGCTGACTGAAGCTGGCGTGGCTTAAAATGGTATTGGTTTCAAATTTAACTTCATTCAATTTAACATTGCACTTAACAATGACTAGCCAAATCGTAGGGTGATGCTTACATGAGTAAAATAAGTCCCAAATGTCTGCAAGGTCTACCAGCCAATTGAATGATTGGAGATTGAATTGATAAGAGATCAATTTGTAAATAAAACTCTGACATCAAGACACAAAAATGTACTGGTGGGACATTTATATTGATGAAGTATAAACCTGTCCCATCTCGTGGTTCTGGAATGGAGTGGCTCATATAGCATTTGGATATGGCTTTAGTCAGACATATTCTCATGTATGTTTTGTTTATTTGTTTAAATCCTGCCAAGGGGGCAAAATAGAAAGTTAGAAAAATAGGAAAAATAAGCCAACAGGGTTGAAGAGCACTCAACTATTGGAGAAAGCAAAAACACTTAAAATTGATCAACGGAATCACCTTTTCTCATTTCTATTTTTTTCTCTTTTTTCATTTGCTTCTCTACTTTCAGATAAAAAACTGCAAAGATCAGTATTGAAATGATGGCTACGTCATTGGTGGTTGTTGTATACAAGTTTTGTTCCAGTTTTTGAATCTCCAAAACAAGGCGAACTCATTTTCTTCTGCTCTCCAAACACCCAATTCAGTTTCTAGGGAGAAATCTTAGAGGGTTCTATACTACTTGAATTTGCAAGATTCCCTTTTTAGGCTTTACTTGCTCAACAGCGCAATGGAAGATAAAACAATGAACGGAGAAGGACAAGCAGCTCTCCAGCAAAGGAATCTGTTAATTCTGCAAAAGTTAAGCGAACCTCGTGTTTGCCAACCACCCGGGCAAGGCATCAGGGACTCAGAGATTACTAACACATTGCCCTCAAGGGGATCGCCAGCACCCAGGGATTTTGGTGCAGTGAAAGAAATGCTAACTACCACGTTAAGGGTATGTTCTACCAATCTCCTGGGACCAGAGCAATCTCCAAGACAGATAACTATCTGTCGGTGACAGCGTCCTATCAGCAGGTCAGCTGTTTGCCACTTCCTTCACTGAGAGTTTGGGTGAATTCATTTAAGGGCATCTGTAAAGCAATTGCAGCTCTTTAAAATTGTCATTCTTGGGGGGCGCCTGGGTGGCTCAGTTGGTTAAGCGACTGCCTTCGGCTCAGGTCATGATCCTGGAGTCCCAGGATCAAGTCCCGCATCGGGCTCCCTGCTCAGCGGGGAGTCTGCTTCTCCCTCTGACCCTCCCCGCTCTCATGTGCTCTCTCTCTCTCAAATACATAAATAAAATCTTTAAAAAAAAAAATTGTCATTCTTGGGGCCCTAAGGTAATGATGGCAAATACACGTGTACTCAGGAAGATTAGGGAACAGGGCACCTTGGTTAGTTCAACGATTGTTTTAACGGATAATGATCGTAGGGGTCATCGTGGCGTCCTCAAGTTCAGAGGCACAGAACACACACTTTTTCATGGCTGCTTCAGCGTCTTGTTCTGCTGTGAAGTAATCATATCGTGCAATTCTGAATGCAGCACAGAGGCATGACCGCCTTCCCTCCGTCTTTGCCTTGTCCTTTGCTCATCTGCATCCTGCGAAAAACTTCCTGGTCTTTTCTGGCCCAACTCAAGCCTCCTATCCATCTTGCCTGACTTTTCCAGTCTTGAGGGTTTTACTGCATCACTTGCTGCACTTTTAACTTCCATGTGAACGTCTTGGTCACCTCAACCCTTAAATCTCCTCTTTGATAACTGGACTCAGGCCTCACGTCCCAGAACACTTCACCCAAAGTCACACTCATGGCAGAGGTTCAACACCCAATGCTCCGTAAAAGAGATTATCATCATAGAAGATAAATGTATTTTAATGACTAAGGTTAATTTTGCCTTTTTTTTTTAAGATTTTATTTATTTATTTGACAGAGAGAGACACAGCGAGAGAGGGAACACAGCAGGGGAAGTGGGAAAGGGAGAATCAGGCTTCCCGCTGAGCAAGGAGCCCGATGCAGGGCTCGATCCCAGGACCCTGGGATCATGACCTAAGCTGAAGGCAGACCCTTAATAACTAAGCCACCCAGGCACCCCAAATTTTGCCTTTGATAAATACTTTCTGTCCTTTCCTAAAACTGATCTGATATAATTTTTGACTGTCTAAAATGTGTGAAAAGAGTAGAAAGAGACATAATCTACGAACGTATCCATCATTTGATTGTGATGGTCCGCACGCAGAGAAGGAGACACTCAACACAGACTTTGGGTAAAAAGTAGAGTGTTTCAAACAACAGGTAATTAGGAGCGATGAGGTGGCTTTTTAAAAATGTGAGCTTACTAGTTTTCTTCCCTACTGCTTCAAGAACCTGTATTTCACCAAGCAGTTTATTGTATAATTGCTCATTTCTTTAATTAGCAAGCCATTTAATTAACACATGCTTATCGAGGGTTTGTTATGTGTAAGGATCGGCTCTAGCAAATGTGGAGAACATAAAAAAAAAAAAAAGAATAAAATGCCCTCATGTATTGTGGGTGTAAGGATGGTAGATTAGAAAAAGACACTGGGTAGCAAGCTACGGAGGTAAAGAGTGGACAAGCAACACTGAAGAGTTAAGAATGTACAGAGAGCAGAGAGGTCTAATTAGACCAGGAAGTTCATGTTGTGCATTAAACAAAATGTTTGCTTAATAAATGAATGGATGGTAGGAGGGCATAAGCGAGAAGAGCATGCTGAGCCCAAGGAGTCATGGGCTCTGAATACAACTGTCAATTGCTAAAATGGGAAAAGTGTTAATTTAAGAAGATTCATTAGGCAACAGGGTTCAGGATGGACAAAGTAGGCAGAGCCAGGACAGACATTTGGTAGCTATGGTGAAGGGCCAGTGGGGAAGAGCCCAGAACCGTTGGTATTGATAAGGAAGAAATCAGGGACAGATTCGTATCATGCACCCATGTGTCATTGTTCCCTCCCCATTTCCGCATTGCCAGCTTTCTCCAAACTACCTTTTCCTCCTCTGTATTTTCTTCTTTCCTTCTACCTAATCCTTCCCTCTCGATTCCTCAATGAAAGAAGGCAGAGCCAGTATGTTCATTAAAATGGTGGAATGAGGAGTATAGGTCTCTGGAATCACCCTGCCTGTGGTGATTCAAAAAAGATTCACTTTTATGAGGTTATCACTTGCCTGGCCAATGAAAACACATCTGGAAGAGCCTACAAAATGCCACGTTCACAAGGGAGATTTAATAAATGTATTCCTTCCACCGCTAGTCTAACCGTCGTTAAATCAAGCAACAAAGTTAGTATCATCAAGGTCCACAGTTCTGTGCATTCAGAAAAACCGGCTCAAGTAGAAAATCCTCCAGCCAGCCCTCTGTGATGTCGTCTGAAGAAGGGATTTCTATTCCCCTGAAACCCATGCCACTCATGTTTTATGTCTATTGCAGTGACTGGTGACTGTCCTAGCCCTTGAACAGGCCTCATGCCATAGTCATTATCCCCCAGAGCACATGATGCACGACCTTATACAACAGGGATGTTCTGTTGTTCAGTGTTTGTGGAATGAATAAATATTTTATCAGCTGCTATTTTAGGGATTCTGATAGTCCTGTCCCCAGGAAACTGAACTTGCTGCCTTAACCAACAAAAGTTGCCCAGGCTAATGGTTTCTCTTAGCCTAGACCTTGTGAAATGTATGGGAAATAATCAATTTCTCTACCTTCCTCTTGCCCCGAAAACTTTTCACGGAGTATTCCCTAGATAATCAAGTTTTGCCAAAGCTCCGTATCTCACAAAGAACACTGTGAGCAGTTGAAGGTAGACTTAGGGGTCATCTGAAGGAGATCTTTGGCCCTCCCAGGGAGTAGTTCAGACATTTAACGGTATACATCTTAAACACAAGCTGATGTGTGCATTTTCAAATAGTGAAACTTAGCTCCCCCTCTGCCCCGCTGTACTGTGTGCTGGAGCCATTTTCCAAAGGCTCAGAATGGGATTAATTTCTTGACTCTCTTTAGAGCCGCACACTCATTATGGGCTACCCATTCTTCATTATCTCCGTAGAGTATTATTGGCGCTATCCTGTATCTGATACGGGGCATTGTGGCAGTTAGAGCTTGGCAATCAGGCTGCCCTTTGACACGGTGATGAAAAGGCTTTTTATTCAAGCCTTGAAAACAAATTAACGAATTTGAGAATGATGTTCTAAGCAAATGGGAAATTGGGAACTATGATTGCTAAGTATGGTAATAAAGAACTTTCGGCGTCTGATAATGGTGTGTGTCAGAGCGATTGCTTCTAAGGATGTCCAGTATTGTGATGAGAAAATGGAGACACGCACATGTGGGTGGTTATCTTACTTCAAACAGAAGCCACACATCCCCCCACAACCCCCACGCGGCCGCCACTCCCCCCTCCCGGCCACTTACAAAGCAGCCAGACCCTTCTAGCTAAGGCATTTTTACTTTATGTACTCCCTGAGATCCTGACTCTTTTCAGTCGCTAAGATAGAGAGGGAAGGAATGCTCATAGCCCGAGGTGCTTCCCTCAGGAGGAGAGACGCTTCTCTTTCCTTTTTTGCCCGCATACCTGGTAACTTTAGAGGGAGAATACTTTTAGATGTAGCTGGTCTGGCTTTTTTTTCTTCTTCTTTTTTTTAATCTGTGATTTCCCCCTTCCCAGTTAGAAACACAATACATTGTCACTATAGAAAATATGAGCAATGCAGAACACCAAAAAAGAAAAAAAATATTAAAATTATCTATAATCACTCCACTCCGAGATAACCACAGTTAAATACCTATTTCTTCCTTTAGAGATTTGAGATCATAAAGGAACATTATATTTTTAACCTGTATTTGTAAGTCAAAACTACAGAGTGAACACTTTTTCTATTTTATTTAATATTCTTCTCTAAGAGTATAATATTCCAATTATAGATGTACCATAATTTATGTGACTAATCTCCCAGTTTGGGACAATTAGGCTGATTCTGTTTGAAGGAGGATACTGTAAACAATAATCTGGTGACTATCCTAAACCATAAATATTTATGCAGGGAATAAATTGCTGGGAGTAGAATTTTGAGCCAAGAGAATTGCCCCCATTTCACAGTCATAATGCCAAAATATAGCTGACCATCGTTAGCATAGGAGAGGACAGGGCCATTCGGTGGGGCCTGCCATCAGGAGGCTACCTGGACGCGAGGCAGGGCTATGCAGCAGGCTCCTGGCTCTGCTCCCTCCCGGCTGGACCGGGCAGGTGCCCTGCCAAGAACACCAATCTAAGATGGATGATCAAGGACTGCCGGGTGGGGGGGCTTGTGACACAGTGGTGTAGGAACATTCTTCCAAAAAGATTTGTTTATTTTGCACTTAATGAGAAGCTGGACTATCAAACGAGAGACAAGACATTTGTGGCATCAAATCCCACTCATCACTACTGCAGCTATATGAAAGCCAACATCTGGATCAGAAAGATGGAGCTTCCTCACTGATTACATTGGGGCCAGGCCTCCAAGAAGCAGCCTCCCGAGAGGCAGCATTTCTGCAATTTTTAGATGTCAACTAACTTTAATTATGGGAAGCCACACAGCGTACCAAAACAACCAAACCAAATCGTGGAATAAGCGGCTTCTGGATCATACTGGTCATTTCGCAGTGACGATCAGCCCACCCTCCAACCTTCCTGGAGGAAGAGGTAGCATTTATCAATAAGATAAAATTTTAAATCCTGTCACGTTGCTGCTTTATACTGACACGAACCCTAGGAGCCCCGGACTCACGAAAATGCCACGATTTTCAGGTGGTTGTCATATTGGCTTTCACTTTCCCCCAAGTGGTTGTTGCAAGAATAAATTTCAGGGAGTGCATGTTCCAGGGGCTGGCTTTTGCTATCTTGCTGAGTACAGTTCCTTGCAGTACAGTTCCAAATGTGCCAGGGAGGGTCCTGCTCTCATGCATTATTCAGTGACTTCCGTGATTATTTGGTTCAGAGGCGCCCTGCTTTGAGCTGCCTTGCTGAGATTTCTGCGTGAGGACGGCTCAAGGCTCTCTGCTCTGCAGAGCTGTCGTTTATGCATGTGGGCATCCGCCTGCAGCCTGGAGCCGCCCCGGAGTGAGATAAGGCCCAATTGCGTCCCACTTGCAGGTCTGATCCCAGCCGGGCAAAGCAGAACACCAGATAGAACACTCAGATTGTGTTATCAGGGCCACGCGTGTTCAGCTGGGCTCTCTTCTTCGCTAATTTCCCAGACGCTGCTTTTAACAAATGTGAGAATTACACAGGGTAGAAGCAACGAGATGTTTCCATTGCAATTGTTTTGCTCTAGCCAAAGTGGAAAGGGAAAGAAGTAAATCAGGATGTTTAAGAGCAAGGCACGTGCTTCAATATTTAGGTTTATATCTGACAGCTTTGATACAGATTTTCCTAAAATAGCTCAGGAACTTAAAAAAAATAAAAAGTCATCTCTGTCCAGATTTTGCTGTGCTCTTCCATAAAAGATTCTTCTGAGTTAGGATTTTCCTAGATTCTGCTATCAGGACTTGGCAATCATTTTAGGATATTTCACGAAATACCCGAGAGATCCCTGCTTGATTCCATTCCATGCCAGTTCTCAAAGAAAGAGTGACTTGGAGCTCATCCCTCAAGCAATGAAGAAGGAGCAAAATAACCTAAAACATGCAAAGTTCCAAGTGGAACAAAAATTGGTATTAATAGCAGTACAATGGCTAACATTTATTGAGTGTCATCTATGTCCCGATACAGTTATTAAGTGCTGTACTTGCATTAACCAATTTAGTCAACAAAATAACCCTTTGAGTTACACAGGCTTTTAGATGATGTCTGTAATTTCACAAAGATCTCACAAAGAGAGTTCTGATGGTCTTCTTGTAGGAGTCAGGCTGTCTTAGAGATGCAGTTTGTAACTTAATGCTGCAGTGGTCCCGGGTTTGTTGAATTCAAACTCTAGAAGCAAAATGAGCATCTCGGGGTGAGGGGTTTGTGGTTACCTGGGGGTGGGATGGGGTGGGCAGCAGGAAATGAGGGTGAGGCAGCATACTGTAGGGTCGGGGAGGGCAGAGGGCTTCTCTCAACCTCTGGAGTATATCGGTCCAGAGGGTCCTCTAGATAGTCACAGCTTAGCACTTCAGAAACAATTCTCCTGACCTCAGCATGCACACGAAACTGCATAACAGATTTGCACTTGAGCTACAGAGACTAGTGGGAAAGACTGCAGGGCAGCTGCATCCCTTTTTAACACTCCTGAGGAATCTAGAAGCCAAAAGCTGTAGTAAGCTCAGGACAATAATGGATGGTTGGAAATTGCGGCCCAAGAGAATTCAGATAAGCCAGAGCTCATGCAATGCCATAATTCTCTTTCTGGCTTTAAAATAAGTCCTTTTTTGAACGCAATCGGCTACGAAATCTCAGACATGTGTTCAAAGGAGGTTGCTGAATCCTGCAGTTGGCTTTTATTTCGGAAGAGCAGATTCGAGAAAATGCAAGTCAAGCTCTACTCATTTGGACATGGCAAGAGCACATACTTTCAAGCATGCTGGAAACTTCACTTAACGTGCAGTGGAAAGAGAATAGGTTTGAAGTTGGAAAGATCTGGATTTCAATTTCGGATCCACCTCACTCTTCATGTGACCTGGTTAGCTGACATGACCTCTGGGAGCCCTGGTTTCCTCATCGAAATAGCCAGGGTATAGATGCTTACTTCACAGAGTTGCCAGAATAAAATAATGTAGCTGATGCACAGCAGCCCCTCCACATGCATGCACATCCTCACCTTCAATAACTGTCCTTCCTCCGTGATTATCAGAGCCTCAGAAACAACCCCAAAACGGTGATGTTTTAAGTATTAAACAAGCTGTGTTAATAACAAAAAAAAAATGAGTATGCTTTCCTATTTGTGAACATGCTTACAGTTTTCAAAATACTTTCCTCATCCTTTATTTCATTTGATCATCAGGAAAAGACAATATCATAGCAGGATTTTACCGATGAGGAGACTGACACCCGGGGATACGAAAGGATGATCCCTCCGGAGGTAAAAGAACTCAGAGGCAGAGGCAGTGAGACTTCTCTTTCTTTTCCTCTCCAGCCACTCTATTCATTGATTTGTTGATATAAAAATAGTTTTTGATTATGTCTTTCATGCCAAACATTGTGCTAGGTTCTTGGGATGTAATGGGATGTAATTACATGTTGGGATGTAAAGGTCTTGCAGCCTGACCCCAAGGCATTGACTATGTAGCCTTCTTTGATGATCCCACACTGTTGTGTTTTGCTCCAACTTAGTCAAGTTGGAAAGAAACCATGGAATTTGCACATTATTCTATAGTTTGGAGTTTCCACTGATTTGTGTATTAGCTCATTTTCTCCTTGAAACGCACAGAAAAGGGGGACCCAGAAGAAACAGCCGGAAATGCCAGGATACGGATATACCTTCAGGTAATAGTTAAAGTTGTAGAAAAAAAAAAATCATTCTGAAATAATAGACGGGTATTTCTAAGTCAGCAGTGTTGTGGACCTCAATCTGGAGGCACATAATGCATGGTGGTCTCTCTTTCTGTGATGCCAGTAGATCATTAAGAGGTGATCATTAAAGGATTGCAAGATGGTGATATTCTAATTCCATCATTTCTGCTTCATTTGTTAGCTGCAATGCTTCTATAAGGAGAAACTTCCCCCATCCACTATTTGATCCCCCAAGGTATAGTTGATATAGATAGGAAAGGTAGATGAATGTTTGACTCATGTTATTTCCTGTTTTTCAAAATCATAGACGGCTTTCCTAGAATCCCCCAGAAGAGCTTTTTGTTGATGTCATTTGTTTGTTTTTATATCATTATTAGCATGTGAATTTAAACATAGTGAGTTTCAATACATTGCAGTCATTATACTTATTTGATGTTCAAATTCTCTACTTTTTGGCCAGCCGGAGCTTATTCAAGATGGAACCTGGGTCCCTTTATACAACCCTTGTAAGCCTTTTATGCATATTCTTAAAGGATCTCGAACACTGCCAAAGTTCCATATTGACAAAGACCAAGAAAGATGGAGTTAGAGCCGGAAATACGCCACCACTCCTACAGAACAAAATGATTGCTGCTCAGCCTCCCCTCCTGGCCAGCATTACCTCTCCTCCTGGCCAGTGTTACCTCTCTCAGTCCCGACCAGGCAATGTAACTGCCGCTTCCGCTAATTACACCTGAGCATTGAAAGGGAAACAGACCAGACACCATCTTTAACTCTCCCATGTCCTATCTAGGTCCAAACATCAGGGGGTTCTGCTCTCATTTCTTCTTCTTTTTTCCTTCTTCAATGCACGTACATGACATTTTCCTCTGTGTTAGGAACAATAGGCAGGGCTAGTGATTCATTTGTGACTGGATGCCAATTTCACTCCACAAACTAATCTAGGAGAAACCAAATTATGCTGGAAGTAACACAGAGCCCTCATCAGGTTCTCTTCAAAATCCGCTTATTCGCAATAACAGCCTGAGCTCCTTCCAGAAGCACAGCTTATCACGTGGACACTCCATGGGATCTTCCAGCTGCAGTGGGCTCTAAAGCCCTGCTGTAATTCTGCCTAATTAATAAAGCAATGACTGAAATTGAGAAAAATATATGCATGATAATTTAGGTCTCCCAGGGAAAAAAATCAATTCGTTCTGTCTAAACTTTGCCTTGGGTGCTCCCTTCATCAATTCAAGTGTGGAGCACAGTGACCTTAAGTTGCAAATATATTTCTTCAGGCGTGATTGAAGCATCCGAGAGGTAATAGCTTTCAACGTGCATTTCTTAGAGATTTAAAAACACTCAAATGAGGACACTTATTTTCCCACTTTACTCTGCTATATGTAAATCAGAGAAAATAATCTTTAAGAGGTTCAAAATAAATGTAGCTTGGGGCTGCCAGAGTTAGCGTTACCTTTGTGCAGTCAATACCTGGATTAAAAATAAGAGGACGCATCCCTTAAAATAATAAAAAAAAAAAGAATAATGCAACTGTAATGCCCTTGCTCTGTGAACTTCCCTCAACATACCCCCTCTGCATTTGTTATTTCTCTTGGTGGTAAGAATCTGAGTTTAATAATCAGGGGAAAAAAAGGAGTCTGTCTTTTAAAAATTGACACCGCTCCCATCCCTGTCTTCCATTGACATGATGTGAAATATGCTGATGTTAATCTCCAATGAAAAGCGATTCAAAGCCATAACGCAGGCAAACAAATGTAACCAAAAAGAGAGAAAGAAAAAAAAAATCAGCAAAAAACATCAACAAAACCCAGCTAAAAGCGTTTCATCAGCTTTCAGTTTCAGTTTATTACGGCCACAAGAGGGCTCTCAAATCTTTCCAAACACTAGGGAAGGGCTGAAAACTGTTTTTCTAGTAATTAATTTCCACAAATCAATATTACCTATTAACGTCCATTACAGAGACAAGCTACAGACTTCTGACACTTTATGCTCAAGTTAAAGAGAGAATTTCCTCTAAAAATTCTAGGGGCCTACAGTGATTATAAGTCAAAAAAAAAACAACAACAAAATGAGTTGCACCTGTGATTTCCTGTGTCTGCTCTAGCATAAAAAATCCCAACACTGCACATTTCATCAAAGGTTAGAACTGAATTTGAAGCACTGTGTATATAATGGAATACATTGACCTCCAGTGCATTTTAAAGGCTGTCTGCCTCCTTCCACCACATCATGCACCCCCAAAACAGCCAAGGAGGCTGATACACAAAAGTTAAAATGCAGTGACCCTTTCCTGGGGCCGGGGGAGAAGTTGCTAGAGCCATTAGTCCTGGAGGTTTCTGGCTCATGCTGAGAACTTTATGGTGTTGATGTTTGCAGCCTACACCACAAAAGACGCTTGCAATGAAGGAGGGTATTTTAATTCTCTGTTAAGCCAGAAGACAGGCGTAGGATCTACTGTGGTACATGGGCAGAAAAGGAGGTTTCAGCAAATAAGGACAGACTGGAAAGTCCGCTTTCTCCAAAGCTCTGGCAGAAGAGAATAGCACTTATCACCCCTACCTTAGGCAAAATATGGGAAGAGAATAGAAGTGCTCCCAAAACATCCTGTCAGATTCATTAAAATATCAAAATCATCTTTGTACAAACTCAGGAAACCCCTCTGAGCTTTGATATGAAATGGCTTTTGATAATTGCCTTTTCTCTAATGGTGACATAGTCCCAGTGAAGGGTAAGGATTGGTAACAGCTTTACTGCCATAGGGCAGGAGTATTTCCATGGCATTCTGGGGATGTGGACCTTCTCCTCTAGAACTGGCAACACAAAGAGGGTTGAGGGAGGAGGGGGACACCAGCTAGGACAGCTCAATTGTCCCTCCTGATCAGAATTTCCACACATTCATTTATTTCTGAAATTAAGAATTATCATAGAGGAAGTCCCTGGTTCAGGAAAGGCCAGTGTTGTGCCTTTGACTCAGGCACCCAAGGGATGTGCTATGGAAAAACAAATTCTCTCTCATGAAATCCTACACTGCTTGGCATACACCACAAATGCAAATTGAACTGAACCTTGTGCAAAGTGTGTACATTTTTAAATAACACTCTTTAGAGTTAGTGGTTCTCCAAGTTTTTTTAAATTGAAGTTTAAATGACATACAATACAGCTGACCCTTGAACAACGCAGGGGTTAGGGGCATCCACCCTTGGCACAGTTGAAAATCCATTTATAACTTTTGACTCCCCCAAAACTTGACTAATAGTTTTCTGTTGACCAGAAGTCCTACTGATACCATAAACAGGTGATGAACACATATTTTGCTTGTCATACGTATGATGTACTGTATTTTTACCATAAAGTAAGCTGGAGAAAATAAAATGTTATTAAGAAAATCATAAGAAACAGAAAATTCACTTACAGTACTGTCTATCCATTTATTTTTAAAAAAGCAGCTAGAAGTGAATTTGTTGTTCAAGGATGAATTGTATTATATTAGTTTCATGTGTATAACATAGTGATTCAACATTTATATACATTGTGAAATGCTCAGCATAAGTGGAGTTACTGTCTGCCACCACACAAAGTTACCACAATATTAATGACAATATTCCATATGCTTTTTCACCCCATGACTTACTTATTTTATAACTAGAAACTTGTACCTCTTAATCCCTCTCATCTATTTCATCCATCTCTACCAGTTTTTTCTTTGTATTTATGAGTCTGTTCCGGTTTTTGTTTATTAGTTTTTTGTCCTTTTTTTTTAATATTTCACATATAAGTGAAATTATATAGTATTTGTCTTTCTATGACTTATTTCACTTAGCATTATACCCTCTAGGTTCATCCACATTGTCACAAATGGCAAGATCTCGTCCTTTTTTATGGCTGAGTAATATTTCATTATAAGATATATATGAATATATATCTCACAATCTCAATGATATACATATCTCACACATCTTCTTAGCCATTCATCTAACAATGGACACTTGGGCTGCTTCAGTATCTTGGCTACCGTAAATAATGCTTCAGTAAACATAGGGGTGCCTATGTCTTTCTGAATTAGTGTTTTCATTTTCTTTGGGTAAATATCCAGTAGTGGAATTGCTGGATAGTAGAGTAGTTCCATTTTTAATTTTTTGAGGAAACTCCATCCTGTTTTCCACAGTGGCTGTACCAATTTATATTCCCACCAACAGTGTGTGAGGGTTCCTTTTTCTCCACAACCTCACCAACACTTATTATTTCTTGTCTTTTTGATTCTAGACATTCTGACAGGTGTAAGATGATATCTCATCATGGTTTTGATTTGCATTCAGTGGTTCCCCAAGTTGAATTTCCAGTTTAGGTAGCAGTAGTCCCTCTTAATTTGCCTAAATCATTTTTTTTTTTAATTTCAAAAGGTGCCTCCTGAGAGATCATGTTCTTTTCAGTTCTAATCCAGAATTCCATTCAAATCCTTTCTCTTCATCACTTTACATGTTACTTTTGTGTTGTCTCACATCTATCCCAGAATACTTTCATTCACACAACCTCAGAAAGTTGACCTTCTCATGGGACATCGCTTGTTAAAACATTCTGGTCATGACCTGGGATTGAAGTTTAATCTAGGACTTAGGTAGGTGTATACATGAGGGCCCTCAGCTTGGTTTTGACTCAGAGCCACCCTTGGGTGCCTGAGTCAAGGCAACTAGGACTGAGGCAGACCTTGTGAAGGAGGAGGTCAAGCAGTGGGAGGTAGAAACATACTCTTAACTGATCCCAGGGCATTTTGTTTTTGGACAAAGCACATCTAGTCAAGATTAAGTATATATTTTAAAATATATTTTGATCTATATACTTAAAATCACTCAAGGTTATAAAGAGATGGAATTTCCCACCTCTCAGCAGAAGGCAAATGTTATAGATTGTGTTTGCTGCCACCCCCCCCCCCCAAATTCACATGTTGAAACTGTAACCCCCAATGAGATGGTATTAGAAGGCAGGGCTTTTGGGAGGTCACTAGGTTTAGATGAGATCAGGAGAGTGGAGCCCCCATGATGGGATTAGTGCTCTCATAAGAAGAAAATGAGACCAGAGCTTGCCCTCTTTACCATAGGAGGATACAACAAGAAGACATCACTCTGCAAATCAGGAAGAAGGTCTTACCAGACACCAAATGTGCACCCTGGTCTTGAACTTTCCAGCCTCCAGAACTGTAAGAAATAAATTCCTGTTGTTTAAGCCACCTAGTCTATGGTATCTTATTATAATAGCCCAAATTGATCAAGATAGCAAAGGTTGGTGTTTTTGAGAAAATAAGGGAACACTCTGTCCACCATCCTTCCCCTCTCATAGAATATCCATTGCAACATATCTGACCATGCTAAAACCTGCTTTCTAAAGAAATTAAATGACTAAATGATCTGCCATGACGGGCTGGGGTTGGGGCTGAGGTTTTGCAGGACAAACCTTTCTCAAGTTAGAATTCATGAGCCCAACTGCTTGTCTTCACTGATCAACTCAAAACTCATCACTGATCTCCCATTGAGAACTGTTATGATTTAATTATGTTGCCCCAAAAGATGTTGAAATCCTAACCCCCAGTACTTGTGAATGTGACCTTATTTGGAAATCAGGTCTTTGTAAAGAATCAAGTTAAGATGAGGTCATTAGTGTCTTCAGTACGGTTTATCCAGTATGGCTGGTGTCCTTGTAAAGAGGGCATTTGAATACAGAGACAATGTGAAAAGGGAAGACAATGTGAAGACACAAGGAGAGGATGACCATCTATAAGCCAAGGAATGTCTGAACATACCAGAGGCTAGGAGAAAGGCATGGAACAGATTCTCTCTCACACAACCAGAAGGAATCAACCTTGCCAACATCTTGTTTTAGGCTTCTGGACTCCAGAACTGTGAAACGATACATTTCTGTTGTTTTAGCCACATAGTTTTTGGTACTTTAGCTACAGCAGCCCTGGAAAACTAATGGAGGGGAGATATTTATTACAGAAATAGAAGAACACAATGGCAGAGGAAACCCACACTAGCTACCCACATTAATAAGCCTAGTTTTTCTCTATAAATATGGGTGGACAATTAAGGTTTACTAAACATTGGAGGGAAAAAATGAATAAAAAGAATAACTGTCTGGGAGAAATAGGCAATTTAATAAACAAAATGTATTATTCTGACTATCCTGAAAAGTTATTGCATCCATTAAATAAGAATGGGATAGTAGGAAAAAGAACATGAAAGAGTTCTTAGAAATTAATTTATATTTATATATGTGTTTGACCTGAAAAAAATCATTAGATGGAATAAGCGATAGGATCCAGGAAACCTGGCAGATGGGGAGGGAGCAGATGTGGAAAATATGAGGAATTAAGAGACAAGGAAATTGATACTATAGTTCTAATACCTGTCTAGAAAAAATTGCCTAGAGAGTAAAGAAAAAAACAAGAAACTACAGGAAGAAATAATGAAAGTAAAAGTAGAGTATTTCCTAAGCCTAAAAAAACATGAATTTTCAAATTGAAAAGTCCTGTGAAATTCAAGGAATGTAAATGAAATCTTAGAGCCCCAAAGATAAAGAGAAGTGACCAAAAGCTTCCAGAGAGGAGGGATCTAAAAAGAGATGGGATAAAATAAAAATTAAATTACTAACAATTTTCTTATCAGAATTCTGAATGCTAGAAATATTGGATCAGTGACTTCAAAATTCTGAGGGAAAATGACTTTTAAAAGTGGAATTTTCTACCTAGTCAAACTATCAATTAAGTGTAGAATAAAATCAGGAAATCTACCTCTTCTATACTCTCTGGAAAGAAAATTCTATATTCTAGAAAACATCCCAACATAAGTAAAAAGAAATCCATGAAAAAGAGGTGGGATCTAAGACAGTGAATTAACAGTCTACAAGGGAAAGATTTACTAAGATGACAACTCAGATATCTCCAAGAAGAGGAGGAAAGTGAGAGATGAAGTGAGAGAAAAGTGGTTTCCTTTCAACAAATACCAGTATCCATGGATTGTATATTTTAGACAATAATGATGAAAGAGGCATAGAATTCTTCTCTCCATAAGATAAAAGAAAGACAATTGACAATTCCAGGAAAAACAAAAAGCTGAAAGAGAAAGTCACAAGGTGTGAGGCAAACTAAAACATGGTAACATTTTAAGGACTAAATAGAATGCATGAAAGGAGAATCCATTTGACTTGGTGTGATTTGGAGGAACCTGTGTACATTTCTTTTTTTGTGAGTTCAATCACACTATTTGAGAATATTTACATGGTCACATTAGGCATGTTATTTACTGTAGGTTTTTTAATTTTTAATTTTTAGAATCATCTTACAGAACAAGTTCCAAAGCCTATATTTCATTGAAGGCCAGAATGAAAATATTCAAAAAAGCCTTACAAAATGAAGGTAAGGCCAACAGATGTTGAGGGTGGTGTGACTTGAGGGGGAACAAAGGGAACTAAATGTGCCTTAAAGTCCCCATTTTCCATGATGGAGAGTCAACACAACTCTTGGAGAGAGAGAAAGAAATAAACTTTTATTCATTGAGTAACAAATACTTGCTGAGCCCCTACATAGCAGGGGCAGGAGTAGAAGTGGCACACCAGTAAAGAGGCTGTGGTCCAGGGTCTTATTCCCTATTGCACAGTGACACCATCAGTGATAGAGTGCATAATGGAGTATACCCTTCTCAAGAAGGAGAGATGCACATTGATGCCTTTTCCCACCCTTGCAGTCAGTTGAAATGACATGAGAGAGGTTCTCCTAAAGTCAGATGTAGAGTCCACCCCATACCTTTTTCTGTATTTTTTACATTTTCTTTCCTATTTTTGCTTTTCTTTCTTCTTATCACATCCTGGGATAGTGTGAAATACACATATGCTACTATTTTTCTGCAAGCAAATTGCAAATTTATCTTGATGGCCAGCTAACTTCAGAACCAAGGGCTTTATATATAGTTCCTGTGCCATGCCAGATATCTGATTAGAGAACAGGCAAGCCTGATCTCACAGGTACTATGATCAGAGAAGACCAGAAGGAAGCAGGCCCTGAGTCCTAAGAAACTCTAAAGATAAGAAGCTGATAACCCTGTACCATATTCCTTCAGGTTCAAATCTGCAGGAGTCAACTGAAAACATGAAACCTTCCAGCAAATCCTAAGTCAGGGTATCAAAAATATATCCAATATCAATGCTTAAAAGGGGTTTGTGTTCATTTTTAAACACAAAGATAATTCCTCCTATTCAGAAGGAGAAAAGACACCATGTGTGATATTGTGATTTATAATAAGAAATACGTATTTGGTGTTCATCTAGTTCCTGGAACAGAGCTCCTAAACCCTTGGAATTTCCTGAAGTGCTGAGCCCATAAAGGTGTCTTTTGTTATGTTAATTAGGCGACTGCTGGAAAGCCCCTGGGTAACCTAAGGATGGGAGATGGTTGCCAGGGTTGAACCAACCATGTGAGTAGTTCCATCTGGACCTTCAGTATCAGACATGACCCCTCAGGAGGGAAGAGTTCGATCGCCAATGGACAAGGATTTAATCAATCAAAAGCCTGTGTAATGAAACCACCATTAAGGAAAAAAAAAAAAAAAAAGGACCGGTTTCTGAGAGCTTCCAGGGTTGGTGAACATGAGAAGATATGTGGAGAGTGGCTACTTAGAGAGAACATAGAAGCTTCGCACCCTTTCCCCATACCTTGCCCTATGCATCTCTTACACCTGACTGTTCCTGAGTCATATCCTTTTATAATAAACTGGTGATCTAGTAAGTAAAATATTTCTGAGTTCTGTGAACCTTTCTATCAAGCTAATTAAACCCAAGGAGGAGGTGGAGGGAAACTGATTTGCAGGCAGTTGCTTAGAAGCAAAGGTTAGGGTTACAGGCTGGGCTTGCAACTGGTGTCTGAAGAGGTGGTGGTGGGGTGGGGGAGGCAGTCTTGTAGGACTGAGCCCTTAACCTGTGGGATCCGATACTATTATATCCAGGTAGATGGCGTCAGAATGGAATTGAATTGTAGGACACCCAGCTGGTATCAGAGAATTACTTGGTGGAGTAGGAAAACCCTCCACACATAGTAATTAGGATTAGAATTATACCATGATTGGTTGACAACTTTACAATGAGCAGAGCTTCACCTAATAGTTGGGAGTAACTGATTATCTCCAGGCTTGAAGAATAGCAAGCTGACAACTGTTAGCAGGCAAACTGTCCTTCTATGCAAACGTCATTGTTCTTATGTGCCAGTGAGGAAGAAAAAAAAATGTTGAAAGGTTAATTTTAAGATTCAACTTCCAAATTCTTCTTGGGAAAAGAACTGTTCTAGCTTAGTGGAGGCCTCATGGTAGAGGCTTGCAGGGAAATATTGGCCAGTAGGAAGTTTCTGATGGCAGGGTGGTTGAAAGATTTGCAGAAAAGAGATGACTAATATTAACTCTTAAATTGATCTCTTGTGATTCTGTACTGTAAGCCCTCCTTGCCACCCCAAGCCATCAGTAATGTCTGGTATACAAACAAACATCTTGTGTGGGTGGTGGATTGGGGCAATCCAGGACAAGAGGCTGACTTCTTTAGCCGAGCGAGCTAGGATTGAAATGCCACTGAATTCAGGCCATCAGAGCCAAAGGTAACCTTGAAAAGGAATGAAGTTCTCTCAGTGCATAGAAGACCTGGGGAAGGATATGTGCTCCCTTGCCTATCCAACCTCCAGACCCTGATTCTGACAGTATGATCCCAGCCCACCTGGTAGAACTTACTGCCCACCCCCCGTCGCCAAAAGCACGTATACTCTCTGACCAAGATTCCCCAATGACCAAAGTCTATTCTGAGCATATTCTTTCTGATCTAATAGAAATAGAATCTTCTAGCTTGGCTGTGACTCGGGCGTGGGACCCAGATATTCTTGGTTCTCCTACACTTCCGTCTTCGATTTCAAGCTTTGATATTCTTCATATTTTAAACAAGGCTTTCTTTGGGTATAAATAGACTAAATTACAATGGTAGGTACAAATGGTTATTTATTATATGTGTTCGACTTTCTAATTTGTTTTTAATGGGACTCCTATTCATGTTTTTTATTCATTAATTCAATCCACAGATACTTACATACCTACAGCATTGCAGCCACTGTATGTTCTAGTCTATGAAGTAATTCCACCCTTTGGTACATTGTAACAAATGTATTTGCTTCCTAATATAAAATAAAAAAGTTGAATAATATTAAGCTTTTTCTTTGGTATTCTTTTTACAAATAACTGCACTTTTCCTATTTACATAGAGCTCCAGACATTTATTGAACATTTTCCAATGATTCTTTAACACTCCAGCCAAGTGGGTAAAAACGAATTGCTATTCTGATTCTAAGATGATTTAGGAACAGGGCCCAAATCAGATCAGAAGGAGAAAAGCCCTTTAAAAATAGGACTCTTTCTTTCGGATTCCTCTCTGCCAAAGCAGAGCAGCGCAGGGTCTCGTGATGGTGCCTTATTACTTCCTAGCTAACATGCTGAAGAGATTTCCTTTGCAGCCCCAAGGTAAGTAACAAGAATGGCTTTTCATTTCTGCTGTTGGTTTTACACCACTAAGAATGTTCATTTTGCTTCATTAACAAGGAAAAGATTCACACTGTCTAGGGGCCTGCTGTTCCTTCATACTGAACATTGTTTCCTTATCACTTGTCCTAAACAGACCCAATAGAGTTGGGAGGTCTCTAGAGAATTTGTTTTTGGATGGCCCCTATTATTAGTACTTAGTGTATTGTTCACAGCACAGAGGCCTATAATTAAGCTGCAGGAAAACTTGAATGGTAATTTCTCATTTTTGACTAACACAAGTAATAGAAAAATTGCCTAAGCTCTTTCGCTACGCTTTTGTTGTTATTTTGTTTTGTGTTTTGTGGACAGTTTTCCATTAGGTAAAGGCAAAGCAGATTCCCTCACCCCAAAACACACCCAAGCAAATTCCCCAAAGTCAGGGCAACTTATATTTCCCTCTATTTCAACTTCACAATTAATCCGTTTTTAAAATTTTCCTGAGAAGATTTGCTCATTAGACAGAATCCAAGCTGTGACACCACTTATTGAACAAATTATTTAACCTTTCTGAGCTTTACTTTCCTTGTTTCTAAATGGTGATAAAAATAGTACCAAGCTCATAGGGTTTCCTTTGAGGATTTAGTGAGACACAATATGGAAAAATCTTGGCACAGAGCCTATCACATAGTAAGCATTAAATGAAGGTCAGCTAGTCTCATCATTCACTATATTTTAGAATAATAATAATAATAAAATGAAAACAACCCACACAAATACTTTTCATGGAGCACTTCCATGTGCCTGGTGAGGGGAGAAAATAGATCTGCTTCCTCCTTTTCTTTTCCACGTCTTTGTCTCCCTCACTGAAGGAAGGAGAGGGATTTCTAATCAATTGGTTTGAGTCCAGAACATGATGAAGCCATGCTTTCCAGATAAGAAGGGCCAGCAGACCTTCAAAGGAAGCCACCTTGGTGAAACCACCCTGTACATGCTTCCTTCATGGGGGGGAGGGGGAGCCATGCTGTCTCACTGCGGCCTCTAGATCTACATCACATTCTCCAAATCAGCTTTGACCTGATTTTAGCCTTGCAAGGTGTTGGATGCCATCTCAGTCCTTAATCAAGAGGAACTTTGATTCCTACTTGGCATTTCTTCCCTGGTCAGGAAACCTAACTGTACCATTCTTGTGTGTTGGCCATAATACCATCCTAATAGTACCAAGATCTCATTCCAATCTCTGGCCCCAGGCACCGTAACAGGCTCTATGGAAACATGATCTCACGTAAGCTCCATATTCCTCAGGGAGGAAGGCATCATTATCTTCAACTTTCAGAAGACCACGCCAGGTTTAGAGAGGTTACAACCTCTGTCCCAGAACTAATAAGGGCTACAGCCAGCATGTAAATCCAGGCCTGCTTAACTGTGAAGCCAGTGTCTATAAGCCTTATTCATCCCTGCCTTGAATGTGCTGGGATTCATAATTATTGCCACGGATATCAAGATAATTAAAACACAGCCCTTACTTCACAAAGCTTATGGTCAAGTCTAGAAGCTCAGGGCCAGTACTGTGTCCTACCAAGTGTGGTCTGCAGACCTCTTGCATACATGACTTGAGCTACTTCTTAATGTGTAGGTTCCTAGCCCCTGTCTTAGTCTATTCAGGCAGCCATAGTAAAGATACCACAGACTGGGTGGCTTAAACATAAGCATTTATTTCCCACAGTTCTGGAGGCTGGGAAGTTGGATTCAGTGTCTGGTGAGGATCCACTTCCTGGTTCATAGATGGCTGTCTTCTTGTTGTGTCCTCACAGGGTGGAAGGGATGAGAGAGTTCTCTGCCGTCTCTTTTTATAAGGGCACAAATCCCATTCATGAGGGCTCCACCTTCATGACCTAATCACCTCCAAAGGCCCACCTCCTATTACCACTACACTGGGGGTTATGTTTCAACATATACATTTGGGGGCTGGATATAAACATTTAGTCCTTAATATTGCTCCTCCCCTATCTACGCTGAATTAGAATCACTCTGAGGCAGATCTGAGGATTCTGCATTTTTTTTTTTAATGTGTCACCAGTGACTCATAAAGTAATTAAAAGCTGAAAACTACTAGTTTTAAATTTAAAAGTAAAAGGCAAGACAGAATAAGGAATAGCATATTCTTAGAAAATCCTCCTAAAACATTCATCCATAAGGGTGTTCTTTTCAACAAATGTATCTTTTTCTAAATTCTTGGCCTGAATGTTTTCTGGGGTCGCTTAAATCCACCAAACATAATTCTTAGTTAGGAAGAATCATGTTAGCATCGGATTACAATAAAAATTTTATTACTAGGCTTCACTTTAAAAAAAGAGGACATTATTACAGGCCTAACAAGGACCATTACTCAAGCGTGATGAATGCAAAATCAGAGGTCCAAGAGCTTTTTCCTTGAGTCTAAAATATTAAGCCAATAGCTCAAATGGTTAGAGGTGAATCTATAAATTCTGCTCAGATTAGCATGTATTTTGTTTTGTTCTTTGTGTGTGTGTGTGATTTATTTCTTTTATTTTATTATGTTATGTTAATCACCATACATTACATCATTAGTTTTGATGTAGTGTTCCATGATTCATTGTTTGCGTATAACACCCAGTGCTCCATGCAGAACGTGCCCTCTTTAATACCTATCACCAGGCTAACCCATCCCCCCACACCCCTCCCCTCTAGAACCCTCAGTTTGTTTCTCAGAGTCCATAGTCTCTCATGGTTCATCTCCCCCTCCAATTTCCCCCCCTTCATTTTTCCCTTCCTACTATCTTCTTCTTTTTTTCTTTTTTTAACATATAGCATATTATTTGTTTCAGAGGTACAGGTCTGTGATTCATCAGTCTTACACAATTCACAGCGCTCACCATAGCACATACCCTCCCCAATGTCTATCCCCCAGCCACCCCATCCCTCCCACCCCCCCACCACTCCAGCACCTGTTTGTTTCCTGAGATTAAGAATTCCTCACATCAGTGAGATCATACGATATATGTCTTTCTCTGATTGACTTATTTCACTTAGCACAATACCCTCCAGTTCCATCCATGTCCTTGCAAATGGCAAGGTTTTGGTTTTTTTGATGGCTGCATAATATTCCATGTATATAAACCACATCTTCTTTATCCATTCATCTGTTGATGGACATCTTGGCTCTTTCCATAGTTTGGCTATTGTGGACATTGCTGCTATAAACATTGGGGTGCACGTACCCCTTCGGATCACTACATTTGTATCTTTGGGGTAAATACCCAGTAGTGCAATTGCTGGGTCATACGGTAGCTCTATTTTCAACTTTTTGAGGAACCTCCATACTGTTTTCCAGAGTGGCTGCACCAGCTTGCATTCCCACCAACAGTGT
>NC_138371.1:163494171-163532949 GCF_054177405.1 Leptonychotes weddellii | reverse complement strand
GATCACGGTTTATGGCAACCCCAAGCTGAGAGGCCACTCCTTGCTCCATCTCTGCAGCCGGCTTCCCCATTCCGATACCTGGGAGCTCTGCCGCACCAGGCACCCCCGGTCTTTCTGTGACCCCAAGGGTCCTGAGACCACACTGTCCCCGGGGGGACACACTCCCTCCCACCCTCCACTCAGCCACTGGAGCAACGTCCCTCGGCAGAGCGGGCTTCTAAAAGTTCCGATTTTGTGCTCCGCTGCTCTATCACTTGCCAGTAGCTGCTGATGGAGGCTCCCTCCCCCTGCTGTCTATCTTCCCGAATATCGCCTCGGATTCACTTCTCCGCACATCCTACCTTCCAGAAAGTGGTGGCCTTTTTCGTGTGTGTGATTTAAAAGAAAGGAATGCTCCCAGTTTAGGAAAACTCTTCTCCCATCCCATCTGCACTCTGCAGAAGCCTGGCTGGGCTCCCTTCTTGAATGCCCATGGACCACTGCCTTCATATGAATCATCACATTAACTTCTCACAGCAAGCCTCTTCTCAAAACCAGTACCAGGCTCCCGAAAGAAGTCTCCACTTCTTACTCTGACATGCAAAATTCGCAATCTGGGCTCCTTTGCCTTTTTATAGAATGTACTTCCTTTCATAATTAAGTTTTTTTCAAGGTGTTGACCTACTTAAGATTCTACATTCCCGTAACTATGCTTTCTCTTTTGCCTTTTCTCCCACAAGCGCCAAATCAGTAAGAATAGGTTTGATTATATGCAGTAACAAAACAACCCCTAATTCTCAGTGGCTCAAAACAACAAAGGCTTATTCCTTTTTGCGCCAGTCAGGTGCCTCTCAGGAGTTAGCACGGAGCTGGCCTCATCGTATACACTGCAGAGTCAGCAGACGGAGTAGTCATGTTCAACACTGTTGCTTGCCATGCCAGGGGAGGAAGAGAGCTCGGGGAGACTCACGTGGGCAGTTAAGTGCTTTGACCTGCAAGTGACACACGTCACTTTTGTTCTCCACTCATTCATTAGAACTAGTCACGTGGTCCCACCCAGCCACAGAGAAATCAGGATGTAGAACCCCCTCAGCAGCTCAAATGGGAAAAATATCAGGAAACAGCATTCATGACCAGCAGAAGTATTTTTTCAAATTCTATCAGTACTCAGATACCTCCTTTGTTGCTTTTCCCACAGAGCCCAGCTGGATGACAGTGGGGTCTTTTTCCCTTCACTTAGAACTTATATTTGTTGTTTTGTTTATTTGGCATGGCCAAATCCAAACATATTTTTTTAAAGATTTTATTTATTTATTTGACAGAGAGAGACACAGCGAGAGAGGGAACACAAGCAGGGGGAGTGGGAGAGGGAGAAGCAGGCTTCCTGCTGAGCAGGGAGCCCAATGCAGGGCTCGATCTCAGGACCCTGGGACCATGACCTGAGCCGAAGGCAGATGCTTAACGACTGAGCCACCCAGGCACCCCAAATCCAAACACGTTTTAAGTGATTATTTCATGTACATGTGTCTTATTTCTTCTGAGACCAGAAATTGTCTTTTTGGAAATCATTCACCTAATCTACCACAGTTAAGAGCACATAATAGATGTTTAATAGTACATGTAGGCATTGATTACTTTTCTAAATTACATTTAAAATATGGCATCTGTCCTACCATACTTTCATTTTGTACCACTGTACATTAGAGCTTTGAACTCTTTGTTTACCCAGTTTAATTCTTACAACAATCATTTCAAATACTATATCCTTAGTTGTTGGTTTTATCAAGCACTCATATTTTATCAAACACTCATTTGATGTTTTCTCATGTTTTACATGCATCCCAAACACACAGGACAGTGACTGACAAAAAATAAGCATCCAACAAGTACTGGTTGAATAATTCATTCTATGTTCAAAATGATCCTAAGAGAAAGTATCCCAATTTTACAGATGAAGAAATGGGTTGAGGCTTACAGAAATTTGCTAAACAATGTGCAGTATAATATTCTTAAACAAAATAAAGCTTCTTTCACCAAAACTGTTAAAGGGATATTGTTTTGATTTAGGATGCAATTGATATTTCTAAAACTTTCCAGCATTTTGGCAGGAGAGTCAAGAGAAGCCAACTCTAGCTGACTTAGGCAGAAAGGGAATTTGGGGGGAAGAGGAGGTATAGGAAGCCTGTAGAAATGATGAACTGGCTCACTGACTGGTACATCAGGGAGTAAATACTAATTGATATAGCCCATGACCAGGGAGAGTTCTCCAAACACTGACTTCTTATCTACTATGGGCCAAACTGAGCAGTTAAGGCAGAAATCAACAGGTCAAAATGCATGAAGAGCCCAGATTTTCATGGGAGAGACACAGATGTAAGCCGAAAATCACAATGTAGTGTGACACAGTCACAGGGCAAGGAATGCCCACAGCCACCAGATGCTTGGAGAGGCAAGGAGCATAGTCTCCCCTAGAGCTTCTAGAGGGAGGGCGGCCCAGCTAACACTTTGGTTTGGGCCCACTGATACTGATTTCAGATATCTGGCCTCTAGATCTGCGAGAGAATACATTTCTGTCATTTTTAGTCACCAAGTGTGTGATAATTTGTTACAGCTCTAGCTGTATATTTTATTGTCACTTTGGGAGCGACATTGCTCAGAATCCCTTTCTCTGGATGGGCCAGGTTAGAGTTCTGCAAAGCAAATGATGTGAGATTTGGAGTTGGACTTGAGGCAGAATTACACCTGAAGGTCACCAACCACCTCATGGCCCCACTGTGCAACTGCTTGTGCCTTCCTTCAGGATCTCCTTGGGAGCTTCTACCCATTCAGCCACACCAAGACTGGTCAGTGATTTTCCTTTGATTTTAAATTCTCCTTTTCAGATCTTCACTTTTCCTAGCTTCTCTCACAGTTGTGAAAGTTCTTATTCCTACGACAAATCCCTTAATATGCAGACTGGTTTACTTCCCTGATTGAATCCTAATTGATCCATCTGTGTGAGCTGAGCTAGGCCTCCGCCAAATGCACTTGGAAGGAGGGGACAGACATCAGCTAAGGTACAGGATGAAAGAGCCAGGGATGGTTGAACATGGTCACTGGATGGGGTGGTTGACAGAAGAGGGAGAGGGTCAGGTTGCCTCCCGGGTTTCCGGCTTGGGAATGGGGGGGTACCAGATTAGTTTTCTAGGTTTGCCATAACAAAGCACCAGACTGGGAGTCTCAAATGACAGAAATCTATTGGCTGGCAGTTTGGAGGCCAGAAGTCCCACATCAAGATGTTGGCCGGGCTCTGCTCCCTCTGAAGGTGCTGGGGGAGGATCTGGTCCAGGTTCTCCCCCAACTTCTGGTGTTCTGCTGGCTATCTGTGGGGTTTCTTGGCTTGTAGATGCATCACCCCAATCTCTGCCTTCAGTTCACATGACACTTTCCATGTGTGTGTCTCTGTCCAAATTCCCCCTTCTTATAGGGACAGCAGTTACATTGAATTAGGAGCCCACGATGATCTCATTTTAGCTAATCACATCTGCAAAGAATCTATGTCCCAACAAGTCATGTTCTGAGGTACTGGGGGTTGGGATTTCAACATATGAATTTGAGGGGACATAATTTAACCCATAATAGGAGGATCAGGACTCAATGAGGACTTTAGGAAGATAAATGGGGGAAGATAGAGTTCAGTTTCTGACATAATTGGAATATCAACCATCATCTTCTTGAGCGCTTGCCGTGTGCCAAGTACTGTGTTCATTTTTTCATGTGCTGGAGTTCACTCACTCTGCACAAGTGATGCTTAACAAATGATTAAAGTTGGCATTCATACTTTCCAGAGGCTTAGAAATCAAGCTGGAGGGAGTCGAAATCATTTGCACAAGGTCACACAGCTAATAAGGAGCAGATGAACCCAGGTATTTCTGAGCCAGAACCCTTGCTCTCAACCTTTATGATATTCCTCCTGCAGGGAAGTCCACATAAGAGGGGATCTAATAGGCAATTGTATCAGGTGAAGATACAGATTTGGCAAATAGAAGCTTAGAAAAAGCTTGGACGTCCTAGAATCTGTCCAAATCTAAGAACATAATTGAACAATTATAAACTGCAATTGAATAGTCAACATTCAACGGATTCATGGTTATTTTATCCTGTATGTACATCAATCCATCCAGTTCATTAAGACTACACTTGACAGGGGCGCCTGGGTGGGTCAGTCGGTTAGGCGTCTGCCTTCCAGTCAGGTCATGATCCCAGGGTCCTGGGATCAAGCCCCGCATCGGGCTCCCTGCTCAGCGGAGAACCTGCTTCTCCCTCTCCCTCTGCTTGCCACTCTGCCTACTTGTGCTCTCTATCTCTCTGTCAAATAAATAAATTTTTAAAAATCTTAAAAAAAAAAAAAAGACTACACTTGACAGTCTGATAACCAGGAAGATGGAAGGTGCAGTGAGTGCTTTACTGGTGCTGATTTTTTTTTTTTGCTTAAGTGATCCAGGTAAAGAGTTTGTAATATTTGCTTTAATATGTTTTTTTCCCCAATCCAGAATTATTGTGGTTATAACGTGACTTCCTCCTAATATTCTTTTTCAATTTCAACTTAAATACCATGTCCTCAGAACGTCTTCCACTTGCTCCCAAAATAAAGCAGTTACCTGTGATGGGTGCTGCCCTGCACCACAAATCTATCTGATCCTGGTTCTACTCTGCTTCATGTTAATGGCTTATTTAATTATCAGTCTCTATTAGTAGATCATATGCTCAGTGATGAGAACGGCTGGATATGTTTTGTCTCCATAATGCCTCTGATACCTGGCACATCTCAATAACGTTTCCATGAGAGCCTGAATACATAAATTAATTGAACTTTGATTATTCATTATTCTGGGACTTGGAAAATGCTTGGAAAATCTCAAAAATGCTTTATGAGAAGGGTTTTGGTTCTACCCATGGACATGCTCTGCGTGAATTTATAGTGACCTGTTTGCTTATGTGTCCTTGCTAGTCTCCACCACATTTACAAGACAGAGTCAATCCCTCTTCTAGCTATGGGCTGTATTTAACAAGTGTATAGACATCTACAATTCCAGGTATTTTTCAGGGAGCATAAATACTTCATAAACACTCTGAAGTAGAATTTGTGGAACATTGCTTTGAAGATAGAACTACTCACGCCTCTAGATGCCCTAAAATAGATCCTTGGGTTAGACTGCTGCAGTAAAGGCCGCATACCTGGAACGAAGTTGTATAGCTTCTAGAATTTCATTAGCAAACTTCACTTGGATATAAATGTAACTTTGTAGCAACTAAATAGTCTTTCCAATGCTTCTTAACTCAATAAGATTCACCAGAAAACTATTTTTGAGGGTACTGGTCACTACATTGCATTGTGACTTCTTGTTAGTGACCCATGGAGCAATCCTAGGCTCCATATTTTACTTCCTTTGGAAATCTGTTTATTTTTATCCTATTGTCAAGTCTTGGTTCCTTATTGGAAAGATGAGGACAATAATACTATCTACTTCAGAAAGTTTGGGACAATATAAAATGGGATAACAGCAATAAAATGCTTGCTTAGCATAGTGCTTGGTGCATGGTAAGTAATTAGTAAGTACTGACTGTCACCAGCATCACTGTCATATTACCCTCTTGGCATTAATGACTAAAAGATCCCAAAGCACGTTCCTGATCACCCCTCCCAAGCGAAGTTACTTTAAGGACAAAGTAATCTTAACTTCATCCTAATTTTTCTTACTCTTACTTTTTCCTTGAACCATTTTTCTCATTTACACATTTCTTTTTTTTCTCTCATTTTTCTCGTTTTACCCATTTCTAAGTACTTTTTTGTTCATACTATTAGACACTGGCTTACGATCTTTGTGGAACCAAGTGAGTTATCAATACGCACATACGTACGTACATTAGTTTTCAAAGGGCAAAGATGGATCACAGAGAAGTGGAATGACTTGAACTCAAAGTAGCAAAGCAGAAAGAATTCTTGTGTTTTAAAGCTTAGCTCTGGCCCTATTTTGTCTAGGCCACTGAAGCTTCTCTTTGGCTGAATTCCTACGCAGTCCCGTCAAAGAGTTTGATGTACTTTCTGCCACGTTCCATGCTGCTTATTGTTGAAATAAAAGCTTTCCTTCTTATTTGGTGCAGAAACTTCATCGAGGGAAGGACGGACCCTGAGAGGACAAACCACAATAGCTGGAAAGAAAGAAAGGCTTCCTGGGGTGTTGCGTACTGCCTAGGTAACGTAAATATCGCATAGCAAACTGTTAGGAGCAGGGATTTTAATATTATTTTTAAAGAAAGACAAAGTCGATTTATTCTTATTCCCAAAGGTAGCTGCGATTAATCTGTGGGGGTAAGAAGAGGGAGCAGCCAGACACAGAGCCCTTGAAGATTTACGGCTTTGTATGTGTAACGAACATAAGTGTATAAATACATTTGTAAGCCCTAGGCTCTACCCTTAAACGCTCAAGACACTTCCCTCCTCCCTCTTTATACCACGTGGCTCAGAAGCCACATAAAGGACACTTGGGGCTGCCATCTGCCCTCCATTCCTCTACAGAGACTGACTTTTCTCTCTTCTGATCACTTCAGCTGACTATCTTTCCATCCCCACACTACCACCCCAACCTCTGGCTTTACACCCCTATTTTCTCCGTTTGGATTTGGTAATTTGACTCCACACCATTTGCCTTGGCACGAGAGAACCGGAAACCCCACCAGGAGTACCCACACAGGTAACTTCTCTACGGCTCAGCCTTCAAGCTGCTAAGCCCGTGTTTCAGGTGCAACCCTTTGAGCAATGCCAGGTGCCCAGGATATGCAAACAGGTGTGTCCAGCCTCCTGCTACAGTCAGAGGGAGAGATGGGTCCTCAGTAGTTTTCCTTCAGATAAGCTGCAGCCTTTGGAGGGCAGGACCCACTTCATGGCCACAGTTCTCAGTTCTACAGACCAGGAACCATGTTGAAAAGGTCTTTTTTCTTTTTTTTTTTTGTACACTCCCCCCCCCCCCTCAAAGCACAAACACCTTCTAGAGTTAACATTCCACATGACTTAATAAGTGCTCATTTAAGCAGAGTATAGAACGAAAAGGAATCCTAATTTTCCTCTGCTGTTGTCAAAAACTCCAATGATAGAATTACCCATGCCCCAGCACAAAATTTCTTGCCTGTCCACTCTCAGTACTGGATCTCAAACTATAAACAAATAAACAAATTCTAGCAAGATTTCAAATTTCAATAGAGCCTGTTTGCCAGAAAATGTTGAGTTCCAATCTTGGCTTTTAACTCAGAGTCTATTTTTTTGTCTTAAAAGCGAAAAACAAAATGAAACACATTTTCTCATCAATTTGTGCAAAGTCATTCTTACCTGCCCCTCTGGGCACAGTGAGGATTAATGACTCCTATTCCCTAACAATACCCTAGTCCCTCCCTGGTAGTAAATTAGGGATATGGGCCCATTAGCTGCAAATGTTGCTCCAGTGGCCTTCAAGGATTAATATACCTCCAAAGCCCTTAACTTACTGGGACAAATCTGGCTCAATGAGTTAATTGGCTAATGAGTTAATTGGCTAATTAGTTAATTGTCAACTCTGCAAGATGAGAAGTATTGTTATTTTCACTTTATCAAATTCTCGAGGATTAACAACTATAGGGAGTACATGCTAAGAGGATTTGAAGGATGCTGGATGAGTGTGACACAAAGTGTTGGCTCTTGTCAACAAACTCTTGTCCAGCCTTTCCTAGGGGAGGGAGGGGGATGAGGCCATTCATTCTTCCCATGGGTAACTGACAGCCAGAGTGTTGGGAAGAGATTGGAATCCGTCGTATGAAAGCCCTCTTGACATGAAAGACTGTGTCCTAAAAGTAGAATGAAGAGTCAGGGTGGGAGAGTAATTGTCAGTTTCCATGTCTTTGAATGAGAGAGAGATTATGTAGTGACGTGTGAACTGAAGAAAGATTTGGTCTGCAGCAAAACTGGATATGCAGAATGGCAAGGTACTTTTTAGGGAGGCTTTATAATGCCACTTGAAAATATGGTTCACTTCAGAGCTGAAGGAAAGACCAAGGGGAAAGTATTTGAAAATGTGAACATTCTATAAATAAGAATGAGGTGAGACCGCATGGGGCATCTGAGTCACAGATACTATTAACAAGGGAACGTCACTGGAAGGTGTTCAAATTGTTAGTTATGATCAGAGATTATGTAGCTCAGACAACGTGTTTCTAAGGACAATCTTTAAAATTGCATGAGCTTCTGGATGGTTTGGGAATGTGTTCAATCCCTTTGCAGACCCGTGTGTTTTGAAAAATTGGAAATTGTACACAGAACAGTCACAGACCAAAATGATGGATAAGTAACCATTCCTGGTTCCACAGGAAGCATGTTTTATTTAAAGCTCTTGACAACCAAGTAGCTAATTAGACTTCTAGAAAAAAAAGATATGTATGGAGAACAGCTGAAAAGTTGTTCTTAACAAAGAAAGCTTTTGTTTTTTGGTTGTTTTTGTTTTTTTTTTTTAAGATTTTATTTATTTATTTGACGCAGAGAGATAGCGAGAGAGGGAACACAAGCAGGGGGAGTGGGAGAGGGAGAAGCAGGCTTCCCGTGGAGCAGGGAGCCCGATGTGGGGCTTGATCCCAGGATCCTGGGATCATGACCTGAGCCAAAGGCAGACGCTTAACGACTGAGCCACCCAGGCACCCCAGGGTTTTGTGTTTTTTAAGGGAAAATGGCTTCAAAATGGAATATACACAAACACAGGTGGGCTTGAAAGACTCCTTGAGATATGGAGTAGACCCTCTTGGTTGTCTACACAGTAGTCATCTTCCTTTCTTTCATAATGTCCAAGCCTTGATTTTCTTCTGGTTTCCAATCCTCTCTCCTTCCCCAGGAATCAGGAGGTCCTGATAAATCTCAGCCATTAGCAATGGTTGCCAAGGTGGGGGGTTCACAGATGGGTATGTAGTCAATGGGATGTGAAGAGATGTCTACTGGAGGGCTTCTGAAAGTTTTCCTTCCTGATACATTTCATAAGTCAGGTATTTCTGAAATACCAGGTATTACTTTTTCTATTGCTGGATGATGTTGTACTTTGATGTGCTTCTGTAACTCCTTCAGCCATCTTACAGTTGTAAGGAAAAACTGCCTTTAGATGAAGCCAACACAGAGGACAGTAAAATGAGAGCTGGAGGCAACTTGGACCCTTGATGATATTCTGAGCTACTGATCTTACTATGATACAGCTCTGGAGTTCCTTTCATGAAGATGATAAAGCCCATTATTTATTCCAGGTGAACTGAGTTCTCTGTTGCTTGCAGTCAAAGGCACTCTACAAATCCAAAACAAATGACCCCAAATTCCTGTTTGCTCTAGAAATGCTAAATGTAACCCTGCACATTTATGAAGAGCAATAGGAATAGAGTCAGACATGTTCGAGCCTGACTTTGCCATCGACTGTGTGAACTTGGATAAGTCACTTAAACTCTCTAAGCTTCAAGTTTCTGTCAATAAAGGAATAATAACCACTATTTCCTAGGGCCCTTGTAAAGATTATGTAAGAGAACACGTGCAAAGTGTACTCAATAAGTATCTGAAATACAAGCACGCATACATTCTAAAGGCAACTCTGACAGCTGTTTTCAAATAGGAAACAAATCAAGTGAGAAAATAAACACCATTCAAGCAGCAGGATAAATAAAACTAGAAAGACATATGGTATATCGGACGACAGCTGAGTAGAGAATTTAAAGCTTATTTTTTTTACACCTAATCCATGATTAAGTGCAAAAATATTGGTATTCTTTTCAGATCCCCTAGGAACCCAGAATCTGAGGGGTGGATCCCTTAGAAATCTAGGATCTGGGGAAAACTCATTGTTTCAGGTCCTTGAGAGGGACAGAGAAGGATCAAACAATGAGATTGAGATAGAATATCCAGTGATGATAAGTAGGGCAAGAAGAAATTGAATATTGAGACCCTGAAGCCAAGAGAAGAAAATGTTCATGAAGTCTGGAGTGGACAACAGTGCTGAATGATGCTAAGAGACCAAGGAGTATAAGAACAGAGAAGTGAACATATGGATTTCCACGGAGGACAATGATGAGACATGGTGGGAATGGCTGAGTGGTATATGAGGGCTGCAAAACTGGAGACAATGACTATATGTACCTTTTCTATTTTACTAGAGCAGTTTAAAATGAAATGGGGCAGTGGGCCCCCAGAGGTGGGCCCCCAGAGGTGTTTTTTCCTTTCTTTCTTTTAAGATAAGAGATGCTAGAGCAGAAACTGACAGAGCAGAGAGAGAGAAGGGGGATGATCCCAAGAGTGAAGTGATGTTCTCAAGAAAAAGACATAACAATGAGATATCCGGCCTTAGGTAGGAGCTGGGAAACTTTGTTCATTATAGTTAGATGGGAGGTATGGTTGTATGTAGACAGATGCAGGGATTTTGGTGATTTGGAAGATTAATGGATTTCTATCCGTTGGCTTCCATCTTGGACAATGGAAAACAAGATATAAAAGTCAAAAGATAGAACTTCCCAGAGATGGAAAAGTGTTACACATTTCCCTTGTTCTAGATTTCAAAGTTTTGACCTTAGGTTAAAATCTGCAAATTCTGAACAAGGAAGAGCAGAATTTGGCTTAATTAGAGAACATTCTAATTGCTCAGACACTGAGCTGCCTGGATGAATAGCTTCTTTGGCATAGAAGCAGTATACATGCCTTGGGACAGGATAGTCTTGAATTTAACAGGAAAATAATTCTCTGACAATTGTCCAACTACTTTGTGGCAGCACAATGTGGTGGAAAGAAAACAGTTTGGGGTTGGAAGAAATGAGGTGCACTTCCAGCTTTAAAATTGGCATACCTTATGTAAGATTGGGCCAGGACTTTAACTTCTCTGCACTTTAGTTTCTCTACCTGCGTATAAAATTATTATGGTAATGTGTATCTAACATATTTGATATGAAAATCAAATTATATGAGAATAACAATAATAATGTCCCTGATAGTAATAAGGGCTATTACTTATTGGGTGCCTACTTTGGGACAGTTATCCTAAACTCTACTCTCTCTACATACTGCTCTTGGTTGAATCATGTCCTCCCCTCAAATTTATATGTTGACGACCTAAGCCTAGTGTCTCGGAATGTGACTGTATTTGGAGATAAGGCCTTTATGGCAGTGATTAAGTTAAAATGAGGCCATTAGGGTGGGCTCTCATCAACTCTGACTGTTGTTCCTATAAAAAGAGGGAATTTGGACATACACAGAGACACCAGGAGTGCGTGCACATGGAGGAGGGACCATGTGAGGAAACAGAGAAGGTGGCCATCTGCAAGCCAAGGAGAGAAGCCTCAGAGGAAACCAACCCTGCCAACACCTTGATCTTGGACTTCCAGCCTCCAGAACTGTGAGGAAATCAATTTCTGTTGGTTAAGCCACCCAGTCTCTGGTATTGTGTTACAGCAGCCCTGGGAGCCCTATTTTATTTTATCTATAAAACCTCTTACCCTTACTCCAACTTGACAAGATAAGTATTGTTATCCTCATGTTACAGACAAGGACGCTGACACTCAGAGAGATGAAGTGACTTCCTCAAGGTCACGTATGAGGCAAATTCTTACAGAGTGCATGTTAACTTTAGAATCCCTCTTAAAGTTAATTGTAAAAAATTGAAGTCATAGAAACAGAATTAAAAAAAAAAAACTTTCTCATAACCACACTCTTAGATTCCTAGTTTATATGCTCTGATTTCATAGCTGTTTGCTGTTGTTATTTTCAGAGCTCCTACACCACTATCTCTTCAAGGTTTATTAGAATTTTTAAACATCCTTCTTATTATACCTTTTATTGGTCCCTCGTTGCAATTCTATCATTCAAACTCAATTAACCAGATTGTTTATTTTCTCGGCCTTTGTTCCCTTCTCAGCTGGGATCACTTTAGGGGGTTGCAGCTTGCCAATTCTTCAATGAGGTGCTTAGATCAGAACTTTGAGCTGACCCTGTTTACTGGACAGTGTTGCAATCGGATGGTGCCATGTCGGTGCAGACTGGGACCTCATTTGTGGCTTGCAAACATCTGCGCTCTCTGCTTTCCCCCTGCAGCAGTTCACTTCCATTAAAAGTGGAGCCTCAAATCTCCCTTGTGCATCCATGCCTGTGTACTGTGTGACTTCCAGTTGAAGGGTCAATAAATATAATTAAAAGGCTCATTCAACTGGATCTCATTTTCTGAGTGTCTTCTCTTGGAGGCCAACCCTTTACATGTCATAAATGTATTTTTTTAAAAACATGAGGGCTTTGGGGGCACCTGGGTGGCTCAGTCGTTAAGCGTCTGCCTTCAGCTCAGGTCATGACCCCAGGGTCCTGGGATGGAGCCCCACATCGGGCTCCCTGCTGGGTGGGAGGCCTGCTTCTCCCTCTCCCACTGCCCCTGCTTGTGTTCCCTCTCTCACTGTCTCTCTCTCTGTCAAATAAATAAAATCTTAAAAAAAAACAAAAACAAAAACATGAGGGCTTTGAAAAGTTGCAGATGTCCTCAGCCTATTGATTTGCATAGTTGAATGTCTGGCAAATTGTAGTCAGGGGACTTAGACTCAACTTTTATATGTGGAAAGTGGTCCCCTACTGAAGAAGTTTCACCCACTCAGATCTCCTCATGGGCAGGTAATAATGATCATGACTCATCAGGAAATAACAGTGAGAGAAAAACAGCAGTAGCCAGTTTCTTGAACAACTATTATATGATGGGGCATTTCTTTGTATTCTTATATACTTCAGTTCTTCTTCTTCTTCTTCTTCTTCTTCTTCTTCTTCTTCTTCTTCTTCTTTCTTCTTCTTCTTCTTCTTCTTCTTCTTCTTCTTCTTCTTCTTCTTCTTTTCTTCTTCTTCTTCTTCTTCTTCTTCTTCTTCTTCTTTCTTCTTTACTAGGTATTTAGTAACATCAATTTAATACAAAAGCTCAACAACTAGGTGAAAATATTACATGTCTAGTTTCCATTTTTTAGATCACCTAGTGTTTGTTTTTATAATTGTCATAATATGCTTAATCCTTGGTTCCTGAGGTAATCTTTCAGACAGGTATATTGTTACGTATACAGTAAGCAACCACTAGCCACAGGTAGCTGGCAAGCCCTTGAGATGTGTCTAGTGATGTGCTCTAAGTGCAAAATTCACATTCGATTTCGAAGACTTTCAGAAAAAGTGTGAAATAACGCATACTTTTATATTGATCATATGGTCTGAAATGATAATATTTTGGATCTAAATAAAATATATCACTAAATATTTTGGTCTAAATAAAATATATCACTAAAATTAATTTCACCAGTTTCTTTTTAATGTGGCTACTAGAAAATTTAAAATTACACATGTGGCTCACATATTTCTATTGGCATTGCTACTTTATTTATTTATTTTTTTGAGTACTCTCTGCAAAAAGGAAAGATGTTTTTTATTTTTATTTTATTTTATTTATTTATTTTTGTATTATGTTTAGTTAGCCAACATATAGTACCTCATTAGTTTTTGATGTAGTGTTCAACGATTCATTAGTTGTGTATAACACCCAGTGCTCATCATAACACGTGCCCTCCTTAATACCCATCACCCGGTTACCCCATCCTCCACCCCCTTCCCTTCTGTAACTTCTTATATTAACACAGCAAGCTGCCAATTTTTACTTAGGAAACCAAAGCTTGGTGAATTTAACTAATGTATCCAAGGTTTCAGAATTATAAAGTGTCTGAGATTGCTTCTCCATCTCTAAGCCTCATGTCTTCTCACTCTATTACATTTTCTCTCAGCCAATCATCACTGACATTCCAAAAATATGAGTTTTCTTTAAAAAGTTACCCTTTGAAACTTCATTAAGCTGAATGTTGCTTTCTTATACCAATAGTCTGAACTGCTCTCCTGTTTTAGAAGTCTAGATGTTCAGTGATCCTTTGAATTATTGGTTTATTGCCATATCAGTCAAAAGAAGTGACAGTATGGTTCATTTTAAAAATTTCTTTTGCGTCTAAGGTTTTGCCAAGATCTGTTTATCGCTGTCATGTGGAAAAGGGAAATATGACGAGGCTTGAAATATTCAAATGTGAAGTTTTCCTTTTCCCTTTCAAATAAGGGCCAGCAACAAATCAAAAGGCAAGATTTCATTTTCAGTGATTGACTTAGACAAACTAAAGGTTGAATAAATCTAATTGAATGAATCTAATTACCTGGTAAATTAGATGCGATGGCTGCCTCTTAAAATACGTGAATCTTAATGCTTCGGGAAGGTAACAGACAGATTAGAAACAGATCTTCTATCAATACTAATGGTAACATCAAGGATCATGATGATGTTAATTTGGGTTTGTGTTGCCCTTTTCCTTCCCATCATCTCAAAGCCGTCAACAGATACATCAGAGAGGAAAGACCACAGCTGGACAAGTCCAGTGAGCGCCATCGTGCTGGACTGTGCCTCATCCCCAATGAGCAGCAGCCCCTCGAGGAAGCGCTGCTCCTTGCCATTTGGTGGAGACTGCAAAGGAGAATTCAGTCAGATGCTTGTTGCCATGGGGATAAGAGTCAGGAAAAGACCTGTTCAATGAAAACTGGTCTCCCAACATAAAACCCTTCCCTTTAGATATAATTCTCTTTGGGTTCTCTGGGGGCCAGGCTGAAAGTAATTTGCAAAAAAGTCAGAAATCGGAATGAGAGCACAACTTTTAAGCACATTTTTAATAGTTAAGTCTTATTGGGTTTTTGTTTGAAAAATATAAGGCAGGTATTAATGACAGAGTAGCAGCAGCATCAAGTTTATACAATTTTGATAGCTTAGCAGTTAAGAGAATGAGATTGGGATTCAGAGACTAGCTTCAAATCCTGCATCTGCCACTTATTAGCTATGTGGCCTTAGGGAAGTTACTTAACCTCTTTTGTCTTGAGTCATCTCAACTGCAGGATGGAAATAATAATACTTAGCTTAGAGAGCTGTTGGAAGAATCTAAGAGCCATAATGAATATCAAGCGTATTTCAAATACCTGGCACAAAGACAACATTAGAAATAGTAGAGTTCAATATTAAAATTGATTATTAATATCACTATAGCATTGTGATGACAAGAGAGGGTAATAATGTCATCAGTCAGTTAGAAAGGTAGGTTTATAACATGCATTTCCAAAGATAATAAGGAGGATGGGAAAGAATGAAGGGTTTGAGTGATAACAAAAGGACTTGTGCAGGAATGACTCTGATATAAATAGGTTTGTTTTGGAGGTGGGGTGTTTTAAAAGAAACTAAGCAGATCATTTTTTAAAGCCACACAGTAGGATACTAAGGTGGAAGTCACAGATGAAAATCAATATGCTTTGCCAAAAATATACATAAGAAAATTCATCAGCTGGAAGAAGCATTGCTACGATGAGCATGTGGCTTCCATCTGGAAGAAAAATGCTAGAAAGAAACTTAATATTCATGACTGACACATTTTCTTTGTACTGTCAGTCAGCTGGAACCAAAATACACAGCTGGTTAGAAAGCCCATCTCTATTTCATGTTTCATCTCATGACCTTGTACGTCAAATCAAGAATTGTGGGCTGAAACAACACTCTTCGCCTAGTTTCTTTTTTTTCCAGAGGATGGTACGGTGACCAAAATCTGCCACAATGTAGGCTGTTTCCTTTCTTCGCCTTTCAAGTTCTTATCAGAAATCAACACCAGAATTCAGTAATATAAGTCCACTTATCAGCCCAAGAAATAAGGGAGAAAAAAATACACACTTGGTCACATACCTTATTTGCAGTCAAAGTAATTTGTCAAACAGAAGATTTATTTTTGTTTTCAGAATGCTGAAGTTATGTAGAGATATCTTAAAATACATTCTTTTTGGAGGCGTGGCCATAAATATTCAGGAAATCTAAATGTTGGAAATACTCTCCATTGTTAAAATACGTCTATATTTTATAGATTGTGAATTTGTGGAATCAAGCCCACCTTTTATTACACGGTTTCCTGGAATTGTTATCTGCACAGAGGAGTATTTATCAGACAGTTTTGCACACACATAGCACTCATGTGCCTAATTATAAGTTCAGGGCTTTACATTTTCACAAAGAAGATGAATGTCCAAAAGTTTTACTGTTTAATCTATCATCAGGGATTGAAATAAAGGAACTCACATAAGGAATGACACTGAAGTGTCTGGTCTCAAGATAACAAAATCAGTGGCCATTGCCATTTGGCTTAGTGGAAACTGTCCTAATTGCAAAATTAGTAGAAACAAAAGTAGTCACGAAAATGCACACCTAAATCTTCCTCGAGGATTCCAATCCTTCTTAGTGTGTCATATTCAATCAATAAGAAAACATTTGGGTGATGATGAAAAACTAAAATGAAATGCATTATTATCTTTAAACAATATTTTATGAAGGAAGGAACTCTTAGAACCATAATCATACCCTTATTCCCTCTCGAGGGATTACTTCAAACTAGCATAGAAGTCCTAGAGCATTGTAGTGGAAATAAATTCCTAGCACTCTGGTCTTCTGAGAATTGACTGCAGATTTATTTATCTTTGCTTGCTATGGTATGGAGCAGACCGTAAAGATCTCCAGATGACAAAGTGTTGTTGTGATCCCGCAGTATGAGAGATTTAATTAGACGCCCAATGTGCATTGCCTAATGATGGTTGTTTAAATTATCAAGGCGCACACTGCAATTCTCCTGCCCACACACTGGAAAGAAGCATGAGGTAAAAATCCAGTAAATCCCCTTTTGACATAATGGGATGCAGGGAACTATCATGTTATCTTTGGTGGGCACACAACTCACCACCTCTCCTTCTCTAATGTCTGGGCTGTTTTGTATTTCACAGATGATTGCTACTTATTCTCTGTCTCTCAGCTACCCGGTCTGCTCACCATCATATGGGATCAATTTAATACCTTGGCTAATTTCACCCCAGAATAATGTTTCTGTTTATCGAAGTCTGGCCTCTGTTGCAAGCAACAAACACCCAGGGAATTCTAGGGACACAAGGACAGGAGATGCCAGAATGACGAGGAGAGCCTCTGCAATCCAAAAACAGCCCCCGCTTCCACGTCTTGTCCTCTCCACCGCCACCCTGGGAATTGGTGACTAGAGCCCTGGTGCACAGCTGTACTTCCTCATGCAGCCTGTTGGAGTGGGAAGGCACAGAGAGGGCACCTCATCGCCGTGACTCTCAGACTGTAAGGTCAAGAATGAGGTGAAATGGATCCTTCAAGCCAAGGTTGGGGCCACTAGGGTATGTCGGCAAGACACAAACTCACTTACTTCTCAGACCAAGCGATCTCTTTTTATTTCCCTCCATCCTTCTAACTCACCCTGCATGGACCACACATGACCAAAAGGAAGCAACTCTTGGTCATCTCGACAAATTGGTGCGGCGCCAGGAGGGAAGGAAAACTTGCTGATTAGAGAAGGATTGATGACTGCAAGTGTTTTCCAGGTATAAACCATCTGGGCAGGTGTCTTTTAACTAAGATTAATAAACATATGTCGCTGCAAGTTTCTCATTACAAGAGGCATGATAATGGAGAATCAAAAATTCCCAGTCAAACTGCCCGGCTGTCACAGAGCAAAATCCCTCTGGATAAATAAAGCCATGCCAGCTCACATGGGAAAAGCGGCCCTTACTGCACCTGAAATGTTATGCCCAAAGTAAACAGTCCTCTTTGTTTCTGGAAAAGTGAACATGGAACCAAGGTCTCTCGGTCCAGGCCAAAATACAGATTATAAAATTTCCTCTCAACTGGCAATCTATGCTCATATGGACAAAGCAACATCCTGGTCTCTAAGTTAATGCCTAAAGCCAAATATGGAACTATTTTAGAGCCTCTCGTCAGAAATGGGTAGCCAGGGAGCTGAACAGATTAACAATTTCATAGGGTAACCGCACAAAAGTTAAAGACCACTGTAACAAATGTAGGAAGGGCTCCATGGAACCCCAGAGGGGAACATACATGGCCAATTCAAAATTTCTTTTCTCCCAAAATGTCAAAACAGGCCAGGGCTGTAAGCTTCCAGGGAACCACCTGAACCATGGTCTGTGTTTCAAATTCAGGATCAACGTGTATTTCCATTTCACAGCTCACGTGTGTAAATCCATCACTGAACATTCATTTAAAACTTGCTGTGAAACTGTGGGCAAACTGTTTTCACAAAGACTATTAAGGGCTAAAAAAACAGAACATCTAATCTCCTCGCCCACAAAAGATAATTATTAATTTTTCCATTTGCTTGAATTTTTGGTTGACTGACCCTTCATTTTTCACTTGAGATGTAGGATGCTGTTTGTGATGCCTACATGTTAACATATATATGGTATAGTATGTGTGTGTGCTGTTTATAGATAAATATATATTAAGACACAGGGAAATAATAACTATATTATTTTGCCTCATAAAACCATTATGTTGATAAAAAGTAGACAGGCAAACGCCTCCCAAGGACTCACAGGGCATTCTCATTAATTTGAAACAATTATCTGTAGCAGTATGTCAGGGATCTAAAATACACGCTGTTACTAAAGAATGGCATGAAATATGAGATAAAAGCAGGTGAAAGAGGACAGACAAAGGAAGAGGTGGTCATGGTCAGGATTAAGACACTCTTTCCTGATCCATCGTGCCATACAAAATAAAGATTTTTAACATAAGAATGCAAACAGGTGTTTTTCCCAGATTATACTCATTATTACCTTTTATAGCCTGACATAGTTAGGGCAACTAAACCTTATCCCATGTGTCAAGTTCGAGGTCTTGAAGTGGCTACCTGGACCCCTGTACTGAGGAGGTTTCCGAAGCTGCATCTGGGTCAAAGAGACCAAAGATAATCAACAAACAGGGGCACCTGGGTGGCTCAGTCGTTAGGCATCTGCCTTCGGCTCAGGTCATGATCTCGGGGTCCTGGCATGGGGCCCCACATCGGGCTCTCTGCTCAGCGGGAAGCCTGCTTCTCCCTCTCCCACTCCCGCTGCTGTGTTCCCTCTCTCACTGTCTCTCTCTGTGTCAAATAAATAAATAAAATCTTTTTTTAAAAAAAGATAATCAACAAATAGTTCTTGCTCTGGCTACAAGACTGGCAGATGGTGATGACACTATACACTTGGCGATGACTCACTTGGTGCCTAATCCGGTGCTTATTGAATGTTTACTATTGATCATAAAGAATGTAATATTAGCATGCAAGATGCCAAAAAACCAAAGGTCAGAGGTTAAAGGATAGTAAGGGCAACAAACGCTAAAATAAAAAAAAAAAAAAAGGGATTACGTCAAACTGAAAAGCTCTTGCACCATGAAGGAAGCGATCAACACAATGAAAAGACAAGCTACTGAATGGGAGAAGAGAAGGTATTTGCAAATCATACATTCAATAAGGGGTTAATACCCAAAAGATATAAAGAACTTACATAAACTAATCTCAAAAACAAACTCTATATTTTTTTAAAAAGGCAAAGGATTTTAATAGACATTTTTCCAAAGAAGACATGCAAATGGCCAAATGTATAGGAAAAGTGTTCAACATCACTCATCATCAGGGACATGCAAATCAAAACCACAATGAGATATCACCTCACACCTGTCAGATAGGCTAGTATCGAAAAGACAAAAAAAAAAAAAAAAGAAAGAAAAGAAAAGCCAGTGTTGGTGAGGATGTGGAGAAAGGGGAACCCTCGTGTGCTGTTGGTGGGAATGTAATCTGGTGGAGCCACTCTGGAAAACAGTATTACAAAATTAAAAGTAGAACTAAGGTACTTTCCAGCATTTCCACATCTTGGTATTTATCCAAAGAAAATGAAAATACCAATTTGAAAAGATATATGGACCCCTATGTTCATTGCAGCATTATTTCCAATAGGCAGGATATAGAAGCAACCTAAGTGTCCATCAACAGATGAATGTATAGAGAAGATGTTGTGTATATATGCAATAGATTATTGCTCAGCCATAAAAAAAAGAATGAAATCTTGCCATTTGCAACAACACGAATAGACCTAGAAGGTATTACGCCCAGTGAAATAAGTCAGACAGAGAAAGACAAATACCAAATGATTTCACTTATATATGGAAACATGAAGTCAGGACTCTATAAATGCCAGTTGAATCTGAATCCTGAGTTACTTTTCAAGACTTCCTAAAATTAAATATTGAGTTAGCTCTTGGGACTGATTTTAAGTTTTTCTTTCACTTGCAACAATATTTATAAATAAGTGGGGCATATAGTGTACAAGAGGGGTGTGTGTGTGTGTGTGTGTGTGTCTTAGAATCGGATTATAGAATTAGTTTCCAGGAAACAAGCTTATAATAAAAAAGATTTATTTATTTTTTTGAGAGAGAGAGAGAGGGTGGGAGGGGCAGAGAGAAAGAGAGAGAGGGTCTTGAGCAGACTCCTTGCTGAGTATGGAGCCAGATACAGGGCTTGATCTCAAGACCCTTAGATCATGACCTGAGCCAAAACCAAGAGTCAGATGCTTAACCAACTGTACCACCCAGGCGCCCCTAAACCATGAATCTTAAAACATAGAAGTACTTGTCCGCTGAGTGGCCAGACTGCGGCAGCGCTTATCACTGAAGAGGGACATACGATGTTTCCACTGCTCAGTCTTACACTTTTCTAAAAAAGATGAGATGATCAGAGTAGGAAAATTTACAACTCAGAATTCCTACCAAAGCTGATCGTTTGCTTGCCTTCTTTTGCTTAGGATTAGAAACAATAACCCTTGTTACTGGTTTCAGAGCCCATTTTTAGCTAATCTGACCTGTTGGTTATAGTTTTGCCTAGAGTTGGAAAACATGACACAATTTTAAAAAGTCTTTCTTGAGGTTCCAGCACTGGTTAAGATGGGTTAAGCAGACCTTACCCTGTGTCTCCTACTAAATACAACTCAAAACCTTTGATAGAATACACGGAACAACTATTCGAGGATTCAGGAAAATAAATGATAACAGACACATTGGGGAAGGAAGACAGATCTTGACATACCATCAAATCAGTGGGGACTTTCCTAATGATCTTGCCTCTGGTTCTCCTGGCATGGACTCAAAAGCCATCTAAAACACCCGGAATGGCACACTAGTTACAGACAGAAAAATCTCCAATGGAAGTCCTCTTTTTATTGTTTGAGGAGTGGGAAAGAAACCCCTGCCCTGTGGGTCAGAGAGAGTGGGGAGAAATCTGTTTTGTTTTGTTTTTTGTTGTTTTCTCTTGCCCAAGCTTCCAGACAATCTTATGGTTTAGGTAAGAGCCTAAAACTCTGAGAAGGGGTAACTTTTCCCTCTGACCAGAAGAACTGTGGTCCTGAGGGCATGGGGGAGGGATTCCTATTGCTTTTATTTTGCTACTTGGCCCCAGAGGTGGATGCAGTTACAGGGAGTTTATGACAAAGAGGCCAAATTAAGTCCTGGGTTTCTCCCCAGCATGCCATGAAGGGGTACCCTTGGAAGCAAGAATGTATAAGGGAGATTCTAGAGGTGAGGTGCCAAAGAAAGTGATCTCATAAAGCTGTGTATGATCTCCTGAGCTCACCACCAAGCCAGGCATAGGTGGATCTGAATCTAGACAGATTTCCAAAGCTTTGAGAACTAAAGTATGAGGTAGATGATTGCCCAGGTCCTGGACTGGCTATAAGGAAGCCTATATATGTGACAGATCCAAAGAACACAGCAAATATTTTTAAAAGTGAACTAGCAATATGACCACAGCTCACAAAAGGTAGGTAGGAACTTTTGGCCTGAACATAATCTGGTTAATTGCCTGCCAAACAAAAATCAACATTCTCCATACATTCTCCACAGAGTCTTATAATATGACATCCAAAATGTGCAGGGTACAATCCCAAATTACTTAACATGAGAAGAATCAGGGAAATGTCAACATCTTTCAAGGAAAAAGACAATCAAGAGATGACAACAGATGTTGTCAGATGTTGGAATTATCAACAAAGACTTTGAAGCAACTATTATAACCATGTTCTAAGAAGTGAGAATGAATATCATTGAAATGAGTGGAAAGATAGAAAGTCCTGGCAGAGATATAGAAGATATAAGGAATGACTCCATTAAAAGTTTAGAATTAGAAAATATAATAGCCTAAATAATAAAAACCACCAAGTGCCCTCAATAGCTGAGTGGTGATGACAGAGTGAAGTCAGTGAACTGAAAGAGTAACAGGAAGTAGGCAATCTGAAAAATGGAGAGGAAAGAAATTGAAAAACTTGAGCAGCGAATCAAGGACCCATGAGACAATACCAGAAAATATTTGTATTATCAGAATTCCAGAATGAGGGGATAAAGGGTGGTGCAAAAATTTGCTTGAAGAATTAATGGCTGCACAAATTTCAAATTTGGTAGTGACAAACTTATAGATTTAAGAAGCTCATAAATCCCAACAAGACAAACTCAAAGAAGTCCATACCCAGACACATCATAATCAAACTTCTATACACTAAAGACAAAGAAAAAATTCTTTAAAGCAACGAGGGAAAATTGTTGTATTATATACAGAGGAAGAACAATGCAAACAGCAATAGGGATCTCATCAGAAACCATGGAGGCCAAGAGGCAGTGCATTTTTTCAATGTTTAAAGAAAAGAGTGTTAACTGTGAATTCTATACCCAGCAAAAATATGCTTCAGAAATAAAAAGGAAATAAAGCCATTCTCAGAAGAAAAACTAAGAGAATCCATCAGCAGCACACCTGCTCTAAAAGACAAAAGTTCTTCAAGGGAAAGAGAAATGACATCAGTGGGAAACTTGGAACTTCAGGAATGATGGAACAATAGAAATGGTAAATATCTGGTTAATCTAATGGACAATTCTCATCTTACTCTTTAAATATAAATGATGGTTGAAGGCAAAAATTAGAATGTTATCTAACTGGAGCTTCAATGTACAGGGATTATGATGATCTTGAAATGAATAGTGAGAATAACATAAAGGGAGAAGAGCCAAAGGACTTTAATGGCAGTAAATTTCCATATTCCACTGGAAGTGATAAAATAATAATTATAAGTAGGCTATAAAAAGTTAAGTATATATTTTGTAATCCCTAGACAAACACAAAAAAATAGTAACAAAAGCAAAATACTTAAAATTCAGTAGATAAACTAAAATGGAATAATAAAAAATATTCAAATAATCAAGAAGAAAACAGGAATGAGAAAAGAGAAGAAGTAGAGCCAAGGGAACAAATAAACAAACAAAAATCAAATAATAAAAATGGTAGACCTAAATCCAAGCATATAATACACCAAATGTAAACAGGGCATGTATGAATTAAAAGTGAAAGATTATTAGAATGTCAAAAAAAAAAAAAGACTCAATTATATGTTGTCTTAAACAACCTACTTTAAATATAGTAGCATAGGTAATTTAAAAAGATATCCATAGAAACACTAAACAAAAGAAAGCAACAGTGACCTTATTGATTTCAAACAGTAGAATTCAGGACAAAGAAATTTACCATTGTTAGGGAAATTACATAATGATAAGAGGGTCAGTTCACCCAGGATGTATAACAATCCACAATGTGTATGTACCCAAAACATAATTTCAAAAATTGTGAAGCAAAAACTGTTAGAACAGAAAGGAAAAATGGACAATCCACAATTCAACACTTTTCCTTCACCTATCACTATGACAAGTAAATAGAAAATCAGCAAGGATATAGAATTGAATGATATCAACAACCAATGGATCTAACTGACATTTACAGAACACCCCCAAAAAGAGCAGCAAAATTGTATGCTAAAAACTACAAAAGGCTGATGAGAGAAATCAAAGAACTAATAACTGACCTGACATACCATGTTCATAGAGTAGATGACTTAATATAGTAAAGACACCAATGGTCCTGAAATTAATCTTCACATTTTATGCAATTCCAATATAATTCCCAGGAGGGTGTCTTGCAGATATAGGCAAGTCGTTTCTAAAATTTAAATGAAAAGACAAGGGGTGCCTGGGTGGCTCAGTCATTAAGTGTCTGCCTTCGGCTTGGGTCATGGTCCGAGGGTCCTGGATCGAGTCCCGCATCGGGCTCCCTGCTCGGCGGGAAGTCTGCTTCTCCTCTCCCACTCCCCCTGCTTATGTTCCTGCTCGCGCTATCTCTCTCTCTGTCAAATAAATAAATAAATAAATAAATAATCTAAAAAAATTTTAAAAAAATAAATGGAAAGACAAATAGCATAGTCAAAACAATTTTTAAAAGCTAGATCAATGTTGAAGAACTCACACTATTTGATTCTAAGACTTACTATAAAACTATAGTAGTCAAGACTGTGTGGTTTGGCAAAGGGGTAGACATGCAGGTTGTGGAACCGAACAGAGAACCCAGAAATAGACCCACACAAGTATGCTAAACTGATTTTTGACAAAGGCACAAAAGCAATTCAATGGAGGAAGAATAGTGTTTTCAACAAATGCTACTGGAGGGGTGCCTGGGTGGCTCAGTTGGTTGAGCATCTTATTCATGATTTCAGCTCAGGTCATGATCTCATGGGTCATAAGATTGAGCCCTGCTTCAGGCTCTGTGCTCAGCAGGGAGTCTGCTTGGGAGTCTCTCCCTCTGCCCCTCCCCCAACTTGCGTGCTCTCTCTCTAAAATAAATAAATCTTAAAAAACAACAACAGCAAAAAACAAATGGTACTAGATCAATTGGAAATCCATAGACCAAAAAAAAAAAAAAAAAAAGGAAAGAAAAAAAAGAACCTTGACCTAAACTTGATTTCTTATACAAAAATTAATTAAAAATGGATCATTAACCTAAATATAAAACATAAACTGAGAAAACATATAGAAGAAAACATAGGTGAAAACCTTCTTGACATTGGGTTAAGCAAAGAGTTCTCAGAAATGACACCAAAGGCACAATCCATGAAGGAAAAAAAATGGATAAATTGGGTATCATCAAAATTGGAAATTTTTGACAGTGCAAACAACACTGCCAAGAGAATGAATAGATAAGCTACAGGCTGGAGAAAATATTTGCAAATTACATGCCTCACAAAAAAAAACCCAATTACAAAACATATAAAAGACTCCTATCATGCAATTATAAGACAAAAACCTCATTTTTAAAATGGGCAAAATATCTGAACAGACATTTCAGTAAAAAAAATATAGAGAGATAAAAATAAACACATGAAAAGACAAGGAAATGCAAATTCAAGCCAAATGAGATACCATGAAACACATACTAGAATGGCTAAAACGAGTAAGTACATTCACATGTACATCCATGCATACATAAATGATAATGCCAAGAGCTGGTAAGGATGGGGAGCATCTCTCACTTTCATGCACGGCTGCTCAGAATTCAGAATGGCACAGCCAATCTGGGAAACATTTTGGCAGTTTCTTACCAAGCTAAACATGCATATACCACTCCTGTGGTAAGAATGGACTGACCCAGCCATCCCATGCCTACACATTCACCCCGGAGAAATAAAAACTTATGTTCACGCAGAAACTTGTACATGATGTACAGCTGTTGGATCCATAACTGTCCATTTTTGGAAACAACCCAAATGTCCATCAACAGGTGAACAGATAAACTGTGGTACACCCATACAACGAACGATTACTTAATGAAGACACGTAACAATACACACAACAAAATGGATGGTTCTCAAGGGAGTTATGCTAAATGAATAAAAGTCCATTTCAAAAAGTTATATATTATATGATTCCATTTATGCCATTCTGAAAATGTCAAACTCCAGTGGCAGAGAAGAGATCAGTGGTTACCAGGAGTTGGATTAGGGGAAAGGTTCCACTTAAACTATGTAACAGCTTTGAAATTGTTCTCTGCTCTGACTGTGGAGATGGTTACAAGAATCTATACACGTGCTAAAACTCACAGAATTGTACATCTTAAAAAAAGTCAGTTTTAACTGGAGGGTATTATGCCAAGTGAAATAAGTCAAGCAGAGAAAGACAGTTATCATATGGTTTCACTCATATGTGGAACATAAGGAACAGTGAAGAGGACCATAGGGGAAGGAAGGGAAAACTGAAGGGAAAGAAATAAGAGAGGAAGACAAACCCTATGTGACTCTTGACTTTGGGAAACAAACTGAGGGTTGCGTAAAGGGAGGTGGGGGGTAACTGGGTGATGGGCAATAAGGAGGGCATGTAATGTGATGAGCACTGGGTGTTACATGCAACTAATGAATCACTGAATAGTATATCAAAAACTAATGATGTACCATACGTTGGTTAATTGGATTTAAATTTTTTAAAAAGTCAATTTTACTTTATATAAATTTTTAAAAAGTCTTTTTTGATCACATGTCAAACTTTCCTAAGTTTGTAGTTTTCTCATGCAAGTGTGTGTGGTTTTGTGTGTGAGTGTGTGTGTGTGTGTGCATTTTGTCCCTGTGTGTCATTCTCCATTCATCTGTGCAATCACCAGTAGGAGATCCTTCCAGTCTAATGGAAGGAACAGACGCTTTGGGGGCAAATCAGAATTTAAATTCTTGCATCCCAAATTTATTTAATTATTAGTCACCTACTATATGCTAGGTATGTGCTGGGTTCTAGGAATAGAAGGGCAAGTGAAATAGATGTTTTGACAACAAGACACTTAAAATCTCATGACGAATTCAAACAGTAAGCAGATAAACATGATAGTAGATAAATAAAATGGTTATAGACTGTTAAGGGCTATCCAGAAAATAAACAGGGTGATGACCTAGAGAAGAGTGAAGGAGGGGCTGAGGGGACATTGAGACCTGAAGGATGGCCATGAACCATCCGTGCAGAGCCCTAGGAAAAGAGGCATTCTTGGTGTAGGGAACAGTGAGTGTGAGAGAGCAGAGGGGAGAAAGTCTCTGGTGCATTCGAAGAACAGTAAAGATGTCAATGTGGCTGGAGTGCTGGGAGGAGACAGAGAGGCTGCCGCGTCATGAAGCCTCAAAAGACCATGGTATACAATCTGGCTGATTTTCATTGCAATGGGCAGCCATTGGTTTTTGTGGTTGTTTTTTGCTTCTTTAAGCAAGGGAGCAGCCATGATCTGGTCTATGCTATCAATGGGACCTTTGGAAAATTCTTTTAACCCTGAATCTCAGTTTCTGCATATGCCAAATGGGAGTAATACCTACTGAGCAGTACTTCTGTGAGAAATGTACACGTGCGTGTGTGTCGAGAATTGCGCAGGTTACAGAAGATGCTCAATTAGATAAGGGCTTCCCTTCTCTCTATGTGTCTCTTTCTCTCTGTGTATGTGTACCCCTTTATTGCTTTTCTGTTTGTGTGAGCTTCTGTCTCTTTTTTCTGCCATTCTATCTTTCGTTGAACTCTGTGTGACCTTGGAAGGAAAACCTGAGCAAGTCCTCATGCACTAGCATGGTCAAAGCCTCTGGTTTCTGCTCTCTTTGCCCACTCACAGCTCAGATTCATTTTGGGTGAACCATATGAAGCGGCTGTGTTGGTAGATCACAACTGATTGAATTAGGTTGAACCAATTTCAGGGGACTGAGCTTTGCAGCGCACGAAAACATGACTATCACGGATCTCGGTGGTTACTTCATCGGCTATGGATTAGATTATTTTTGAGACCCATTATGGTTCTAAATTCCGTAATGAAGCCCGTGCTGATCAAAAGCATAGTCTTTCTCACTGGTATAAGTGAGCATCCATCTCTCTTGCAAACTGCTTCAATCACCGACAAATTTCTGGGAGGCTCTTTCCAGAGTCACAGCCCCGATATACAAAAGAACTTTCCCAAATACTGTACTCTATATCAAAAGCATTCAATCCTTGTTATCTTTTTATTAGGCAAATTTTATGGTTTCATTGCATGAAACACTATTTCTATCACTTCCTTGAGGATAGGCTTGATAGAGGGTACAATAGAATTAGAGAATCAAGTCTTAACGAATTCAGTCAGTTGATAAAGTTCTAGTTTTCATGTTCAATTTGAGGCACCTAATTTATGGTTCCTTGAGGATAATGTGTAACATCTATAAAATGCATTTTGAACAATGCTTTTTAGCCCACTAATCAGTTGTTTGAAATAGAAATCTATTCTCCACTGCTTTCTAAGCAAAGCCAAGTTACTTTATCTGTCCATGAGCAAGAATAACATTATTGTGTGTTAGCTGAATGCTGTCCTACAACGTTAAGGGTAGGTGTACATATAGTACTATAGTTTAGCATGACAAAATAATGCTTGATGTCATTTTGGCAAAATAAATAAAAATAAACAGGTAAAAATTTAAAAAGTTACAGATCTCGAAAGCTCATTTCCTGAAGAGCAGATTGCAACTCCTTCTCTTTTCTCCTGCCCTGTGCTACATCTGCTTAACTCCACATCCCAAAGCACCGACCTTCCCCAGACAGGTCACTTAAGCAGGTCACATTTAGTTCCGAAGGGTTTTCATTACCACCATTAATCTTTCCCCAGATCCTCATGAGGAGTTAAAGCAGATATCAGTACAAATAAATATGCCGCTTATTTATTCATATCAAAGCTCCCTTCTTCTCAGCAGGAAGTGAATTTTGGCCTCAGTCTCCAATCTCCCATTAGTGATGAATCAAAGGACTACAGCAGGGAGAGCTTGAAAATATTAAGGTTTAGGAGGCCTCCAGGGCCCGGCTCTCCTCTGCTTTTTCGACTGAGTCTTTCTTTCTTCGGGATGTGGTCGTGGAGCTCATTGGTAACTGTTGAGGTGTTGCATGGTGGGAGTTCAGAGTGAAGATCAATGACACAACAAATATGATGATTTTTTTAAGGCACCCTCTTCTTAATCCAATCAATAACAGCTTTAATGCGATCTTGTGATGCAAAGTTCTTCCGCACATTGCTCCCAGGCTCTGTTTAATCATGTCTCCTCTTCCTATTTGAGTTCTCATGGCTGAACACTGTGCTGCTAATCCCCCAGCAAAAGGAATTGCTTTATATTGTCTCAAATTGCTTTGCAAAGAGTCAGTGTCTCCAGCCTGCCCGTAAACTAAAATATCATTGCCCAAACCCCTCAAACATTCTTCATCCTTTCACAAGAGAGAATAAATACCTTTTATGTGTCTACTACCCCATAGTTACAGGGCATGGTGGTGGTAATGGGTTGTGGGATTCACAATTTCCTAATAGAAAAATAGAAACTGTTTTGAATTTCAAACCCAGAGAAAGAAATGAAGACAAGGTAGAACATGTCAGAGATTGCTACAGCCTGTATGACACGAAAACATTGGATAAAAAATGAAAACTTCAGCCTGCTTCTGTGATGTTCAGCTGGTAGAGTGCTGATGCCCAAATGGGATGGGAGGTTAGGAAGGCAGAGTCATACCCATTATGGAGACAAATCAGACCAGGTCAGGACCCCAAAGACTAGCTATAGCCATTGGTTCCTAAGAAAGAAGTGATCCCAACCCACAGCCTTTGTGCACTGAGAGTAAGCACTCATTCATGCCATCCATTCTGTTTTTATATTTTTGCATTATATCCACATATCCACCTACAACTTTTAGTTCCTAAGCCTCTTTGTTCCTTCAACAAATAATGTGTTCTATTTTGTCCTCATCTGAGCACATGGTTTGAAATAATTTACTCAGCTTACTTATAAATTATTCTGGGTCTAATGTTTCTGCCCGTTCTTCAAGAGAATTTCTGACCTTTCTCAGAGTTTATCTTTCCTACCATAGATAGTTTCTGTGCATTTTCTTTTTCTCCCTTCACCATAGGGACCCAGAAATTTTAGTATTGAGGTATTTAGAGGGTTCCTCCTCCCTCCACTTAGAAGGAGTGATTTTAAGTGAATTAGCAGATTAGCCTTATTCAATAAAGCTTCCCAAATTCCAAATCCCCCTTTTATGTCCACTATTTTAGAGTTGGCCAATGGCCACTCAGCAACCCATGGCCATACATCCACGTGCAAGGAAAGACACTAAAGCTGGATAGGAATAAAGAAAATTCATTTTCCCTGGCAATGATGTGACATGTTCGTGGCAACCATTTTGGAGAATATGGAGAAAACTGGCAATCCTTAACTCTGGGATAATTTTACTGCCTTCAGTTTCTTAAATAATTCAATGGCTTTCTTTGCTTGAACATCAACATATATAACCAGAGGAAACTTGAGGCAGCATCAGGGCTAGATTGGCAAATTGATTGTGTTCTCCGAAGAAAAGCAACAGACTCTAGAAAAACAAACAGTGTAGCCGAGACAAGCTTGAAAGTTCACAAGCAATATGGATGCTAATATATCACAAAATATGCCTTAAATTTCTATTTATTTCCCTAACAGATTTCTAAGTTATCTACAACCATTCTTGTTCCACATGAGAAGTTTATATTAAGGCTATGTGAATACTGGACACGAGATAATTATTTGGGAACATATTTATGAAAATAAGATTACTTTTTTAGGGTTTTAGTTCGTGATTTTTCCTTCAAGGTTTGACAACTGACTAATAATAATGCCAATAAACACCAACAATAACATATTTGTCATTCCACTATAATAGCTAAGTGGAAGCAATTTTAGCTAAACATGATCATCTCTTGAAAACAAGATTTGGATTTGCGAGAGATGAAAAAAAGGTTCACGTTTTTCCTAATAATGGGAAAGAGATTATTTTTGAGACCCAAAGACAACATAAGTTGTTTTGAATTGGGCTTCATCTCATTATTGATATATTTTTATTTGCTGAACTGCAGCAGAGTTATGATCTTCTCTGGTTTTCTGTTGAGAGTTTTATCTTTCCATTTTTATAGTGTATGCTTTTTCAAAAGAGTAAACTTCCAGAGCAATTTGTTTAAGAAGATACAGCTACTGAATATCAAGATCACTGAGAAACTTTTGTGAATACAATACAGCTTTTTCCTGAGAACAAAGCTTTGTCCTTGGCTCTTCACCTCTGATAGCATTTTGGAGAATTTGGCTCAAGGCTGCTATGTACAGTTGGGTAGGTTGTTCACTGCACAAGGGCCTCTGGCCAAGAGATAAGGGGGCTGAAATCTGGCCCATGCTTCACTTGCACAGCTGTGTGTCCTGGCATTGGGCTGCATCCACCTGGAGGAAGGAGTGCCTTTTCCTAATTCTCAGAGAGGCATTTATGCACTCATGTCAGCCTTTATTTAGCTTGGCAAAACTCTCACATGTTAAGATAAATTTTTGCTCTGTAAGGTGCAGAAAGAAGACTGCCTCCACAAGCAAGATGTGGGATTGTAGGTATGGAAGGAAGAATTCCTCTTAGTGAGGCAGACCTAGCTCTCGACCTCAGGCTAAGCCAAAACTCCTTCCAGACTATTTCCTTATCAGTAAATTAGCTATAATAATGTTTATATAGCAAGGTAAAGTGTATCCTATGCTGGCTGGTAGTTAACAGACCTGCAGTGCTTCGTGGTAGTTGTTGCAGTTGCTACTGCTACTGTTTTATTGTGCTCTGATGAATATCTCTTCCTTCCCCCCACTTCCCAGTTAGGCTTGTCCCTCTGCCAGAATGAGCTCTCCCATACATAGATGTGCAGCTAGGAACACTCGGAAGGCAAGGACACAGCTCAACCCCACTCTGTCTTCTGTCTGCCATCCATACACTAAGATAGGGAGGCAGAGCCTTTGACTTTTCCCCAGAGAAGCTAAGGTGTGCTGCAGAAGAGCTGACTTCTTATCCTGGACTAGTGTTCTCAGGCTGAGGGGAGTCTGTGAACTGCTATAATGATGGGAAATATTTGAGGGTTTGTGAGCCTCTGCAGTTCTGTGAGGAGTGGGTCTCTAGCATTCGCTCCATTCTGAAAGTGCCTCCTACCCCAAGGTTAAGACCTGCAGCTCTGGACTCAAGAGACAGGGAAGGAATTGGGGAAGATTAGTTCTCTCTTATTCCAGGAAATGGAGTTCTGATCTGGAATGAATGTGTCAAGAACTGCCCTGTCCAGCTCTTTGCCTCCTATTTATCTCTTTCTATAAGACTTGGGCTGTCCAACTAAGGCTGCTGGTTCTTACTAATGCAGGGTAATCGCCCCTAACTTGAGCTGAAGCAAATACTTGGCATACAGTGTCAACAGTATCAACTGCTGCTTTCTACATGTGCGGTCGGTCCTCTGCATGAATCCTTAATCTCTACTATCCACTTTCTCTTCCTAGATACTTATTTACTTCTTCCACTTGGTATATCCATTCTCCCTCAGTTCTAACTGCTAGAGTTCCAGATATCAGCCCTGGCTTAGGAATTGTGCTCCATGCCTGCCACTGAGACCAATCTCCATGCTTGCCCTCTGTCCACTCTGCTTCCTGATCTCACGGTTCTAATTCTTTGCCTTAGTCTCCTGCTCCAAGCACAGGCTTTTAAAATTAATCATGTTATTCAGCAATACATTCCAATAACCACATTTCCATTCTGGGATTGAACAATAGGTCATTGAGGCCTGTAGTTTATGATTCATCTTGGCTTCTTCCCAGTACCTCAATGTGAATTGCAATCTTGGTGAGCCAGACAAGGATTTAAATGTCCTTCCAAAAAAAACCCCAAAAAACAAAAAACAAAAAAACAAACAAAAAAAACAGTGTAAGTAAGATCAGAGGTTTCAAATAAAGCAAATACACCTGCTTGATCTTGGGGCAAGCCCATGCATCAAAGAGCCGTGTGTTACATCACCTGTGTTCGTGGATCTGCCCTCATATTCACTCCTACCCCGTGAGTGGAGCACTCCACTACTGTACATTTTTATCCCTCTTCTCTGTACCTCCTGCATTTTCAACAAGGATTACATTTATCTTTGCATGGATGTTCTGCTAGCTCCTCACACTCAAAATGTCCAAGCCCTCAATTCACTGTCTTCTTCCAAAATGGCCTGTAAGCTCAGATGCATTTTCACATTATTGTCAGAACAATCTTTCCAATATGCAACTTTGATATAGTTGTTGGCTACCCCAGAAAGTTCCAGTAACATTCCATTCCCATAGAACAAATTCCAACAAAGTGAATTCTATATCCCTTCCCGCAAAAGGAATTCTCATCCAAACCTCTTCCGGTCCTAGAGAACAAACTCCAAACTTCTCAAGATAGCATTTGAGACCGCAGTCTACTTTAGCGGGGGAGGACCATGCTTTTGCCAACCATAACTTGGAAGGATGCTCTTCTTACTGAGTGTACATTCCATGGCCATTCATAAATATCAATGTATCTATATAATTTAACGATGCACCTGTGTAACTTGCTGCTTTCTGGCACCATGCATGGCCCACGGAAGATGTTTAATAAATATCATTTTATTTCCTCATACCTGTGCCCTGAGGACAATTTTTCAATATTTAACTCCAACACAGAATCTTTGATTTCTATTTATTATAAATATTTTTATATCATAATATTCTGAGCGTTTGATGACCATGGCTCAACAACCACACAGCTTTTTTTTTTGGTCTGAGGTCCATTTTCTTCCTCTGACAAACATATTATTTGCTCTCCTTGTTTTTCCTTAACTGTGTTTGCTTAGAGTACAGAATAGCACTGGAATCTACCATCCATGTTTCTGATATGCGCTAGAATTAGGCATCTCACAAATCCCACTAATATAGAGCAAACCTTTACCTCTGGATGGTGAATCTCCAGAAATTGGGGATGGGTAGGGGGCCAGCAACAGCTGGTCTAAATAGCACCAATTCTGACAGCCTTGCTGAATTTCACTTCCATCTTAGGTCCCTCTCACCTTGAGGAGAGTGGCCTGCACCCATATCTTGGCTGCAGATGTGTGCTACTGTCCATATACAACTCTGGCTAATGCAGGAACCCAACGGTCTTCCCTTGTAATCCCTTAGCAAAGCAAAGCTGAAACACCATGAAATAAAACAAACAATAAAGACTTCACCAAATACGAAAGAGGAACAAAAATACAACAAAGAAAGAACAAGAAGCCTAAACTTGGTCATGATTATACCCTATAGACTTGTGGTATTTCCTAGCTAGTACTTCACCGTTGCTGTTCATTGCCCATCCTTGTTGGAAGTAGAAGTTAAGAGCAAGATGGCCTCCTTGCAAAACACACACACACACACACACACACACACACACTATATATATATATATATATAAATTATATAAATAGTACTTCCTGGTAGTCTTGTCTAAGGTTGATGCCTAATCTCTTGAGGACTTTTGTTAGTCAAGTTGGGGTTATGAGTATCAAAAGCAATCATGTCAAGATCTTCTCTAACTGCGTGAGAGAGGATGGAATGCCTTCTTTGTACCAGGACAAAGCTGTCAACATCTCGGGAAGCTTGGCACCTTGATAGAGGAAGCGATGAACATTTGTTTATTACAACATTCCTAAAATGCACATATGCTCTCTGGGATTTGGGGCTGGAATCATTAGGTTTCTACTCCCTGAACCCTTCAGCCATTTTTGGTCAGCTTATCTTATACTTCTGTGAATAGTTGATTGATTACCCCATTAGAATGCTTACCTAGGTTTCTTGAATTCTTTCAAAAGCTGAATCTTGCTTTCAATGAACAAGCTGCCCTCCCTATCTGAAAGTAGGATGTTCCTATGAAAACTTTCATGAGCAAAAATGGCCTGAAATGAAGAAGCAATTACCACTAATTTTCACAGGAAAATTTTTAAGCATTCCTAGATCTGAAAAATCACCCCTCTTAAGCTTTTCTGATACCATAGTGCATATCTTGCTAATGGATGTACAAAATAAGTCGACATAAAGCACAGATGCTCACAGACTGAAGTTCAAAGCTCTGGCGGCTGGATGCCCAGATGCCGAGTGTGGTTCCCAGGTAAGGAGCTAGGTGGCGCCACGCTGGGGGCTCTTCTCAGAGCGCCTGCTGCCTCCGAAGACGCTCACCAAAACCTATTTTCCTGTTTGGCCTTTTTTTGTAAAAGTGAAAATCCTCTTCGGATTTCTTTCGGTTAGTGAAGACACGTACCCATGTAGGGCTTTTCGTAACACAGACTTTAGAAAAGTGGGGCGTCCGTGTATCCTTGAAACTTGCTGATCTAACCAGCCATTCTGCCAATGGATTCACTACCATCATCTACAGCACGGCCTTCCTTTCCGAGACATACTGACCAAGCACGTGTCACCTCATCCAGTCTACTCTTGACGGCGTGACCAGAACACCTGCAGAAAAGCTCCCTAGCTGATGACCTCAGATCCTAACTGAAGCTTGACCCAAGTGAGTACCGTTTCAAACTTCTATTGACTCCTGACCATTACGACACAATAATTAATCAATTCATAATTCAATACCAATCTATTGAGTACTCACTGTGCCACAGAATCTACTAGGTTTTTTCCCCCTGATATCTCCTATTTCATCCACACCAAGAAAATCACGCGCTCTTTGTTTTGCATTATAGTTTTTTACGTAGCGTGGCAAGCAAATTGTTGCCTTATAAAACCACGACTCCTATGAAGTAAATATAATGTCCAATCCAGAATCCCTTACTTCTGTAAGGCAGGTATGTAAGGAAAACAAGAAAGTGTTAAGTTCGACTTATATCTAAGTGTCTCATCATTTAAAAAAATAAGAATAAGCCAGCATTAAAATGGCTCAGTTGGTTAAGCAACTGCCTTCGGCTCAGGTCATGATCCTGGAGTCCCTGGATCGAGTCCCGCATCGGGCTCCCTGCTCGGCGAGGAGCCTGCTTCTCCCTCTGACCCTCCCCCCTCTCATGTACTCTCTCTCATTCTCGCTCTCTCAAATAAATAAATAAATCTTTAAAAAAAAAAATGACACTAAAGAGAAATTGTTTGAGAATTGCTAAATGACAAAAAAACACAATCAGGATCCATTTTCAATTAATAATTAGCTCTTCCACTGGCTTCTACAAACAACTGAACTGCATTGGGCAGGAAAGCCAATATTTAGAGCCATAGCTGTGTGCACACGTAGTTCTGGACAATTTATTATTCCGTACAGTAAATGGCTGGCCCATAATTCACAGGCTGAGAGTTAATGAGAATATCTGTCCTTAATACCCATAAGAAAGATAAGGACCGGCATAATGTGGTTTATCCAGTACTTCTCAGCCCTTCAAGGGCAGGAGTGAAAGCTTCCGACAGCAAAATGCAACAAGAAATATTGTACTGACCTACAGACTTCCCTCTCTCCCATCAAACCAATCCATGTGTACAGGCATTAAGGAACAATTCATTCTGAATAACTGTTCCCAAATAACTAGATCCTTTATAATTGCTGGCATAATTAACTTAATGATATAATTGTGTTGTTCCAAATAAGAAAGGGGTAGAGTAGAGAGGATAATTTATTTCTCCCTCATAACTTAGCTGGCAAAACTAGAATATATACACATATATAATATTACAGAATTGCATTCAAAACCATATATAAAATATATATCCTATATATATTCTCTTCAAAACTATATAAGCATCTGTCTCTATTATATATCTATACATATGCACGATACATAATATACATACACATACGTTACATATATACAAATGCACATATACATAACATATATTACACAGAGGGAGAGGATAGGAGTGAGAAACAAATTAAACAGGGAGAAAGCGCCCCAAATGACTAATTGTTTATCAGTTTATCTGATTTTATTACCAGCCTTTAGAACGTAAATATATGCTGAGGGTTTCATCAGAGCAGTAATAAATATTAATAATTACCAATTGACTACAGGTTTTAAATGGTCCTTCTAAAGCCATGTGTCAGCAATACTGTGTTCCTAGTAAGTACAGAATGGATGTTTGCATTAACGGCTTCTTCTCTGTGGGGGGTTTTAAAGTCAGGGATGTTCTCAATGGTCCATCCTAATGGCCTCTAACTCTCTCTGCTATTTCCTTGAAGGCAGTTGAAGTGTCTTATAAAGAAGATGTGTTACCACTCTGTGCTGAAATGAACCTACCAAATGCCCCACCTTAAATAAAGGCAGACTCGTGTGCGTGTGTGTGTGTGTGTGTGTGTGTGAGAGAGAGAGAGAGTGTGTGTGACCGTGCCTCTGTGTGTGAGAGAGTGTGTATGTGAGTGTGTGAGAGAGTGTGTATGTGTGTGTGAGAGAGTGTGTCTGTGTGAGAGAGAGAGAGAAAGAAAGAGAGTGTGTGTGTGTGTGTTAAGTCAGGCACGCGATTGTGAGGAGTTCAGCAGGACCAGTGTTCATGGACCAGCAGCATCAGCACGCCCTCAGAGTTTGTTAGAGCTGAAAATTCTCAGGTCCTTCCCATTGTCAATCTACTAAATTGTTGGAGGGGAGCCCAGGAATCTGTGTTCGCAAGCTCTGCAGGTGATTTGTTTGCTCACCAAAGTTTGTGAATTGTCGGTCTAGAGTTTTTCTTGACTCAATATTGTGCTGTGAACAGAGTGGGTATAATCAAGCAGGTGCCAGAGACTTCATAATGTGATCGCTGGCATTTTAGATTTTATATAAATGGTCCACAGGATCAATGGCATTGCTTGTACAGGAACGGAAGAGTTTGATAGTGCCTTTTATGAAGGACATGCTCATGGGATCCAAAAAAGTAAAGTGGTATTAAGAGTCTTTTTGTCCCTCTCCTGCATTGTGGCTTATGTGGCAAGGAATAATTCATTTTCTTCTGAGTTTAATCACACTTCAGTCAGACTACAAGAAATAGAGTTTGAGTATTCGTGTTAAAATTCTATTCCTTCAAACAACTGTGTCTGAGGAGAAATGAAGAAAATGCCAGATAAGAATACAAAAGTGACATGGTCGGAGTTTGTGCTCATTTGCTAAGAAAGGCTTATGTATGTACTTAACTGTACTGCCTGCAAAATTCAGGCCCCACATCACTGTTGGCAGTTATGTTCCTACATGGTCAGCTAGCTGAGGGAGGGACACTGAGCATGCTCCATTTTGCATAGACAGTGTTCATTCCCCTTCCCCTTAATCTGTTGTCTCAAAGGCAGTCAAGAGTGGTGTCTGCATGCCGAGCAAGTGTGAGCTACCTTGCAAGCATTGGCAAGGTAAACAAAGAGAGGGTGTCGAAGCTAGTGATTGGAAAAATCATGACAGCCTTCTCAAGCTGTCGGAGAAGAGGATGACAATCTCAGACTCTACTCTGTCTGCCTGAGTGAGAAGAGAGAAAAGAAAACAAGGTACGGAGTGACCTTGGAGAGGTTTTCCTTTCCAGTCCCTGGCCTCGTCCTTCTTGGCTAAGATGGGAGAAAAAAAATATTAAGGCTTCTAATTGAGGGAGAAGAACAAGGAAGTTGCCTCGTTTTTTTAATTTTTTAAAAATTTTAAAATGATTTTATTTATTTATTTGGCACAGAGAGAGAGAGCACAAGCAGGGGGAATGGCAGGCAGAGGGAGAGGGAGAAGCAGGCTCCCTGCCCAGCAAGGAGCCCGTTGTGGGGCTCGATCCCAGAACCCTGGGATCAGGGCCTGAGCTGAAGGCAGATGCCCAACCGAATGAGCCACCCAGGTGCCCTGATGTTACCTCGTTTTTAATACTACCTCCTTGGAAGCCCCTTCCAAGGACTCTAGGTATCCTTGGTTCTAAGCCAGGCCTGGGTGAGGGCTATCTATTCAATAAAGTTGTGTATCTGATGCTTTTCTTTTTTCACTTCTAGATCAGGGTGCGTACAGTTTCTTGCCTGCTTTGCCTTAATTTCTGGGCTGATGGAGGTTTTGTTAATATGTGAGATGAATGTGGTTGGCTTCACGCCACAGCCTGAGATCCATAATTTCTCCACCCCGACCCATTCCACATGGCTTCAGCCACCATTTACCACTGAATACCACCCAGACTTCCAATGGGCAGAAATTTTATCAAAATCCATGTTTGCCACAGCGGGCACACACCCAGCTTTATTT
>NC_138371.1:163434534-163494071 GCF_054177405.1 Leptonychotes weddellii | reverse complement strand
CCACTCCAGCAACCCTCAGTTTGTTTCCTGAGATTAAGAATTCCTCATGTCAGTGAGATCATATGACACATGTCTTTCTCTGATTGACTTATTTCGCTTAGCATAATACCCTCCAGTTCCATCCACGTCATTGCAAATGGCAAGAATTCATTCCTTTTGATGGCTGCATAATATTCCATTGTATATATACACCACATCTTCTTAACAGTTTGTGTTTTTACAACTCCCACCCCACCCCCCAGGTAAGCCATTGTTTCATAACTGCTCAATATCACACATTTTCCCAGAGTAACGGTAATGAGAACGAGCAGACAGAGCTTTGGTCAAATAGACTGAGACACAGATGATCTTCATTTTCTTAAGCCTTAGGGTGGGGTGCAGTGTTAGTCACAGTGCTCCACATAGAGGAGTCTGTGGGGATTGTTTGTTGAATGAATTGTTGAAAATATTTGTTGGATACTTGGTACATAACTAGCAAGGAGCTGTAGCAGATGTGAAATGAGAAGAGCATGGATAGGACTTTGAAGTCGGGCTGAGGATGCCAGGAACGCGACCATCACTGTAATCTCACAGTTAACGGTTATTTATTAACTATAACTCAGGGAAGTCACTCGAACCCTTTGACGAATAGATGGTAAAAAAAATAGGGGAATAATTATACTCTGCATAAAAATACACTAAAGTTACAAATGCCTAAGGCACTTCATTCGTGGATCGCCTCAGCTCAAAAGTTGTACCACACTGTGCCTGTAATTAGCAATATTGTATTGAACGCTTAAACATTTGTTAAGAGGGTATCTCTTGTTAAGCGTCCTTACCATCATAAAAATAAATAAATAAACAAACAAATAAATGTATGTATGTTATTCATAACAATTAATTTTTAAAAAAGCAAACTACTGCTGGAGTGAGTTATACCTGTGTGCTAAGTATCTGTATCAGTAGGGATCTAACAAGACAAAGTTAGCACATAATTTCTGGCATGCAACTGGAAGAGGTCTCAAATAATCTTGTCGAAGGGCAAACATCCTAGCAGGGGAGGGCCTTGTGGTCATAAATTGTATTTTGGTGACAAAGGGGTGATTATTTTCATCAGAAAAAAAAAAAAAGACCAAAGCTGGTGCAAGGTTGCCTTGGAAGTATTTCTCAGTGACACCCCAAAGGAAGCTTATCCTTAGAGAAAGCTGCAATTCTTTTGATGGATTACAAGTGGAAGGATTCCCCTTAAAGATGTTAGAGACTTTCCAAGTCCCACAAACAATTAGCTGCAATCGTGTAATCAGTCATCTCCAAATGTTATCCCACCTAGGCTCATAAAACTTCTACTTAATGATTTTGTCAGGCAACTCCACCCAAGGGAGTTTCCGCCTGAAGAAAGTAGTGGGGCAATAGACATATGCTAAGAATCTTCCTAGTTAAGGGACTGAAATAACAAGCAAAAGACAATTAACACATATAATCAGCACTCTGGAAATTTGCCGTCTTCGAGGTTTTAAAATTCCCCTTTTAAAGATTTAGATTAACACCATATTGTCACATTTACTTTTCAAAGGGATATAAACAGAACTTTTGTGTTATATGATTTTCGTTTGTAAACTGAGGCTCATAAATGTTTCCCATTGGATAATTAATTGCTGCCCTTTCATGTAGGTAGCAGGAAGAGAAAGGAAAATTCTAGTCTCTGTGATTTTAACATATATTTTTCTTATAACCTCTGGGCTCCAAAAAAAAAAGGAAAGGAACAGAGACCAACTTGTAGTTCTGACTGATTGACAATAGGATCTACTGCTGGCTTATGCTCAGAATGTGTACCTGGAAATTTGGAAGAATTTGCCTCATACAAATCAAACAAAAATCAGTTGCTACCCTGATTTCATTAACTATAATAGCATTTATTACAGTGTCATTTCTGCATCTCAGATGAAGCTTTTATCTCAAAATAGAATGTGTCTTCCTCTCTATCTGAGACCTGTTTCATGGTGAAACAGCTGCCTACACTCATAAAAGAAAAAAAAAAGCTTTTTAAAACTCGGAGGCTATATTTAGTACACAAAGCCTTTATTGAATACATTACCATATTCTTTGTCAAGCCTTTGGTTCCAACATACAAGGTGAATAGAAGAAAGGTACACTTTGCTGGATGAAGAGAGCGAGCAAGCGAGCCACTGCTCACGGAACCCAAGGCACTACTGCCAAGCCCAAGAAAAATGCCGGAAAAAAAAAAAATCACAGAATGTTAGTGCCAGAGGGATCTTACAGTCATCTACTGGAAACATTACTAAATGCTAGTGCAGGAGGGTTCTTAGAGTCACCTAATGCAGCCTTTCCACTCTAGAGATGAATAGATTGAGGCGGAAGCTGAGAAAGATAATGCGTTGGCTACTGTGTGTTTGAAATATGGCTAGTGCAACTGAGAGATGAATTTTAAATTTTGGTTACTTTAAGTTCCAACTTCAATTTCAGTAGGCTCATATGGCTAGTGGCTACCTGTCGGAGACAGGTCGGAGGCCCTTTCTAGATCTTTCTCTTCAACTGGGTTTAAAGTCCTGGCCAAGGGGTTAAAACTCGAATTAAAAAAGGACAAAACTCATTCAAAACTAACGAAATCCGATATACTATATGCTGGCTAACTGAACATAATAAAAAAAATGGGAAAAAAAATTAACGAAATCCTCAAGACCTTCTGAAACCATCTGCGAACATGACAGGCATTCCCAGGGAAGGCGATCAATGAAACAAAGACCTAAAACACACAGAAACATTTGTGAGGACTTAAATTCTGCCCCACGAGGTGCACAAAGGGTGACAAAGAACCAAAGTGGCCCCCGAGACCAGCCAGGGAACACACTCGTCATTCTGACCCCTCAACCAGAGAGAATTCTGTCTGAACGGACATGGTGTGAAGGAAAGCTTGTTGAGATGCAATCAAGGCTGAACAAAAGGGAAGCCACTGAGTAAGATGGCGAGGTTGGAAAGACCGAGATCATCCTGCCCATCTCCCTTGCACATCACGCTCAGAATCGATGCTGGGAGGTTGAGTGGGCAGTGGACACTAATCAAGTATATTGGATTTTTATCGCTATGTTAGCAAGTTGGAATACGACCTTGGGAAGCACACATAACTGGCTATCTCACTTGCTTCGTCGGCTTGAAGAAATGGTAATGAGACTTGGTTTCAGGTGCTTGGGGAAGCGTAAGATGAAAGTGTAAGATATCATCGTCGCTTGTTCCCTTTTTCCTTTTCTATCAGGCCATACTTCTCTCCCCAGTTAATAAGACCAATCACTTTCTAACCATAGCCTCATGTCTTGTTATAGAATCATCCTTTGAAAACACTCAGGCTTAATGCTTTTTTTAGCTTCTCTGAAAATATAACAATTGGAGCTAAAATTAGTGTTGTTCGTGTACTCAAGAGAAAAAGCTTTACAATATTTAAAGAAGGAGCAGGACTGTGTGAGGAAGTCCGCAGAATCTGAAGAAGTAAATGTGAGTAAACGTTGAATTAAGAATAACCTGAACTCTTCTTAATTAAAGTTCAAATGATTATGATTCTGGAGGTATAATTGCAAGTTATTGTAATTTCTTTCACTTCTACTATTTTTCTGCATGCCAGAAAATGTGCTTATTTTCTAACTTCAAGGTTACTTTAGAGTAGTTATCTTTCAAAAGCACATTATTGTAATATGACCTGTGTGTTACTTTCCTATCCAATTTTTTTTCCCCATTCACTCTTTTAGTTTCATCTATTTAGGAAACTATACAGTGCTTGCTATATATCCAATGCTATTCTTAGCACTTTACAAATGTTAAGGCTTTTACTCAACAATGTTAGGAGGTAGGTACTGTTCTTATGTCCAACTTATACAGGAGGAAGCTGATGCCAAAGGAGATGAAGAATCTTGTCCCAGCCCTGGCGTTCCTCACGGTGAAGCTGGGGAATGAAAACAGCTGGTCTGGGTCTCTCAACCGCTAGACCATGCGGCCTCATTTTCTATATACGCTTATGTCAAATTTAAAACTAGTCTTTGTAAAATTAACTGGCTTGAGAAACTTTTTAGTAGGCCACATTTTTTTCTCCGTGTTCCTTGCTCATGCCTTGTACCCACACTCACTTCAATTCCAAAGAGTCTCATACACGTGAGTCATTTGTCTCAAAAAGAGCTAAACTGTCACTGGGACAAAGACCCAATGGAGAGAAAACATCAGTACCAGTGTCTGTGTGGTGTGGTTCTTTTTGTTTGTTCGTTTTGGTTTTTTTACTTTATTGTTTCTGAAATGTAAAGGACGGAAATGGAAAGATGGCGGACTACAAGCCACGGGTGGAGGAGATCCACGGAAGAGGAGAAAGAACGACAGAAGGAATAAGGAAATGTAAGAAAGACACAACCTGTCAGCTTTGCAGAGCCTCTTAAAATGTTCAGTTCTCACAGGACAGATTTAGTAAGCGTTAATTATTTAGAGTCAGTGATTTGAGTTTTTAAAGCACAGGTTGGCCTTCAAATAAATATACCTTATTCTCCCAAAAGGAAGCAGTCTTGGGTGAGGCCGCTGAGCCAGTGAATAATCTTTTGTTAGTTTTATTCACAGCGTGGCAAGGACAACCTGAAGCAGAGAGAGTAAGGCTCCAGCTGGAAATCCACAGACATCACCTAGGAGAGAGATGGGCATGTGGGCAAACACCACCCTCCCTCTCTGTGTTGAGCAAATCCAATGTGAAAGTTTAGAATTTGCGTCCTCACCACTGTCAATATTTAGAACAATTTTAACACCTCCTCCACTCTCATTTGACGGCATATACCTAACTATCTATGCATTGAAATTGCAAGGAATGTGACTTCAATCTCATTAGTTTACATATATATGCACTACATATATACAGACTTCATTTTCTTCCAGTTTTATTGAGATACAATTGACATTCATCACTGTATAAGTTCAAGGTGTACAGCAAAATAGCTTGACTCACACATATTGTGAAATGATCACCACTATCATTTTAGTTATTTAGCACCCAGCCTCTCATACAGATATGATAAAAAAGAAACAAAAAAATTGTTTTTCCTTGGGGTGAGAACTCTTAGGATCTACCGTCTTAACAACCTTCCTCTTAGCTCTTTGTCAGTGTTAACTACAGTCATCATGCATTCCATCTCCTAGCCCTTAGTTATCTTACAAGGTGAAGTTTGTAACTTTTGACCACCTTCCTCCATCCCCCAACCTTTGGTAACCCCCAATCTCATCTTTTTCTACGGGTTTGTTTTTGTTGTTGCTGTTCTGTGTGTTTTAGACTTCACATATAAGTGATAGTGAATCCCTGATATATAAAAAAAGATAATATATCATGAGCAAATATGGTTTATCAGGGAATGGAAGATTTGTTTACCATTTGAAAATGAATCAATATAATTCACTATCTTCTTTAAATGAAGAAGAAATAGTATATGATCATCTCAATAGATGAAAAAAACAATGACAATATTTAATACCATTCATCACTTAAAAATTCCCCAAATTGCAAAGGTGGTTTTGATAGAAGTCTTTCAATACAATTCACCACATTAATAAGTTAAAAAAAAAGAAAGAAAAAGTCATATATTCTCTTAAAAGATGAAGAAAAATCTGTGATAAAATTGAGTTACTCATGATAAATATCACTGGTAAGCTAGAAATAAAAGGGAACTCCCTGAACCTAATTAAAAGTAGTTCCAAAAAAAAAAAAAAAAAAGAGTAGCTCCAAAAATCTAGATCAAAAACATTCCTAACAGTAAAATGTTAGAAGCAATCACTTTAAAATCAAGAGCAAGAGAAGTATGGACACTGTCTGCTTCTATGCAAGTTGTATTCAAGGTTCTTGTTTATGTAGTAATACATGGAAACCAAATTTTAAAATATAAGAATTGGAATGGGAAAAACAAAAGTGTCATCACAGATGATATAATTATCCACACAAAAAACCCAAAATAATTAGAGATATTAAGTTAGCAGTCTGTCTAGAAATAAGATCAATATATTTAACCTATATGCCATTAGTGACGATTGAGAAAATGTATTTTTTAAAAAAAGATATCATTTAAAATAACAATAGAAATATATAGCATCTAGAAATCTAACTAAAGATGTAGGCCATTATGGGAACAATTTTACAACCTTATTGAAAGACACTGAAGTCCTAACTAAACGAAGAGATAGAACATGTTCAGAGATAGGAAGACTCACTATTATAAGATACAGTTCTCTCCAAATTTATCTAAAGATCCATACCCCATTCTTTTTTAAAGCAACTTACTTAGGTGATTCTAAATGTGCATTAAAAAGCAAAATGGCAACCCAGACTACTGAAAAAGATAAATAGTTGGAAAGACTTGCCCCACAAGACCAGGTGAAGGCAATAGCAATGAAAACACTGTAGGATAATTACAGAGATATATAAAACAAAACAAACTCCAATGAAACTGAATAGAGAGACCAGATAGATGATTTATGACACAGATAGCAACACAAATCTCTAAGAACAGAGATGCCTCTTTAAGAAGATGCTCTGGGACAACTGGTTGGTGACATGAGGAAAGAAATGAAATTTGCTTTTTTATTTTTTTAAGATTTTTATTATTTGAGAGAGAGAGAGAGAGCACAAGTGGGGTGAAGGGCAGAGGGATAAGCAGACTCTCCCCTGAGCAGGGGGCCCGACACGGGACTTGACCCTGAGACCCGGGGATCATGACCTGAGCTGAAGGCAGACGCTTAAACTACTGAGCCACCCAGGCACCCCAAGAAATGAAATTTGAACACTACCTCTCACCCCATTTACAAAAATCAATTCTACATGTTTTAAGTATAAAAAGTAAACCTTTTAAAGCTTTTAGTAGAAAATACAGGAAAATATCTTTGTCCCACTGTGGGTGGGAAAGCATTTTTAAAAGGCACAAACAAAAAAACAAAGGTATTAACAGAAAAATTTAATAACATTCCATTAAGAACTTGTATCATTAAGAGATATTCTAAAGATGGTGAAAGATAAGCTACAAAGGAGGAAAAGATATTTACAACATATATAATTGATAAGGTATCTGAAATATGTGCAGAAATCCTAAATGTCAATATGAAAAAGACAAATGATTCAGTAGAAAAATGAGCAAAAGATGTGAATAAACATCTCACATAGTGGAGAACATAAATGATTTAAAATGCTCAACTCAGTTATTAATCAGAGAAATGCAAAATAAGATCATAACTGGATCCCATTTTACACTCACTAGTTTGGCAAAATAAAGGAGCCTTACGCTATCAAGTTTTGGAGAGTATGTGGAACAACAGGAAAGTTCCCTACACTGCCCGAGGAAGGGTTAATTGCTGTCAACCCACTGGAAAGCAATTTGACATTACCGGGTACCCCAAACATGGGCGCACCCTGAGAATCTGCAAGTCCTTATATACAATGGTACATGCACAAGCATCTTGTAAACAACAACTATTAGCAAAATGCTTCAAATAGCTCCAAAGTCCATCCAGAAAAAATACATACACAAATGAAGGTAACATGCGGATAACTCTTAGAAATGTTCATTAAAGCATCTCTAAAATGACTACACTGAGTATAATACCATTATATAAACTCAAAAGAAAAACAATACAGTATTTAGGAGAACATACATTTTTTAGAACTTTTAAAAACAAGAAATGATTTTAAAAAGTCAGAGAGTAGCTACATTTCGGGGTTATGTGGGAGCAGGAAGACCACTCAAGTAGCTTAACGGTACTGGTAATAATCTTGCCCTTAAATTTATTGGTCAGCTTATGATTGTTTTTAACTTATTTGCTTCAAAATTTTTCTATATGCAAGTTATGCAAATGATGCTATATTTCTGTAATTCAGAATAATTCTATATATAGATACACACCTTAGATTATGTGTGTATATTTGTTATATATATATATATATATAATAGGTACTATATGCAGATGCATAGAACATACTCTTCTTAAAGAGGGAGGATACAGTATACAATATACATACAATATGTATCTCTAACCTGGAAATCAGCTTTTGTTCTTTTAAACACGATATTCAATAAAATCGTTGCCTTACACCTGAAACTAATGATGTACTATTTGTTGGCTAACTGAATTTAAATTTTAAAAAATCGTTGCATTAGCTATGATTCCTTAAATGCCCTGTTCTGTCCCTTGCCTCTTTCAGCTTCTGGTGGCTGCATGTTTCCATTCTCTGTCTCTTCTCACTGGCCCTCTTGTCTGTGTTTTTAAATTCCCTCTGCCATTCTCATATAATGACAAAGCTGGATTCATGGCCCATAGTCTACAATGATGTCATCTCAACATCTGTAACTCAATTATGGCTGCAAAGACCATTTTCCAAATAAAGTCCTACTCATAGCTTCCAAGTGGACATATTTTGGGAAGAGGGGCACCGTTCAAACCACAACAGCAGGTCACCCATACCCATTTTATTTTAAAGATTATTTAAAAATCTGAGATAATGTTCACAACATATGATGAGGGACAAAACAGTTGTGTGATTCCCTTAATTCAAATACAGACAACATAATCACAGATGTCTGGAAAGGGCATAGCGAGATTATGTTTCATTTTGTGTGTGAGAAAAAGCGGGTTTAATTTTACATTTTTCTGTGTTGTGTGAAGGTGTTTCAGTGAGCCTCTAATTTTTTCTAAACACAAAAAAACTAAGCTCTTTTCTCTTTAACACGAAAATGCTATTGACATGTTTCTTTCTTATATTTTAAAATCTTCACCTACATTTCAACTCAGGGTGACAAAATTTTAAAGGACGCAGATGATACTTCATCGTACACTATGCCATGGCCGGCCTCCCCTGTTAGGCAAAGTTTCCAGGCTTCCTTGAATGTCTTCATGGTTAATTGCGTCCTCTCGACAGGAAGCAGAGGGGTCAGACTCAGATCTGAGTCCAAGGCCAGTGGAGCATTTCTTCTTTTAAAAATAGCTTCTTCTTTGTTTTTATTTTTGCTTGGTCAAAGACATACAAAGAATTTTAAAAGCATTATCTCATTAACAATAACACTCCTGTTGATGTAATGATATCATGAATGAGTTATTGGGATGAAGTACGTGGCCATGCCTTTGTCTTCACTTCATGATTAAAGACAGACAGACAAGGCTGTGGCTTGTCAAGGCCACCCAGTAAGGAAGTGGTGGTCTAGGACTGGACCCGATGTGAAGGCCACTGGTCCTAGGCCACTGGAGGCTGCAGGAGTGAAAATGCAGCATCTCTCATAATTGCTGGTTTTCCTCGGGATTTGTGCAGAGTGAAGTAGAATTGTATAGCAGCAACTTTCAAAGGATAGTAATTTTAGTTGGGCCATGTAACTATCACTTTGTGACTTTTATTTTTTTTTTACCAACTGCCAGCCTTAAAATGTGTGGTAACTGCTATAAGGTCTCTCTAATGGTACCAGGATAATTTAAATGTGTAAATGAAGGAATTGAGAACTTCTGATTATTTCGACTGTCTTCCTGTTAAAGTCATGGCATTTATTATAGGCAAAACACTTGTGGGAGATTTTGCAGTTACTAAAAATTTTTTACACAAAATAATATCTTCTTCGATTTCATTATAGAATAGTATACTGACTGCCAAGAATTTTAAGTTTGATTTATCCCTATGCCTGTGGATTAGGGTAATTGATAAATCAGTTTATCAGTTTATACTCTGGATTATGATATTTAGGAATATTATGAGTTAAATAATAAATGTAGCGATATAAAGCTAAAGAGAATGGAGAAGACGAAAGATAAAAGTAGAAAACTAAAAGACAAGAGAGCTAAGTAAACAAGTGTGAAATATACAGAATTCTGACTAATCTGATAAAAAGAGGGAAATACAAATAATAGAAACGTGGCATTACTATAGAAGCAAAGAGGGGCGCCTGGGTGGCTCAATCAGTTAAGCGTCTGCCTTCGGCTCAGGTCATGATCCCAGGGTCCTGGGATCGAGCCCCGCATTGGGCTCCCTGCTCAGCAGAGAGTCTGCTTCTCCCTCTCCCTCTGCCCTTCACCCCCATGCATGCTCTCTGTCTCTCTGTCTCTCTCTCTCTCAAATAAATAAATAAAAATCTTTTAAAAAAATTATAAGAGAGGAATCTGCACAACCTTATGCAAGTACATTTTAAAATATACATGAAAGGGACAATTTTAAATAAAAATATAAATTACCAAAATTGAACAAAGATTTAAAATAGTTCAGTGGATGAATGATCATAGACAAAATTAATACTTAGGCAAACCTCTATACCTAATTTGAGACTACCAACCCAGATAATTTTACAAATGAATACCAAAAAACCCAAGGCAATGCAAAACAGCTATCTTACTTAAACTATTCCAGAGTTTAGAAAAGATGGAAAATTTCACATTCATTCTACAATGCTTATGTAATATTGACTCCAAAACTGGACAAGGAGAGCTCTCATGCACACACACATACACATATACATATGATCTAAAATTAATCTCACTTATTAATTAAGTGCAAGTATCCTAAATAAAATGCTAACAAAGTATCTAGCAGTGTATTGGCGAATTAGTTAACATACATATGCATTTATATGTGTATATATATGTGTGTGTGTAATTATATACCATTATATATATATGACAAGACTTAATAAACTATATATTATGCTTATTTTCATTTAACGTGTGAAAAAATATCTTGACTTCTTATCATCTTCAACAATAGTATTTAATTAGTTGCATAGTATTCCACTGAAATCACCAATTTAAGGCAAAATAAAGAATTAATTTATTTGTATCAAACACAGAGCATATATGCAGTTGGTATTAGGAAAAAACCAAACACTTGTCAGTTACTCATTTTATGCTAGTTTGAATAAATCCCCAAGCAGCTGTGGAATCAACTATTAATTTTCTATCTCAGTAAGAGACTAAGATAGGGAGAGAAGGTGGGCAGTGGGAGGGAATTCCAAAGATCTGTGGAGCTAAAAGTATTTAAATGTCTGGGCTATTTATTTCCTAAACTAAGAGGTAATAGGAGAGGCAGGGAGGGGGAGAGGCCAGGAATTTGAGGGAGAGTACCGAATGCCAACACAGAAGAAGACAAAATGGCAAGAACTCATACTGTGACAGAACAGTTAGTGCCAATCAAACTCTACTGGTTGCTCCACAAAAGAGAAAAAGCATGATTATTATTCATTTCACAAACTTTTTAAAAAAATTTGGGTCCAGTTGACACACATGATATGTTAGTTTCAGGTGTACAACATAGTGATTCAACAAATTTATGCATTATGCTGTGCTCACCATAAGTGTGGCTGCCATCTGTCCCCATACATCACTACCAAAATATCATTGACTATATTCCCTCTGCTGTGTCTTTTAGTTCCTTGACTTGTTCATTCCATAACTGGAAGCCTGTATCTCCCACTCCCCTTCAACCATTTTGTCCAACCTCTCACCCCCATCCCTCTGGCAAATATCAGTTTGTCCTCTGTATTTATAGGTCTGATCCTGCCTTTTGTTTGTTCACTTTTTTTTTTATATTCTACTTACAAGTGAAATCATATGGCATTTGTCTTTCTCAATCTGACATATTTCACTTAGCATAATACCCTCTAGGTCCATGCATGTTGTCACAAATGGCATGATCTCATCTGTTTTTATGGCTGTGTAATATTCTGTTTCATACATATGTATGTATGTATGTATGTGTCTATACACACCACATCTTCCTTATCCATTTGCCTCTTGATGGACACTTAGGTTGCTTCCATATTTGACTATTGTAAATACTGCTGCATAGGGGCGCATATATCTTTTTGAAATAGTGGTTTTTTTCCTTTGGGTAAATACCCAATAGTGGAATGATTGGATCATATGGTATTCCTATTTTTAATATTTTGAGGACTCTCCATACTGTTTTCCACAGGGGCTGTACCAATTTATATTCCTACCACATATTCTAAAATCGTAATTATACAGAGAAGATTAGCATGGCCCCTGCACATTTCGCAAACATTTTTAAGTTTCTACTATAAGGCAGGCTATAGGAAGGACACAGTCACTTAATGAAGCTTGGAAATCGACACTATAATGAATGAGACCAGGCAAAACATTTATGTAAAAGAAGGCACACAAAAGAGTATATAAGGACTGCATGTGAGACATTTGCAAACTAGATTAGCTCCAGGTAGCTAAATATAAGTACATGAGTTAGACTGATTAGTCCCACATAGGATTAGCCATGATTAATTAATTAGCTTGGATCAGAAGTTTTTCCTCTGTATCAATTGAATCGCCTTTTCATAACACCCTGGGATCGCAGGGGTGCACAGCCCTGACCCAAGCCCACTCAAACAAGCGTTGGGGTCCCATTCCTCCATCCTTGGTGATGGGTCCAGGAGAGGATGCAAGATCCAACCAGGGTTACAGAAATCTTGTCCTGGAAGTTGTATGTGGGCTTTGTAAGACACAAGTTCTCTTTAAACTCTGCTAAACAAAGCAGTTGGAACCTGGGGAGGCCCATGGCCATCTTTCTTGCCATATGGAGAATACTTGTTCACAACAGCAGAGGATGAAGTAAACATAAGAGTGAAAGAGACAAGCTACGATGAGGGATGGATCACGAAAAATGCCCTGCATCTTGTGTGAAGTGAGATACGCTTCAAGCCTTCCCATTTATATGAGATAATGACTTTGTTTTTTGCATTAGTCAAAATTTCCAACTCTTGTAATCAAATACCTCCTGAATATATCTTCCCAATATCTACCCTGTTCCTTAGAGACTTCCGTATGTGAAGAATTCACACAACAGGCTAGCATCACTATTTTTTTATTATAGCATCTCCAATGGCCCTGAGTCTCAATCTACTTCAAACACCCTTGGATCCTTGTCATTACCCAGAACTGTGCACCTATAAAATGCTATCCTTAATAACCCAAGTGCTCTTAATTGCAGAGATACACATATTTGTTAGTGGCTAGATTATGAAAAATCAACAGTGAAAGATTGCATAATATAATTAGGAGTTATAAAAGTTTAAAAAAAAATTTTTTTTAAAGATTTTATTTATTTGACAGAGAGACACAGCAAGAGAGGGAACACAAGCAGGGGGAGTGGGAGAGGGAGAAGCAGGCCTCCCGCTGAGCAGGGAGCCCGATGTGGGGCTCGATCCCAGGATCCTGGGATCATGACCTGAGCTGAAGGCAGACGCCCAACGCCTGAGCCACCCAGGCGCCCCAAAAGTTTAAAATTTTTTTTTCTTATTTGGGATAGTAATATTGAAAAAAGCTCAAGTGTTCAATATAATTTCTAGCTAAACATATGGCATGTAAAATAATAGATCTTGTTAATGATTTTCATTGCCCCTATTTTAAAACACATGGTATTCTTATATATTGATCAGTCTTTAACCAAAATAGACAAAAAGGGAAAACCATATCATTCCAATCCTGCCGAAAGCTAAATATAATTGATCTTTTTTTCTTCACATTTCTTTTAGCCTTATGCTTCATGTTTAGGAAGCATATAGAATTAATTGAATGTGATGAGCTACCGAAATGTTCTGAGATAGCACTGGGATAATAGAGAGGTAAGAGCTGGGCCACTGTTAATCATAACAACATCCCACTTAAAAGCTGGAATGTATCAGCAATCTGCTGTTGCCATATTGATTTCACTTAGCCCTTCTGGATGGAATACGAGGGAGATTTTCCAGTGTAGAATCAAAACAGATGGTAGGGAGGTTGGGGAAAAAATAGTCTTTCAGTATAATGGAAGTCACAGCAAAGCTTTCTGAAAAATATTATTATAATTCCTTGACAAACAACTGACATAAAGCCAAAAACATCTATTGGTACCATGGCAAGAATCAGTGGCATGAGAACCTTACAGTCTTCAGTGATGTTCACTGGCTGTTTGCTTTTTATCAGTGAAGTTAGACCTTGCAGGACCGGAAGTCTGACTCTCTTATAGGTGAGTCCCTCACTTTATAAATCAAATGATAGAACACCATTAATTAGATTAGAGTTTCAGGGGAAATCTTAACCTGGAAATGGAAAATCTTCAAAATAACATTTAATTATAGAGCAAGTGTTTAAATGTTATATTTTTATAAAAAATGATCATTCATATTCATGAACCAAACATTTACAGCGATGCCTCATGATTTCATATGAGATTAATACAGAAGCCAAAATCTTGTTATTCTTGATATTCAAAAAAGATAGAAGCCCAATATCACAGAGGAAGCACTTATGGTTTTCTTTATTCTACCTAAAGCATTGGAAGTAACCAGCTTAAACTCGTTAGTCGAATATAGTTACTCCATTCTACTTTCCTTGTGTATCTATATCCTTCCTTTACTATCCTTTCTTTGATCTTTAGAATTTGAGAGGAACTAAGGTAATTGCTATTCTATGTACTTGCAAAAAGCAATAGCCTGGTGGAAAAAAAATAGAATTTGTAGTTCAAGGGTTTTAATCCGATTCTATCACATATTAAGTCTTTGACCTTAGGCAGGTTACTTAACCTTTTAAACCTTCAATTCCTCATTGCAAAATTGGAATTATATCAAATAATGTTAAAGGTTATTAAGAAGATTAGATACGTAAGTATATAAAAGTGACTGGATTAGTCCCTTTACTTTCCCTTAGTCTTGGCAAGAAAATACATTCTCTCTTTAAAGTGGGAGTGGGTCTGGATAATTGTCAAGTGAAATTTTTTGCATCTTCGAAGAGTCAAATGCATTTCTTGCGTCTAGTCCTAAGTCTGGGGAACTGACTCCCTACTGATGCCTGCTTTGTTTTTTCACGAGAGCTGATTATTGAGGCCAGTGGGGAAGAGCAGTTCACCCAGAAATTGCTGCTACGACGCATTGCTTGGGCTTGCCTTTCTGCAGCAACGGAAAAGCGGGCAGATGAAAGCAAGGCAGCAGGAACAGGGCCAAACGAGTAGAAGCAGAGTCCCAGAGGGAATGTGCTTCTGCATCATGGCCAGCAGCCAGATGGCTACGGGAACATGACTGGAGTCAAAGTAGGACGTTTCAGGGGTGATGTCAAACCACCTCTAGAGAGGGGCGAGCCAGAGACCTCACACATGTAATGCACTAAAATGAGTTCTGAGATACTGAATAAATATTAAGTGTAATTGGCCCATCCTGGAAATTCTTTGCCCTCTGCAAAGAGTCTTGCCTTCTTCCTGCATGCCAAAGCCAGCTCACTCAGGAAACTGTGACCCTGTTAAGGTTACTTTCATGAGTTTTGGTGCACTGCCAAAGCATAAATGTCCCCCCGCTCTACTCTGACACATAGCTCGCAAAGAGATTTGGTTCATCTCTTTTAAATGGGCACGGAGTTATGTATGTCTATTCAAATGAGAAGTCATCACTTTTACACCTTGGTTGGGCACTGCCTTAAATCCTAGCATGTTTTGTCACTCCCCTTGCTTTGCACTTTATTTGTTTACTTTATGCCTTTTGGTCTCCTCTTACTTCCTCTTCTAGAGGTTGGTATGTAGGTTCAGTTAAGTTCACTGATGCTATCGTGTTTGAACTGGAAGGTACATTAGAATCTATTTATTTAAATTTCCTCATTTTCATAAAGGCCAAGAGATTGGGTGATCTGTAGTGGTCATATTACTAGTGGTAGAGATAGGAGAAGAACTCAGATGTTTTGAGTGGTCTTTTGTACTACAAGGCAACATATCTTCTCTTGGATATGAATCACATAATTTTCTGGGCACTTAGTAGGCCTTCAACAATAATTGTTGAGTTAGTAGTTGTTCAACGAGTAATTTCCACTTAAGACATTTGATCTGTAAAAAAAATAGAATCCTCTGTGAAGTTGACGTCAAGTAGAAAGCAATCTGATTTATATGTCACCACTTTCTCCCTGCTTCTTTGGATTTGGGAATTGTGAAACATTGCACAAGTGAGTAGAAAGAGCTTAGATAACATGTGCTGGCAAACACAGGCAACAGATTTGGTTCTGATGGACAAATATGGTCACATTTTCCCCTTTCCTCTTGGCTACCTTGCCATCTCAGAAACTTCTGCCCTCTGGACTACAGTGCATTTGCTTATGTGAAGCTGGTATTAAAAATCTGGTTCATCAAAAGAGGGAAAAAAATGATTGTCACAAGCGGAAGACTTCTCAGAACTGAAGACAAGCTGCTCCTTTCCAACTGAAAATGTCAAACACTTATTCATACGGTTCTTACCAGACTTGATTTATATGAGCAACTGCCAATCCTTAACCTCCCCCTCATGCAAGTGCAACTGGGGAGTCTGCTCTTTCAGCCATTAAAATCACGTTAGTTTTGCTTGATATCCTGAATAGAAAATCATTTCTTCCCTCCATGGGGGAGTTATTGATTTACCCTGTCATTTGCTTTAAAATCTTCTAGTTTCTAAATATGTTTGTTGTTTACCTGTAGTGTTGTAAAAAATATGATTATTTTCCTTCCGGTTTTCTAGGAGTTTGGCTTAAAAAAGTAAACATTGCTTATGATCTGACTGATAATCTGAATTCATATTTTCCAAGCCCAGTGAAAATTACAGTCTTTACAGAAAGAGGGGGAAAAAATCAAAATAAGATAAAATTTCATTTGTACCATGTTTCTGGGCAATAATGTGGCTTATATACTGAAACCTATGCATTTTCTTAAGGACTCAAATATTTTAAATTCTTTTACTTTTGCATTTCCTAGATGATATATGACTTTTACAGAAATATTCTTTAAATGGGCATTCCCAGAACATGGGAGAATTACCAGGAAAAATGACATATACATGGTTGGGGCAGATGAGAAAAGGTTTTCAGTGAAAATGAAAAAAAAAAAAAGAAAAAAAAGAAAAAAGAACAGGCTTGATCCTACAGAATGAGTCACTTATTTCAGAAAGAGAAGAGGGAATCAGAAAGCATGATTTATAGTGCCATGGTCCAATAAATCATAGGCAGGAAAGAGTTGTAAGGTACAAAACGTTTCCTGTGATATGCCTCTTCAAGCACCAGATTGATAAATCTTCAAAAATTAGTCCCTACCCCCAAATGTATATTACAACAGAGAGCGGTCTTGAAATGTCCTGATTCACAACACCTTCATTGTCAAACTAACAAAGGAAAGACCACAAGCTGTGTTTTGGGTTTATTTCATACAGTACAAGGACTAAGAGCCCCAGAAAAACTATAAAGAAACATGCCCCCATTTCCCCACTTCAAAAAGAATAGAAAGATCAGTTATTCGCTAAGCAGGATTTCCACCATCATTACGGGATTTTACTCACAGTATGGAGCACTCCCACAAGAGAAGAATAGAGGATGTTTAATGGCCGTTCTCCAGGGAAAGTTGGGTCACCTCAGAAGCTTTCCCTCCCAATACACACGTTCAGTGCCAAGACTGCCGAAGAGGCAGGGGCAAGTCAATACGGGGACAGTCCAAGTGACTGTTCAATATCCTCAATAGTTTTAAAGCATGAATTTTGAACCTCTTTTTTTTTGCACTCACTTTTTCCACATTAAATGACTTTCTTTTGAGACACTCTGGATGAATAACTCAGAAAAAACAATGACTTGAGACAGCATAATTTAACCACTGGTTTGACTGGAAGGAGACCCACCATGTCCCCCAGGATTAGTAAAATCAGACCTGATCATCCAAGGTTGGCAGTGAAGCATGGAAAGATTGGAGGTCCCTTTGGAGCTCTCATACACATGACTGTAGCCATATGTGGAAAGGTATTACCACTTAAAAAAATAATAAAAAAAAAAAAACAGCCACATTTCTCTATAAAGCTTGGAGGATACCACAAATGTTAGAGGGGAGCCTCCATAATTTCCTGCGAAGAGTCTCTCTCCACCCCAGTGTTGGCAGTCTGAACTGGACTCCACTGGGCAAGTTGCCAGTCCTTAGCCTCCCATCAGTTAACGTCTGCGGCACTTAGCTCACAGCCTCGCAACGACTCAAGTTCATGAGCAATAGCGAAAGAGGGTGCAATTTCCTATGGAAAACATGTTTCATATAGAATGTGTCTTCATCTATAGCATTTTAATAAGAAAATGAAATTAAGATCTCTAATCATAGGAATATAACTCTTATGAAAGTAAACTCAGAAATTGGCATTTTCTAGGGGGAAAAATGAGCTCAGAATTTAAAACAAACCTGAATATTCAGCTGAACTATCGTGCACCTGAAACTGTGGTATTTAATTATGTGTTCTTGTTCCTTTAAAATGTGCAGGAGCTAGAAATCTTACAGCTACAGGGAACAGAATAATATGACTGCAGTGGCCTCAAGTACATTTATCATTAACATTTGCCTGGTATATCTTTTTTCCTCTTTTCACTTTCAATCTTTCTCTGTCCTTATGTTTTAGCTCTGTCATTTTATGTGTGTTGCTTGTAAAGAGAACAGAGCTGAATTTTGGTTTTCTTTTATTCAAACTAATATCTCCATACTTTATACTAGAGTGTTTGGCCCTCTTATGCCTTTTGAGATTATTAATAGATTTGGAATTATTTCTAATCATTTTATTTTGTTGTTCTTATTTTTTCTGATTTTACCTCTTTTTACTTTTTTTCTCCTTTTTGGCCACATTTTTTAATTCAAATTTTTAAATTCCATTCCCCCTCCCCCTGCTGCTGGTTAGGACGTGACACGATCTATTTCTAGTCTCTAGTAGCCATATCTAGTAACTAGGATCTGCTGAGACTAAGTGAAGCACTTTGTATTTTTTAACAGCATGTGCTGGTATAGCTTCAAAGGTGGCGAGGTCCAATCTTGCCTAAAGAGACGTGGCATGTTTTGCTAACCTTGCAAAACTGAAGAACCACATAGAAGGCAGAGGAGCATAGGAAAGAAGCAAGTATACCCGTTCTGCTCCCATACTTGGTCTGTGCTGAATTCGTTCATTCAGCCAGCCATGTACTCAAGTGTATTCTTTGCCGAGTGCCTCTATATTGCTTGATGAATAAAACTGAATTGCTTTCTATGCAAGGGGTTTGTTTCCACTAACTACACTGTGCATTTCAAAGAAACAAAGACATGGTCTTCTATTTGTTTTCATCCCCTCGCTCGGTAGTTCTCAAACCTAAGTGAGCCGCAGAATCATGGGGAAGTTGACGGTCATGGGGGAAGCCCGGAGATTTGCATTGTCAACGAGCAGCACTCTTTCAGATGAAGATGAAGCATGACCACACTTGCCTGGTCTGTCCTGTGAATTCTGGACGTAGTGGTGATCCATAAATGTTTGCCACAGTGAGGTAGATAGCTGCTCTAGAATGGGGGGAGGGGGCAGGTAGGGGTCTACATTTCCATAGACCAGTAGTTCCAATGTTAGTTGACAAGGCCTTCCAAGTGTGGTTTGCAGAATAAAAATTAATCCAAAGTAATAATACATTTTATCTTTCTATCAGTCTGACTCCTTTAATTCTATAAAGTTGTACCAAGAACCTGACTCTTTCAAAATCATCTCTGGCTGCAAATCTCTCAAAATAGATTATGCCAGGTAGGACAGGAAGGGAATCTGGAATTGTGAAAATGTTGCTCAGTGGCAAGAAAAAAAAAGTACATTAAGAGAATTTCAAGACTTTAATAATGCCACATAATGTCAAATGGCAGCCAATTATACACTTTTCTAAAAGAAGGCACATTTCTGGTGGGCAGTAAATTGTTTTCCAGACAGAAAACTGCTTTTAAAAATAATAAAGAATGATTGTTTCTCCTTCTGGGTTTATATTTCAGTCGAAGGGGAAAATGCTTAATGCTAACAAAGTGCCTTTGCTTAGCAACATCATAACTGCTACTTCTAACTTCCCACAATAGCATGCTAGTTAGTATCTGGCACTTGTTTAATCAAGTATTGTTTCTGTCTCCGTCTTGTTGCCAGACACACTGAGTCATCCCTTTGTGAGCAACTAGTTGTCTGCTGTCCTAAGACTGGCCTCTGTCTCCCCTTGGAGGGAAAGATAGAATCTTGTTGCAGCTCAGAGCTAATCTGACTCTGATCTCAAGAGCCCTGTCTCTCTGGACACTACTTTTCTGCAAGTTCTCTTAAAAAGAAAACCTATCAGTGGAAAACACTAATTCAAAGAGATATATGCACCCCTGTGTTTATTGCAGCTTTACTCATCATAGCCAAATTATGGAAGCAGCCCAAGTGTCCATCTACAGATGAATGGATAAAGAAGTGGTATATACAATGGAATATTATTCAGCCATAAAAAAGAATGAAATCTTGCCATCTGTAACAATATGGATGGAGCTAGAGAGTATAATGCTAAGCAGAATAAGTCAGTTAGAGAAAGACAAATACTATATGATTTCACTCATATGTGGAATGGAAGAAACAAAACAAATGAACAAAGAGACAAACCAAAAAGAGACTCTAAGTATGGAGAACAGTTACCAGAGGGGAGGTGATTGGGGGGATGGGTGAAATAGGAGAAGCCGATTAAGAGTACATTTGTCATGATGAGCACTGAGTAATGCACAGAATTGCTGAATCACTATATATTGTACACTTGAAACTAATATAACACTATATGTTAACTATACTGGAATTAAAATAAAGAAAAACTTAATAAAAAAATAAATAAAAAGCACTCCTTCCCCCCCCCCCAAATGAGTTAATGGAATGAGAAAGAATGATCTAATGATGGAGAATATCACCAACACTCCTCCTTACTGACTTACATTAAATTACCATATGATTAACAGAGACATGTCCAGAGCAAAGAGTGTTGGGTGACCTCGAATGGGTATGGGCTATTTCACATTCTCGGTTCAAAATCTGTTACTGTGCCCCAACTCCCAGCTGAGACAAAGCCTTTACCTAATATTTTTTTTCATTGTTTGTAAATGATCTATTTTATTGTTTTAAATATATAAATAGCATAAAATTAAAAGATCAAAATGTGTAGAATAATAAATGTTTCCCCTTCCCTATTTGTCCCCCAGAAATCCACTGCCCCTCTATAGAGAAGCCTCTGTCCTCATTCACTTGTGTATCCTTCTAGAAGTATGCTGTGCCCATATGAGGAATTAATAACCCTTTCAACAAATATGTATTTAGCATTCAATATGTGTCAAGCACTGAATATGGTGTATATACATCAGTGAGCAAATAAGTCAATATTCCTTTCCTTCAAGTAGTCTACGTTCTAGGGTGGGGAGACAGGCAATAGATAAGATAAATATGCTAATTTTGTAGTCTAGTAGAAGACGGTAAGTATTATGGAGAAAATCCAAACAAGGAATGGTGGTAGGGAATCTTTGGAAGGTGTAGAAATAGGTGGCAAAATTTAAGAGTGGTCAAAAAAAAACTTCATAGACAAAGTGACATTTGAGCAGACTTGGAGGAGGAGAGGTAGTAAGTTCTGTGGATACCAGGGAAGAGCATCCAGGAAGAGCGAGTTTGGGAGCAAATAGTGGGAAATGAAGTCCAGGTCCATAACGGACCAAATCAGCCTATGATTTGTCACTATAATAAGACTGGCTTTTGTTCTGAAGGAAATAGAGCATTGGAGGATTTTGAGCAAGAAGTAGCACCGTCTGAATTCCATTTTGGCGGGATGTCTGGATATCCTGTAGAGGGCAGCCTGAAGAGAAGCAAGAGCTGGTAGAACACTAAGCAGGACAGTGCAGTAACACAGGCCAAAGACTGACCGGTGACTTGGACCAAAATGGCAGCAGTAGAGGGAACCAGAAACTGGCCAGACTCTGGACATACTTAGAGGCAACAAAAATAGACTAAGACTTGAATGTGGGCTGCAAGGGACTCTAAGGACTTTAGCCAGCCAACTGAAAGATCAGAACTGTCACATCTGAGATAGGAAGACTGAAGAAGAAACAGGTTTGGGGGGAACTTTGGAAGGCTCAGTCTTAGATATCCTAAGCTTGAGATGCCCATTAGACACCAAAATTAGATATGCTAAGTGACAGTTGGATACATGGTATGAAATCAGGGAATAAATGTGAGCAGGACATAAAAATTTGAGAGTCAAAGGCAAATAGATGCTATTCGAAGCTCTGAGTTTAGAAGAGACCCCACAAGAGTGAACTCAGATGGAGAAGAGACAGGGAACAAGGACAGAGCCCTGGGGTCCTGTCAGTCCTGTCACAGTGGTGAAAACCATGAGGAAAAAGCAAAAAGACCTAGGAGGGACTGCAGTGGGGATGAGGAAAACTAGTGTGAGGTGTCCTGGAATCCAAGGGAAGAAAAATATTTCAAGGAGGAGGCACGACAATTTGTGTCTAATGCTGCTGAATGATTTATCAAGATCAAGGTCAGTGGTAATACTGACGAGAAGTTTTAGTGGGACAAAAACGAATCAGAATGGATTTAAGGAGTAAGAAGCCAAAGAGAAACTGGAGAAAATGAGTATAGATTAAATCTCTTGAGGAGTTTTGCTGTGAAAGAAAGTCAAGAAAAGAGGTATTAACTAGACAGAGAAAATGTGATCAAGAGGAGATTTGGGTTTTTTTTAATAGGAGAAATAAAAAGCTTTTTTGAATGCTGATGGTAACGATCTAATAAAGAGGGAAACTGTATGTGTGTTACACATAATTATTTTGTTGCACATATGATACAGTTACATGCTAATTTGAACCTTTTTCCCACTTAACTACAGTATTCCATCATATTTAAGTTCTCACTAACCAGAAAACACATCATTATTTCACTCCTATGAAGGAAAAAACATATTCTACCATTTAAAAATGACAGGTCATTATTTGAAAGACACATCCTGATTTCAAAATGTAAACAAAAAAAACAAAAAAAAGGCAAAAACCAGAGCAACCCCCCCCCCAAAATTACCTCATAAACAATGGGCCTCTTATAAACAATGACATATGATCAGCCTCTTGGCAATTTTTTCCCCATTTCAGTACAAAGAGAAAAGTGTCTTTCACAAAAGGCGGCAGTATATTCCATTTTATCAGTGTACCATAGCATATTTAACCAGTCCCTTTTTGGTGATGATTTATTTTCAATTCCATAATGTTACAAAAATGCTGCAGTGAGTATCCTTGGATATATAATCATCTATACCTTGTCTAGGAGAATTGGAAAGAGAAATTCTTAGAAGTGCAATTATAATCTTATGAATAATCCAAATGGCTGTGCATAAAGGTTTTACCAACCCCCAGCATTGTCTGAGAATGCCTGTTGACCACCTTCATCCAATATATGACGTTATTAAATATGCTAACCTTTGCCAATATGGTGTGGGAGGCAGAATAGTGGCCTTCCCAAAGATGCCCATATCCTAATCCATAGATCATGTGATTACTACCTTACACGGCAAGGAGGACGGGGTGATTAACTTAAGGATCTTAAAAGGGGGAGTATCCTGGATTATGCAGGTGGGCCCCATGTAATCACAGGAGTCCTTATAACCGAAGGAGGGAGGCAGGAGATCAGAAAAGGGGATGTGAAGAGATGTCAGAAAAACAGAGGGCAGAGGGGTAGAGTTGCTGGCTTTGAAGACAGAAGGGGGTCACTAGCCAAAAATGAAGGCCTGGAGAAACCAGAAAGGCAAAGAAACAGATTCTCCTCCAGAGATGACGGTATGACTAAAATAACACAGAAAGTGTCGTCCTTTCTTCTATACTCTGAAGCAGTCTGAACAGCATTGGACTTCTCTCTTATCTAAGCTATCAGTAAAATTGCGCTTTGAAATTATCTCTCTTATAGAAAAGTTGGTCTGTATAGATTTTCGATATATTCTGTAATTCCCTACAAATTCACCTGTTCATCCATATTCTTTATTGTTTGTATAGAGCTGAGCAAAACAGTGTCATGATTTTTTAAATTTCTACTGCATTGGCACTCACTGTCAATTTTTTTTTTTTTTGTATTTGGCTTTATCCTCTTTTCTATGATTAAGTCAGCTAATAATTTCTTTTTTTCTGTTAACCAGCTGTTAGACTTATTTATTAGTTCTAGCTTTTTCAATTTTCCCATTCATGAAAATCTGTCTCTATCCTTTTTAAGTATTTCTTTGCCCTTTTTTTTTTTTTTTTGAGAGAGAGAGAGAGAGCACCACTGGGGGGAGACGCAGAGGGAGAGGGACAAGGAGACTCCCCACTGAGCAGGGAGCCCAACACGGGGCGGATCCTAGGACCCTGGGATCATGACCTGAGCTAAAGGCAGACTCTAACAGATTGAGCCACCCAGGCACCCCTCTTTGCTTTTCTTAGTTAGAGGTTTACATTTTTTTCCTGTTAACTAGTGAATTATTTAGTGTTGTGATTTTCTTTGAGCATGACTAGATGCATGCTAGACATTCTGGCATATCACACTTTCATCAAGCTCTCCTAGACATATTACAGTTTGCGTTTTGATTTTCTTATTGTCTCAAAAACAGTTTAGGAGAAAAATTTTAAAATCTCCATGTGGCTATGTTTTTTTAAAATAGCTATATTTTGAAATTTCTCATTTTATTACATTTGATCAAAGAATGTTTTTGGTCCTATTCCAGCTTTGGTGAATTTGCTGAAGTTTTATTGATGGCCAATATGTTATTTTTTGCAAATATTTCTTGAATACCTGAAAAAAAAAAAAGGTATTCTCTGTCTTCAGGATAGCAGGTCTGATATAGTTATATAAATGAAATCCATCTTATTCTTAGTTAGGTTTTCTGTACCCTTAATTATTTTTTTGCCCATTTGGTCCATTAATAACCTTAATAAATAACTTAAAGTCTCCAATTTTGCCTTATATTTCTTTTATAGTGATGATTTTTATAAAATTTATTTTTGTGATGATTTCCATAAGGATCTCAATGCAGTATTATTTGTTGATTAGGTCTCCACAGTGGGAGAACTCTGTTGTGAGCTATACTCTGTATCTTTATAAAGTACCATTCTCTGTCTAGATTTACTCTGGATTCAAATTCATCTGGTCAACATAGTGGCCAATCTTTATTTTTGTCTGCATCCGCCTGGGACGTCTTTGCGTCTCCTGTGACTTCCTCCCTTTGTCCATCACTTGGTTTTTGGAGTCTTCCTTTCATACAGAATGTAAATGGGTTTTGTGTTGTGTATCTGAGAGTCTTCCTCTTAGATGAGTTTAACCAGTTTACACTTAATTATACGATAGCTATATTTAGTCTTACCTCACATCTTTTACTGCTTTTACTTATTTTTTAATCACTTGGCATATGGAAGGAGAGAGCACAGGTTCCATTAATTTAGCACAGAGATCTTGGAAGTCTGGAGAGACTGGGCCCATTCTTAAATGCCAGGGATGTAGTTCTTGGCTCTTTTTATTTATTTATTTATTTATTTATTTATTTATTTATTTATTTTTCAGAATTCCACACTCTGTGTTCTGACCCAATATCCTTTCTTTGTCTTGGGTAAGTTTTCACATTTTGTGTTCAATATTCTTCCTCATATATGATTTTTTTCCCCTTGAGTAGGCCCTATACCCAGCGTGGAGTCCAACGTGGGGCTTGATCACACAACTCTGAGATCAAGGACTGAGCTGAGATGGAGTCAGATGCTCAACCGACTGAGCCATCCAGGTGTCCCTTTCATATATGTTGATGCTTCTTTCATAGTGAGTGCTTTTCATGAATAAGAATTACTTAATCAACAATAAGTACAGGTAACTCCTGTGATGCGAGTGATCAACATATTGCTTTTCTGATAACTTTTAATATGAGTCTCAGCATTTCTGAACTTGCTTGTTCCCTTCCCATGTGCCCATTCCATCCCCAACACACAGAAGACATCAGCCCTTCTCAGGTTTTTTAAATAAAAATAATTTTGCCTTTAGAGATTTTGTGCGTTCCTTTATTTTTTGCTCATCATACATCATCCTAGGCTCTTCAAAAAAATTGTGCAGGTAAAGTCACACAATAGAACTTTTTGGCTGAGCAGTCTACTCCACTGCACAGTGGAAAGCCTGATGACTTTACTTTCTTTGTCAACTTAGTATATTATGTTCTTGGTTTGAATGAGTATAAATATCAAAATCCAGTATCCAAAATAGCCCTGCAGCATCTCAACCTTCAGCTTTTGGGGAGAATGCCAGAGTCTGCTCTCTGAGATGCTTCTTAACTGCTAATGATTAGCACCTCAAAGCTTAGAGGCACTCATGACTCCTCATCTGAAAAAAAAAATACCCATTAACAGAAGCTACACTGGGGTGTGTGAATGAAGGAAAACAAATTTCTCCAGACACCATGTCCTGGAAAGAATCAAATGGTGGTTGGGGGGCGGGGGGCAGGGAGGCTGCTGTCACTTGATCATTCTCTGCCTTAATGGTGCTTCAGGCATTGCTTATTTTAGTTTTGCATTAGCAAATAATCTTATTAAAAAGATGGCCGTGATAACACTGATTGATGGAGAGGAAACATGCCTGGCTTAAAATACTCATAATTTATAATCAACTGTGCTTTAACAATGTAAAAATGTCATTTAAAATGCTGTGTATATATAATCTATTTCTGAGGGAGCAATTACATCTATATGAAATTCTAATGATTTGAATATAATGTTCATCAAAAGGTTCTCCATTTTAATTTCAGTCCCCTCCTCTTTAACAAATAGTTGCTTTAATCTATAAGAACTGCATTCTTGAATACTCAATGATTATTAAATGTCAGCGTCTGGGTAACAGAGGTGGGGACAATATAGGAGCAATCATAGTTTTACCATTGGTCACAGCTAAACATCTTTGAGCAATCTATTTTAGAACACTGACATAAGAAGAGAGTCTGTGACCAAGCTAGGAGAAAAGTGTTTCTTTTCCCTTGCCGCAATAGTGCAGGGTATTTCCTTCACCCAGCTAGTATTTGTGAGGGCCTCCTGTGTGTTCGAGACTGCCTGGTATGTGTTGCAATGACAGACTGGTCCCTGTCCACGTGGAGCATGTGGTCTGAGGGCAGAGGCCAGATCATGAGTAAGCAAAGGGGCTGGATTTTATATCTAATCAGAGAGACGTCCCTGCAAGGTGCCAGCAATGGAGTGGCAAGATCTGATTTGCACTTGAAGAGGTTAAATCTGATGGTTTTGTAGGCAGTGAACTGGAAGAGGGCTCAGTTGAAACAGGGAGTCATAGTCCATTGCAGGGACCCTGGGGCAAGGTACTGAGGTGGCAGTGGGTGGAACGGAGGTATTCTTGAGAAATGGCAACAAGGCTTGCTATTTGGGGATATGGAGGTGAAAGAGGAAGCCAATCACAGGTGTCTTCTGAACTTCTGGCCTGAGCAATGGGGTAGAAGGAGCTATTTCCTGAGATTAGGGAAAGGTGGCAGAAGGATGCCTAGAGCCCATCACTGGCCAAGAGTTTTCCTAGGGCCTGACTTACAATTTCGGTTGGCTTGTTTGTTTCATTCTGTTTTGGTTTTGGTAGGGGTGGGGTTGCTAAACACACAAAAGCAAATGGCTGATCTGGTGACCCAATTTTGTTCTACTAATGTTTATCTAGTGCTTATTATATGTAAGGCACTTTGCTAGATTCTGAAACACGATCACAAAATTAATTTTAAATGATTAGATATGAGCAATATCTGGAGGATTGGAAAGTGGCTGGCAAATCCTAAAAAAAAAAAAAAAATACTATGATGAAGGGCAACGTGTTGAGCTGCAAGGAGATGACCAGAAGAGAGCCATGGGAATAAATGTCAGGTTCAGTCTGAGGTACAACTTTATTAATGATCTGGAAGAAGACGTACATTAATGAAATTTCCAAATGATACTAAATAGGGAATTGTCAAGCACACCAGGGAAAACAGAGAGAGAATATTATATACAAAGGCTAATAACAGCAAGAAATAAAGGTTAAGCATAGAGAAAAGATCTTACTGCTGAAGTTCTACATTAAAAATCTCCATATTCTACATAAAGAATAAATATTCAAAAAATAAATGCATGCCAGTTGGATTGAACATATACCAGAGGTGAAATAAAGCAGTAAAACAATAAAAGCTGGAGATACCAAGGTGTTATATACACAGAAAATGAAGAGGAAGCTGGAAAACCAATTGCTAACCAAATGAACTAAAAATATTTTGTGATGTTTTGAGGATAGAAAGTATAAACCATTTTTAAAGCCCCTCAAAACAGGTAGTGAAACAGAAGTCAAGACTGAAAGAGTTTACTGAATTAAGCATCTTATGCCATCCAGTTTATGCTCCATCTTCTTGGGTTTTGTAGTTCAGAGTGTAGGATGGTCCATGCCTTCTCTCTACTCCTTTGAAGGCAGAGCTTCTTTTTGTATCCCTATCAGCTGAGATCATGCAAGAATAGAACTACTTTTTTTAGTCAGTGAAGGCTGTTTGTTTCAAAGCATCTCTGGAGGTTGGAAGTCCAACCTAAGTGGGTGTTCTTCTTATTACTCTAGAGGACAGATCTCCCTATAACCCACCCCCAGCATGGGCACTGTCATTAACCACCGAAACTAGAAACCTCTTCCCCCCACTTTCCGATATACTAATTTTATTATTTAAGTTTTTCCCTGGATTAGACAATGAAAGGAGGCTTCAAGCCCTGCTCTTCAGGCACCGTGTGTACATTCTCACAGATGATTCACAGTGCTTGGTAAGTCATGTATTACTCACCTAAGCATGAAAATTCACAATTTGATATTAAGCAACTATCTGGCTCTTTTGCTCTCTCTCTCTTTCCCACCTCCACCAAATAAAGGAGGTAATTTCCATTACCATTACCACTCTGATTCATAGTTTGGTTGTAAGATGAATGGTAAAAAGTGCCTTTTTTAAAAGTAGAACTAGCTTTTACTTAGCAACTACAATATGCCAAGCCCTTTGCACATATTAGCTCTTTTATGTTCCATAACAATATTATGACATAAAAATAACTGACTCCATTTTTAGAGAGCACTTCTTTTAACAAGACCCAGAAAAAAAAATTGCCATTTTCCCTTGAATGTGATAATTTTTCATGTATTGGACCAAGGGTGATCAATTAAAATCTTAATTGTGGGAAGGTGCCACAGTCACTGGGTTCCCAGATAAAGCCTTTCAACATTTGAGCTTGTTAGACTATGAGAATGGTAACAAAAAAAGAAGCTGAGAACATTGACCTTATAACACTGAAAATGACTCACTATTATATTTATACTTTGTAGAGTGTAACATTTAGAAAAATACTCAAACAGTAGGTAGGTGGCCTCTCCTTTCAGGAGAAGATAATTTTAAATATTAGGGGGAAAAAAGGAACATTTTCTTTGTTAATATTTAAGGCACTTCTGAGTTATGTTTAATCTCACTGCTAGGGTATCTCTTATCTATATTTTAAGAAGAATGAATGATGTCATGAAAAGTACCCTCCCCAACCTAGATGACTTGGAACCTGAATTGTAGACAGGTCTGACACACATTAGGTAAATGAATATAATATGGGCTTCTTTTTTCATTCAGTAAATATTTACTGAGCACTGGCTGAAAGTAATCTCTCTCACCTTTGATATTAAAAGTAAACTTTGATTATCTATCTTGTATTTACAGTATTTATATCTTTGTCCTTCTTACTTTATTTTACTCATTTATTGAACAAGTATTTATTGAGTGAATACACTTTGCCAGGCAGTGTGTTATGGGTACTGTCCTTGCCTTCAAGAATTTATAATCCATGGAGGAGACATTCAAGAAACTGGACAATTATAATCAGTATAGCTGGACAATATATGTGAGGAAATAATCCAAAAGCACATACATGTAAGGAAACTACCCAAGACCAAGGAAAGAACTACCAAAAAAATTAGATGGAACAGGACTTGGCTTCTCATTCAGGGCTGGGAATTGTGACTGTTTCTATAAGTCAAACACAATATAATCTCAAAATTCACAGGTTATTGAGTAAAGTACTATTTTCTGCCACCCTCCCCCCAAAAATTTATATGCAAGACCTAAAAGACTCTATTTCCAAGTAACTTAACTGCATCCAAGTAAAAGTTTTAAGAATATTTATAAGAATATAAAATAACCAGGTGGCTCAATTGGTTGAGTGGCTGCCTTTAGCTCAGGTCATGATCCCAGGATCCTGGGATCAAGCCCCACGTCAGGTTCCCTGCTTAGTGGGGAGTCTGCTTCTCTCTCTCTCTCTCTCTGCCCCTCCCCCCACTTGTGCTCACACCCTCTCTCTCTCTCAAATAAATAAAATCTTAAAAAAAAAAAAAATATATATATATATATATCCAGCACCCAACAAGTAAAATTGCAGTGCCTGGAAGCCACTCAAACATAATCAGACATGCAAAGAAGTGAGAAAATACCACCCAAAATGAGAAGAAAAGTCAAACAAAACAGACCCAATACTGACCCAGATATTAGAATTAGCAGATAAGGATACTAAAATAGCTATTATAACTGCATTTAACATGTTCAAGATTTTAGTAGAGACACTGAAAATATATAAATGATTCAAAATCAACTTTTAGACATGAAAACAATTTATGAGATAAAAGTGTGTACTGGATAGAATTAACCACAGATTAGAGATTGTGGAAGAAAGGATTAGTGAATTGGAAGATATAGCAATAGAAACTATCCAAATGAAACAAAGAAGGAATGACTTTTTTTTTTAATAAAAAGAATATCCATGAGATATCAGACAACTTCAAGAGGCATAATATATATGTAACTGTAGAAGGAGAAACTAAAATTATATTTGAGGAAATATTAGTTGAAACTTTAAACACACTAATCCAAGAAGCTCAAAAAAAAACCCAAACAAACCCTGCCAGGAAAAAATACACACACACACACACACACACAAATGAAGAAAACTACACCAAAGCACATCATAATCCAGTTGCTCAAAAAAAGTGATAAAGAGGAAATCTTAAAAGCAGTCAGAGAAAAAAAACATATAACAAAGAGTGAAGAGAAAACAATGACTGTAGATTTCTCTTTGCAAGCAACACAAATGAGAATAAAATGCAACAAAAACCCTGAAGTACTAAAAGAAAATAAAAACTAGCTACAGTGAAAATATATTTCAAAAATAAAGGTAAAACATTCTTTCAGTCATACTAAAGGTGAAATAATTCATCACCAAAAACCCTCACTCAAAGAAATGTTAAAGGAAGTCTTTCAGGCATAAGGAAAATGATACTAGAGGGCAATATGGATTGACATACAGGAATTAAGAAGTAAAATTTTCTTTATTCCAGATGACATTATTGTCTATGAAGAAAATCCAATGGATTTGCCAATAGATCCAATGGAATCTAGAAGGAAAGCTACAAAAAAATAATTGAGTTCAGCAAGGTCTCATGATAAAAGATAAATATTTAAAAATTCATTACTATTTATATATTAGCAACACTGAGGATTTTAAATTTAAAAACAGTATTATTTACAATATCAAAATATGAAATACTTGGCCATAAATCTAGCCAAAGATGTGCAAGACCAGTACACTGAAAACTATAAAATATTTATGAAAAAAATTTAATGGAAAGTTATACCACATTCATGGATAGGAAGAATCAATATTTTTAAGATTTCAGTTCTCCTCCAACTGATCTATAGATTTAAAATAATTTCAAAAATAATCCCAGCAAGCTATTGTAGATAATGCTACTATAAACATCAGGGTGCATGTATCCCTTTCAATTAGTATTTTTGTATTCTTTGGGTAAATAACCTAGTAGTGCAATTGCTGCATCATAGGGTAGTTCTAAATAGCCCAAGTGCCCATTGACTGATGAATGGATAAAGAAGATGTAGTATATAAATTTGTATTCCAAACTTAAATGGAATATTACTCAGCCATAAAAAAGAATGAAATCTTGCTATATGCAACAACATAAATGGAGCTAGAGAGTATTATGCTAAGCGAAATAAGTCAGTCAGAGAAAGACATGATTTCGCTCCTGTGTGTAATTAAAGAAACAAAACAAATGAGCAAAGGGAAAAAAGGGAGAGAGAGAGAGAGAGGCTAATCAAGAAACAAACTCTTACCTATAGAGAACAAACTAATGGTTACCAGACAGGAGGTTGAGGGGGGGTATAGGTGAAATAGGTGATGGGGATTAAGGAGTGCACTTGTGATGAGCACCAGGTGTTGTATGGAAGTGCTGAATCACTATATTGTACATTCAAAACTAATATTACACTGTATGTTAACTAACTAGAATTTAAAGAGAAACTTAAAAAATTCCCAGGGGCACTTGGGTGGCATCTGCCTTTGTCTCAGGTCATGATCCCAGGGTCTTGGGATCGAGTCCTGCATCCAGCTCCCTGCTCAGCAGGGAGCCTGCTTCTCCCTCCCCGCCCCCACTGGCTCATGCTCTCTCTCTCACTATCTCTCTCTCTCAAAATAAATAAATAAAATCTTAAAAAAAAAAAAACTTAAAAAAAATCCCAGCAGGCATTTTTGTAGAAATATTAAAGCTATTCTAAACTGTATATGGAAATGCAACTGACCTAAATAACAAGAAAACTTTTCCTGAACTAAAGACTTATTATAAAGCTACAATAAGCAAGACAGTAGAGTACTGGCATTAAGATAGAAAAATATGTCAACAGAACAAAACAGAGAGTCAGAAATCTCTCTCTCCCTTTTTCTTATTACACACACACACACACACACACACACACACACACACACAGGAAATTCAATGAAGAATTAGCTTATCAGCAAATGGTGCTGGAATACATTGGATATCCCTCGGCAAGAAATTTTTAACTTTTATCCATATCTTGCACCTACATAAAAATTAACATTAAATGGATCATAATTCTAAATATAAAACCCCAAATTTATAAACTAAGAGAAAAAGCATATGAGAAAATCTTTGTGGCATAGGTTAGGTGATAATTTCACATTTAATACACCAAAATCACAATTCATAAGTGAATATAATGATAAATTTTACTTATTCAAAATTAAATGATTCTGCTCTTCCAGATACTGCTAAGATAGTTAAAGAAACAAGCCAAATACTGGGAGAAAATCTTAGAAAATCACGTACCTGACTAAGGGTTTATATACAGAATATATAAAGAACTCACAAGAGTCAATAATAAAAAGTCAAATAACTCAGTAAAAAGTAAGCAAAAGATTTGAAGAGATACTTTACTAAAGGTGATATATAAATAGCAAATAAGCATATAAAAAGATACTCAACATCATTAGTTGTTAGGGAAATGCAAATCAAACCCACAATCAGTTACCACTGCACACCTATCAGAGCCTACACCGCCCTGGTACTAAGAACATACAGTAATACACCTGCTTTGGAAGACAGTTCAGTAGTTCCTGAAAAAGTTAAACATGTGCCTACTATATGACCTAGTCATGCCACTCTTAGGTTTTTATTCAAGAGAAATAAAAACAAATGTTCATTCAGGGCTCACATAAAATACTCCCAGCAGTTTTATTTATAATAGCCCCAAACTGGAAACAACCAAATTGTTCACCAATAGCTGAATGGATAAACAAATTATGGTAATCTATACAGTGAACTACTACTCAGCACTAAATGAATAAACTATTGATGCACACAAAATATGGATGAAACTCAAAACAATTATACTCAGTGAAAGAAGCTAGACCCCCCCCCAAAAAAGTATGTATTTTATGATTTCATTTGCATAACATTCTCAAAAATGAAAACTAATCTCTAGGCACAGAGTAGGTCAGTGTTTGCCTGGATGAGGGTGAGAAGGGGAGCCGATGGAAGGAATTACAAAAGGGAACAAAGAGAATTTGGGGGTTGAGGGATCTGTTCATGATCTTGATTGTGGTTTCATGGTGCATACATATGTCAAAATTGATCATGTGGTATGCTTGATATGTGTATAGTTTATTGTATGTGAATTATACATCAATAAAGCTGCTTGAAAAGTTACAGATGTAACCAAAGAAGACCCCATTTCCCTCCCTGCCTCCACAAAAGTAATCACTATCAAAGTTGACATATAGCTACTCAGTGCGTTTTTCTCACTTTGTCTACATTTTTGTGTACCCATTCAATATAGACTTCTATTTTGTGTGTTTTAAGTGTACATAACGGTTAATATAATGTGCACTAGAGCACTGTGAAGGATATATGAACTTTGCTTCTGAAACTGTATGCCTTCTGGGAAGAAGCCAGTCTAATCCCAAGGGGAGAATAAAGCAATGGAGAGGCAACCTGTTCTAAAATGGGAAAGTAACACCACGAAAGAAAGAAAGCACGCAAAGATGTGATGAAGACCTTGGAAGAGAGGAGGCAAAAAGAGGAGGCCTAATAAAGTATTTCACAATGAAACATCAAAAGATTTCTAGAATCATAAAATAGAAATTAAAGGGATTTAAGATGAGACCATTAAAAAGCTCTTTAAGAGGCTGGAGGAAATGAAGGTAGGGAATGTCCTGAAAAATGCCTTACAAACAGACTGCTGGGTAAGTCAAGATCATGGTGAAGCCTGGAGGGGAAGAAGCCAGCGCCGGGAGAGGGGATGGGGACAAGCCGGGCTGGGAACACACTGGAGGAATGCCCCAACTGGAAGGTTCAGAAGACCTGCAAAAAGAGTCTTCTGGGTACCCATGAAGGGCAGATTGTGAGGACAGGTTGGGAGAACCAACATTTCCTGAAAGCTTTGTCAGTTAGAATCAGGTTCGTCTGTAAGCATCAGGATACCCACAAGAGCAGCGGTGGAACAGGATGGACGCTGGCTTCTCTGTCTCCTACAGGAAATCCGGAAGCAGGCGGTGCGGGCTGGAAGGCCAGCTCCACCCACCTGCTCCCAGTGCCAGGCTGTCTTCTGCTCACTCTGCCACCATCCCCGGGCGGCCGGGGGTCCTCCAACATGGTCCAGGGATGTCTACTGGAGCACCTTGTGAGGCCTACAGGGTGGAGGAAGGAACGAAGGGAAAAGAACAAAGGGTGCACACTGCTGTTTCCTGGAAGGTGCTGTCCAGAACTTCTGCTTTCATTTCATTTCATTGGCAGTGATTGTGTGTCACAGACATATCCAGCTTCAAGGAAGGCCGGGAGAGGCAGTCAGCCTCATAGTGGCTACGAAGCAGCACAGAATTAAGGTTCTGCCAATAAGCAAGAAGAGAACAGGCACATTGGGTACACAATTAGCAGTCTTTGCCAAAAACGCCTTTAGGCTAAACATATATATATATAAAATATATATAATATATACACTACATATTATATATATGCATATTATATATGTATTATATTATACATGTATCTATTATATGCATATATGTATATACATATTTTATGCATATACATAGATATATATACATATAATATGTATATATGTGTATCTTATGTATGTGTATGTATATATATATAATATATATTACACATATATATATTTAATCCTCGCAAACCCTGTAAGAAAAATATTATTATTCCCACTTTAGAGGTGAATAAAATGAGGTATCAAGAGTCAAGTATATTACAGTCACAGTAGGATTAAAATTAGATTAAAATCTAAGATCTGTCTGGCTCCACAGCATATATTCCTTTCACTATTAAAAATTGGAAATTTAAGAGTCATGATCCCAGGGTAAAGATTCTTGAGAAGAATATAAATGTGAATGCAAAAAGAAGGCAGCAGGCCCAAGCAGAATGATTAAAATTTTATGAAAAATAGGACAGGGTATTGATAATTTGGGGGGTTTTTTAATGAAAAATTAATAAATGATGTCTATGGAACATTTTTGGCTTTTGGTAGTGGAAACATGGGTCTTTGACATATATTTTGTATAGCTTCTTCACCTTACTTATATGCCAAATCCCCACTCTCTGAAAACCGATTTTTCCCCTAAATCATTTATTGGCAAAACCTGATCTAAACTGATATGAGAGTCTTTAAATTTATTATTTAGCTTCTTTGGTGTGACTATTCATGAGCTTCACTGCAGCAATATCAATGAGCTTGACCACAGGGACCTCCTGTGCATCCCCCGGATGCTATGTAATAAGTGATACATGTATAATATTACCTTTACAAGTCTGAAACCTTTTGTTTAAGAAATACATCTGACTCCAAGGGTTCAGATAAGGTAATGTAGACTATATAAGAATCCTCCTAATACTGAAAAAACCAACTAAGGTAATATCCGTGGAAGTGCACGGGGATGACGGAAGAAATCCGTATCAGTATGTAATAGATCATTATAGCCCAGGACCCGATGCACTCCTTTGCCTTTAGCTCAGTAAGTCAGTACCTGAGGTGTGTTTTCTTCCATAAAGAGAATGTGTCTGTAAATTTACCTTGAATATAAATTTCTTAGACATTATTATTATTAGACAAATACTGTGATTTATGCGAACATTCTAATTAGCTTGGCTTAATTTGGTTATAGAAAAATCTTCCTCAGAGACAACACTTCATGTGTGGTTAATCCCTGAAGACTCCTGACTGGAACATAAATCACCCGCAGAGGCAAATATGAGGTCATTAAGTAGATAAAGATATAAAAATGCTGTGTCTTGTTCTAAAATAATATGTCTAAGCACCTCGCACTCAGGTGATATGCACCATAAAAACACATAAACACCTTGTTCTTGGAGAGGAATTATCATTAGCCTCAGTACAGAGGCAATCAGTGTGAGAGGATTTTGAAGAATTTAAAACTTTGCTGCCGAGTCTGCTCGTTAATTCAGTTTCTAGGTCTCGACTATCTGCTCACCATGTGTCTTTGTACAAACTGTATGATTTTTCTTCAGTTCCCGCAGTGGTTATCATTACATAGTCTTTCATTGAGCTCTTACAAAGATACGCAATGAAGAGAGAACAGGAAAATGTGCTAATGTGAATTGTTCTTTTAATGACACCCTTAAACGTGCGATATGAATGACATAAAACACTATTTCCTAAGCGAGCAGCAAACTTCAAAATACTACCAGGCACATCTATGTCATCGTCTGAGGAGCCAGAGGCCTATGAAGATACAAGGATTATAAACAAAAGAAGAAAATCTTTATTTCCATATTGCTTCTCATCAACAGAAGAGACTTCTGTTCACAGTACGTGTTGCCGTTTTACCGTTTCAGGATGAGGAGGAAAGCAGAAGATGGTGAAATAGAAACCAAAGCAGGCCCTCGGGGGCTTCATCAGTGAGGCCAACCATAACTAAGGAGCTACGTTAACTCACCTAAAAAATTCGAGAGAACACGGAAGATGACTAGCATGTCATTAAAAAGCTCTCTGTCCGTTCATTTTTTTTCCCCCTGACCCCCATAAACTGCAAGAGAAAAAAAGAAAGCTAGTACCAAACTCAGGGAAGGAAGGAGAGCAGACACGTGCCTCTCCCGGCTTGATTCCCTCCCCCCAGCCCCGGGGCTTTCAGCAGCTGCTTCAGACCCAGCAGAAGCAGCCTGCAGGGTTATAGTCTCTGTGTAGTTCATTACCACCTACTACAGATAGGCAAGTAGCTGTGAGTAATACAAAAGGGAAGAAGATAGCCATGGACTCGTGGAGCTTGTGATCTATTTTTCGGAGAGAAAAGTGCAAGAACATAACAAATTCTATAGTAAGTACACATGTGTGACAACAGGGTCTTGGAACCGATACACGGTAGAGGGGTTTAGAGAAAGAGAATATTTAGGTCGCTTCCAGAAGCTGAGTGACTTCTTTTATCACTGCCTCCAGTGTTCGGGGGACCTAAAGAGGAAGATAGGAAGGAGGAGCACTGGGAAAGGACAGGTGAGCCAAACCAACGTCTTGGCATGTGGCGCTGGGAAGACACACACCTGCGAGGTGCCAACACGTCCTCAGCGAGCGCAAGAGAGCGCCCCCTTGAGGCCAAGGAGAGATGTGGCTACCTGGGACCTTGGGAGTTCTCCGCAGACACAGAGGAGGAGGACAGAGAGGGTGTTAGGAGACTGGGCTCTCAGGCAGCCAGGAGTGTGTGGGTTTTCTTGTCTGGGCTTGACTCAAAGAATCTCTAGGACAACTTTGTGGAAGGCGGATTTACAGTTATAGGTAACGGCAGAGGTGCTAAATTATTTAACTACATTTTCTTTAGTCCTGCAATCAAGAGCACCATAAACCTGTAGAAAGACGGATTCACTGAAACAGCCCCCTGCAGATCACGTAATGTAAAACAGTAATTATGCTGGCAATTACTCATTTTAAAGTCTAAGCAAGCTGGCTTTAATAAACCACAAACCACATATCACCAATACTCTCCTTTTTATTACAATAAAATAGCACTTTCAAGCTTGTAATTGCTTTATAGTCCTAGAAATAGAATGTTGATGAGATTATTTCCACAGGGTTCAAATATTTATGAAAATCCTAATAATTTTAAAAGTCAAAACACAAACATTACCCAAAAAACCACAAAAAAACAAAAAACAAAAAAACCTCATAAAATAAAAGAGCCTCTGTTGCTTTTTCTGTTGTCTGTAAACCAAAAGGAAGGTTTGTGGTCTCACATTTTCCGGCTTCTTGAAGTAGGAGCTTCTTAGTTGCCCTTTTAAAGTAGATTTTGAAGAGAAATTTGCATGGGACACATTGAAGCTATCTCTAAAGGAACAAGCTTCTTTACAAAGGTACACCTTTACTACAGCTTTATAAAGCTTCATCACTGAAGGAAAGATGTAACTGGGAAGAGAGAAGGGGATACAAAGTAAAAGGAGGAACATGGTGATGAATAAAGTGGAAAACAGTAGCCACAATGGCTGATGTAGGCATTCACCAAATGTCTTAGTATGTTTGAGCAACTATAACAAGGTACTATGACAGGGGAGCTTATAAAGCATACACATTTATTTCTCACAGTTCTGGAGGCTGGAAGTTCAAGATCAGATGTCAGCATGGGCAGGTCTGGTGGGGGGCCTCTTCTGGGTTGCAGACTGCTGACTTCTCATGGTGTCCTCACGTGGCAGAGAGCAGAGAGGAAGCTAGCTCTCCTGACCTTTATAAGGGCGCCGATCCCATTCATGAGGGCCCCACCCTCACAGCCTCATCTTACCCTGACCTCCCAAAGGCCCCACGTCCCAACAGCAGCACATTAGGGAGGGTAGGGTTTCAACATGGGAATTTTAGAGGGTACACAAACATCCAGTCTCTAACACCAAGCTGAGCATTCATTCATTCCTCTATTCATTCATTCATTCATTCATTCTTATATTAGATTTTAATTAGGGCCTCTTCTATGCCCAGCATTATTTTTTTGAAAGTTACATCAGTAGTTATTCAGTTCTGTTTCAAATTAAATCTTACACTGTCTATATAAAACAGATTAAAGAGGGGTTTTAGGAAACTAGATATATGTCATAATTTCAAATTTATAATCTTTATTTTATATAGTCAATCACCAAACAATATGGCTGTTTTCATGAACCCCCAAATTTGAGATCGGTAGTTAGGAAGTTAATATCCTTTTTTTTTTTTTTTTTTTGCCAACCCTCCCGTTTTTTTGTTGTTGGTGGTTTCATAATATAAAAAGAAATTTAGATTCATACTGAAAAGGAGTCACGGTTGGTAACAGTTCCTTAACAGCATGACAGCATGTCTTGTAATCTCAGGGTGCTCTTCAATTAAATAGAGATGGAAAGAAAGCTTTGATCTGAGGTCTGTACAAAAATGATTTAACCTGGCATTTATTTATAGATTCAATAAGTCACCGCTAGAGATACAGTGGTGAGAAACTATCTCTGAATCCCTGCGTAATTTAAATCTGGCAGGGAAGATAGACATTAAATGAAATTAATTACACAAATTATTGTTTAACTATCATTGTAATAGGTGCTATGTGAGTGTAGCTGGGATGCTGACCCAGGCTGAGGATTCAGGAAATCTCACAATCGGCTGATTGGTTGGGTGTGCATTAGAGGCTTGGAACAGGGAGGTGCTAAGGGCTATGGAGAAGAGTCTGAGACAGGGGACCCTGGTAGAGCAGGTTTGTTACTATCATTTTATTTTGCAGGGCAGGCAGTAGTCATATATGCAATCTCTAGTGTGTTAAAATTTGGAATATCACACTGCTGAGTGTATTTGATTATATTTTTAACATACAGCTAAATGATGCATTAAAAAATGAAAATTTCCCCTACATATATGGAACCTCTAAAGCACCTCTCTGGGATCCCCAAGCTGCCCTCCCATCAGAGAAGTTCTTGAGGACATACACCAGGGTTCAGTCCAAGTTCACCAAGTCTAGCTTGACACCAGGCAAGTTCTATCTCATTTTTGAGTGTTGATTTCCCCACCTGTGAAATGGAGCTGGGAGGAATAAATAAAATTAAATATGAAAGGCACCTGGTACAGTACTTAGTAACAGCCATGCAACACAGGTTATATTTCCATTTCCTTATCTCTTTCTTTTTTATTCCTCCGCATGACAGGAATTAGGATACGTACTCACAAGGGCTCATGTGTGGATTAAGTATCATTCTCTATGTGAAAGCATATAGTATGCTGTATACTTCCAAAAGTATTAGGAAGAAAAAAACTGCGGGGGGGCACCTTGGTGGCTCAGTCAGTTAAGCATCTGCCTTTGGCTCAGGTCATGATCTCAGGGTCCTGGGATCGAGCCCCGCACATTGAGATCCCTGCTCAGCAGGGAGTTTGCTTCACCCTCTCACTCTGCTCCTCCCCGCTGATCGTGCTGTCTCTCTCTCTCTCAAATAAAATAAAATAAAATAAAATCTTAAAAAAAAAAAAAACAAAAAACTGAAAAAAGCATAGCAGTATGGTACTTCACATTTACTTGGGACCAGACACTTATTCTTCCCAGATCCTGCTTCTTCTAAGTGCATAATCTATCAATTCTAGAAGGGCCTATATGCTCTCCATTTGCCTACCTAAACACCAGTCCCTGGTATGCATTATCAGAGATGAGTTCATACAGGTGGACAGCAGAATCATCTGATCTGCCACACAAGTGTCCCTACTCTATAAACTTATCCTTCTTTCTTGACTGCATGTTTTTGGATAAAAGGATTCAAAAATTGATCAATGTATACTGCTTACAAATTACTCCTGGATGTTTACTGGCATCCCAGACACAAAGGCTAGAGGTTTTTGTGCTGCCCAGCTTTCACACAATTTCCCATCAGAGCTTCACATTGCAGACTTTGGATCTGCTGCTAGCTCATCTAGATAGAGGAAAGTGATACCAGGCATTCTTCCATTACAGTCTGATGTAGTCCACTACCTCTGTGGCTGATGTTTGCTCCTTTACTTGGCCCACTTACCTACACTGATGGAGGGGTCAGGAGCATTTGTTATCCTTATCTGTGCATTTTTTTTCTTTTAACTTTACTTTTACTGCATGCTGTCTTCTCTAAGTCCAAAAACTAACTTGTATCCTTTCTGGAACAAAACCAGAAATAAAATGGCGTAGAGATGGGCATATATTTAGAAAGATGGATGGCTAGCCAGCCAGACAGATGATAGGTAGATTAGGTGTAGGTAGGTGGATAGGTAGGTGAAGGAAGGAAGGTGATAGAGTTGTGGGCCAAATTCTAAAGATGCCCTTAACCCCCAAGATTTTCCTACCCTGGTTATTCAATCAAGCACTAATCTAGGTGATGCTTTGAAGGGATTTTGCATATGTAATTAAAGCCCCAGATGGGCTTGATCTAATCACAGGTGCTCTTCAAAGCAGAGAGCTTTCTTCAACTGATAACAGTTTAGAAGTCAGAGATTCCAAGTTTGAAGATGGAGCCAGCCATGTAAACATAAATACTGGTGGCCACCAGGAGCAGACAGCAACCGTCCGAAGACAACTGGCAAGGAAATGGGACTTCATTCCTAAAACCACTAGGAACGGAATTCTGTTGACCATGTGAATGAGTTTCGAAGCAGATTCATTTTCAGAGCCTCTACATAGCCTGGCTAACACACTGATTTGGGTCTTGTGAGACCCTAAGAACCCACCTAGGTCAATCAGACTTCGAAACTACAGAGTTATTAGCAAAGTTTGTGATGATTTGTTATGTAGCAACACAAAACTAACACAGACAGATAGGTAGGTAGGTAGATTAGATAGATAGGTGGTAGATAGATAGACAGACAGACATCATTGCTGGCATTTTACATTAATTAAAATATTAGTTGAAATTAGTTACTTAATGACATGAAATAGGAGGACTGTTTGGTAGCGAGTCTAGATCAGTTATGTATACCTTCTTGGTTATTGCTAGAGACAGAAATTACATTGTACTTAGTAGGCTAGCAGGCTATTTTAGTTATCTGTCCGGATTCACTTCTACTTAAAAAAAGAAAAGAAAAAAAAAAACTTCTCTAATCATATCAGCCTCTCAAATGGAATGCTTATGGGATATTTGAACAACTCAGAAAATAATAATGGTAGCTAATTCAAGAAATAAAGACAATTAAAACTTCCAGAAAAAACAAAAGCACTATGAGAAAAGTAATAAAACCATGATACACAGCTAGGATCTGTTTTAAATCACATTAAATAATCACAATAACATAAATATTCCTTATTGATTTTGATCCTTTAGAATTAGCTCAGAGACAAAGCACAAAAGATTTAATTATGATTACAGAGCAGAATGTAGATGTTATCAACCTGAATAATGTCAAAGCACAAAACAAAAAGTCTCAGAGGGGGAAGGGGAGGGAAACAGTAAGAAGGGCCCATCTTAGAAAGTAGAGGAGTAGGAAACACTCTCACTGACGGCACAAGAAATTCAGATTTAAGTATATCATGTTTCCTAAAACTCAATACGATCAATAAGGGAACTAAAAATCTTGATGTAACTATGTCTCAAAAATGTGGAGGGAAGATAGGACGTGGTAAAAGTGAAGACAATCATTAGCTTTCATCATGAGAAATAGATAATGTTTCAATTAGACAAATTTCTACCTTAACTAGATAAAGATGGAGCAATAACTGCTAGAAGAAACAGGTGGTTCATAAGGATTGCCTCTGGGAAGTTCTACATGGAATGGAAAGGAGTCGGGAAGGAAACTGATGTGAAATTGTTTTAAATGGGAAATATTTCAAGAATTTTAAAAAGATAGGATAATGACATAATAAACATCCAAATACACCCAACTTTGTCAAATTTAGTATTTTCCCATATATGCTCCAGATTTTTTCTAATTTGAAAAATGTTGAAAAAAGCAAATGTAAAATAAAATTGAAGAACCCAATGTAACTCTCTCAGTTGTCTCCCCAGAGTTAAGGACTGGCTTGGGGTCAGTGTTTCATCCCCTTGAATATTTTGTTTTCCCCTTCATATGTATAAATCCATAGCACATAAAGGATTATTTTGCATGTTTTTGAACTTTAAATGACCAGTTTGTTCATTTTTCCTTCAACGTTCTCTCTTTGAAACTTATCCATGTTGACATATGTAGCTCTACTCCACTCAGGATGTCTGTTTGTTTTTGCTATTAGTATATTTAGCAAAATGTTATTTGTTTTTAATGACTACTCCACAATTCCAATTAATGGACAGTTGGACTATTTCCAGATCTTCACAATTATAAACAATCATGAGTATCCTTAGCCATCTACTTGTGTATTGATACAGAGGTACAAAGGTTGTTCTAGGCTATGTAACTAGCAGCAAGTTGCTAGAGAGTCAGGAATGCACACCTTCAATATGATTCATACATCTAAGGCAGTGAGGACAATTAAAATTCCCACCAGCAACACATGAGTGTTCCTGTGGCCTCACAATCTCCAACTTTTGGCATTCTCAAACATTTCAATTCTGCATACTCGATGAGGTAAAATGGCATTCCTCTGGGCTATTCTGCCTTTACCTGATCATCCTGGAAGAGAAAGCACCTTTTCATATGTTTGCTGGACACTTGGGTTTCCTCCTTTATGATTATCGTAACTCCTACCCTTTACCCAATTTTCAATTCTGTTATTTGGTTTTCCTTGGTAATATGTGGAAGTTATCTATATGCTTGGGCTACTAATCCTCTGTTGTAATATACGTTATGTAATATACGGGTTTTTTTGTTGTTTTTTTTTGAATGACAACTGTTAACAGTTTTATTTCCACAGCTGGAATCCCTCCCCAGGCTTGGGACGGGAAGAAGGCCTTTGGCCAGGACCACGGGGCTGTGTGGGGCAGGGGCGAACAGGGCCGAGGCAGCTGACGCGGGAGGCCCGCAGGTCCGCATGCACCTCACACAGGCTTTTTCTAGATGATCTTTCCACTTTCCACTAAATATAGACTGAATCTATATTTACAGTCATATGATAAATGGTAATGGCTCTAAAGAGAAACATTAAGATCTAGTGGACATTTAAAACAGCCCCTCAATATGTATTTATGCAAGGGATCCAAAGAGACTCAAAAGCAGTTTAGTCCTATTTGATCAATGGTGATCAATGGTTTTGAAAGATGTAGAATTTTTTTTTATAGAGATGTTATACATTTAAAGATAGCCTAATTTATCTATTTTTTCTTTTAACTTTGTGGGGTTTTGTACCTTAAATCTCTTCCTACCCAAAATATTCTCTGATGCTTTCTTCTAAAAATTTTAATGTTTTCCATTTTCACATTTAATTTTTTAATCCACATGGTAGCTATTTAGGGCCCAGGGTAAGGGAAGGGTCTAATTTGGTCCTCGTGGATAACCAATTATCCTGGTATCATTTATTGGCTAGCCCATTTTTTTTCCACCCTGGTTTAAATGCTACTCTGCCTACCAAGGTCCCATACATGTGGAGGAAGTCACGACGCTTTTCGTCCTGTTCCAGTAATCACTATGTTTCATCACCAGGTCTTCTGGAATATTTATTTTAACCATAATATAGATGAACTTCAAAACAATAAATGTTAATAAAAATAGAAAATCTAATCATGTTTACTCCAAAGGCAGAGAGTAAATTGGGGCAGCCACTATGAAAAGCAGTACGGAGGTTCCTCAAAAAATGAAAAATAGAACTAACATACAATCCAGCAATTCCACTTATAGCTATTTATCTGAAAAAAACAAATACACTAATCTGAAAAGATATCTACAGTCTATGTTCATCTCAGCATTATTTATAGCGACCTAAGTTTCCATCAATAGATGAATGGATAAAGAATATGTGGTATATACACAATGTAATATTACTCAGCCATAAAAAGGAATGAAATCTTGCAAGTTGTGACAATATGGATGGACCTAGAGGGTATTATGCTAAGTGAAATAAGTCAGACAAAGACAAATACCATATGATTTCACTTACATGTGGAATCTAAAAGACAAAACAGAATGAAACAGAAACAGACTCACAGATACAGAGAACTGATAGTTGCCAGTGGGGAGGGGGTAGGTGGACAAAAGAAGCAAAGTGGATTATAATCTTCCAGTTATAAAATAAATAAGATACAGGGATGTAATAATGTACAGCATAGGGAATAAAATACAATATACTATAATTATAAATAATGCTCATTATAATTATGAATAAATTATAAATTATAATACAATAATATTGTAACAATTTTGTATGTTGACAAATGGTTACTGGACTTATTGTGGTGACCGTTTTGTAACATATATATGTGTCAAACCACTATGTTGTATACTTGAAACTAATTCAATATTATATGCCAATTATTCTTCAATAAAAAAGACAATTAAAGAAAAAATAAAGGTAAAGAATTTTCATTTTTCTTTTGTGGCACTATTAGAAGAAAAAAGTGCTTTCAATGAAACCGTGGCTGGCTGCTTCTACCAAAGCACCACTCAAAGCAAATTACTTTTACAAAGAGTCACAAAACTGTTGAATGCACATGACTTGGAAAATATATTTTATTTGAAACATTGGGTAAATTACTCAGTAGCATTATCTCCTTCCTTAGTATAAAATAAAATTCATATATGGGAGGTGTTCAGGATCTATTCTTGGAGAGGAGTTATAAATGGACTCTAATGCATCTTTTGGAGCCATTAAGCCTTGCCAGGTAAATAATGTGTGTTTTAAACATCCCTGAATCTATATTTACAGTCATATGATAAATGGTAATGGCTCTAAAGAGAAACATTAAGATCTAATGGACATTTAAAACAGCCCCTCAATATGTATTTATGCAAGGGATCCAAAGAGACTCAAAAGCAGTTTAGTCCTATTTGATCAATGGTGATCAATGGTTTTGAAAGATGTAGAATATTTAGAGTCCATATTTAAAACTCTTATAACAAGCAAGCCTACAAACTTATGGTTATAAATGCTTCTTTGTAGCTTGGGACAGATGTGGAATTTTGAAAATATCCCATTAACATCACACGAAAAAAAGGCCAAGAAAATTTAGCACAGAAAAAGATGACATTTCACAATAGTAAAGTTGTGGTACCAAACAAGGAAAGCTGGTGCATCCTTTTTATAGCCTCAAAAGGATTTTCATTTTATGTTACTCAGTAGGAGTCAGTATGAAGACAATTTCTTCTGAAAATAAGCTTTGGAGATTGATTGTTTTTAAAAAATCTCACTTGATTCAGTTTGCACAGTCCTTGGTTTCTATTTCTGTTCTCTTCTCCCTTTAGAATCACTTACATTTCCATTATATTGTTTGAATGAAAGAATCACACCTATTGAATCCTTTAAATGCACTGCGTGTCTGGGGAGGGAGAAGGTGTCATAGAACTAGAATTTGTGTCAGATTCCTGCAAAGTCTTTATTGGCTGAAGAGTATCAGGACACTGTGGGGGACATTTGGAAGCTACCCAACAGTTGCCTATCGACATATGAAATGAAGTCATCTTGATTGATTTGGATGGTAAGCCAATACTCCTTATTCTGGTAAAATGGCTATTTGACATTCCCAAAGCATTTAGGTGCAGTTCTGGAGGCTAGTTCATTCATTTGTTTGCTATCTGGCCACACAACACACCTCAACCCCTACCCTGGAATAGTAGAGACCGTATGGTTTTACGTGGGTGAGCCTGATATCTCAATGAGTTCAGCACATGGATTTCCACTATAACAGAGTCTATCAGCATGGAACTGAAAATTCCATAGCCCTAAATCATCAAGTGATGCCCAATCCATCTGTTCCCTGCTTTATTGTTGTTCCAAGTTCTTAGGAGGCTATCACACCAGGAAGTACCTACAGATACTGGTGTCAAGAAAGATGAATCTGTATCTCTCAGTGTTCACTAGTGTTCATGCCTTAAAACTCTATTTAATTCTCTCTACCATTCACCCTAGTTCAGTTCAGTTCAATTGAGTCATTTTTCATTAGTCTAGGCAGCCCTTACATGATCACTGATCTATAGGTCACTGAGTGAAGTGAAGAAAATCAGGACTGGTTTACACAATAGACAAGAAATGAAATCAAACCATTCATTCCTAGCTTACGTACCTTTGGACATATATCCCATAATACAGCAAGCCATCTGTTATTCCAGAAAACTAGAGTTCTACACAACTCGTATGTTTTATATTCTGTGGGGGCAGAGAATCATAGTAAGACATCTTAACTTCACAGATAGAATACTAACTGATCTACTCAATCTATTACAATTAAATTCGATGTCATTCTTGATAGAGGTTGTACCAGAAATTATAAAACAATTCAGGTTGATCACAATCTCGATGATAGAATCACAGGTGGAAGTATAAATAAACACGGAGATATAAAGAATAACCCACAGAAGAGAATGTGGCACAAAATAGATTGGGAAACACATGGAAAGTCTGAAATGAGAGAGACGCAATGACACATAAATAGAAAATATGTGGGAAGGCAGTCCCTGAAAAATTCCTATGGATAAGCAGGTGCTTAATTGATGCTTTGGATGGTGGCTTACTAAGGAGACATCCTTAGAGGCTAGGAGAAAAAACATACATATGCAAAGTAGAAACTAAGAGGTTCATAGAAGGACATGATGTGACAAAAGCCAGAGAGAATGAAGACAGGGAAGATGAGGACCATCTTGTCATAACTGCTCATACTGTATTTTCCTACAGAGAATTACTTAATAAATTTATATACTTCCCACATAAAAAATGATTCCTCTCCATGTGAAAATGCTTCTTTCTTTATTTCTTATTATTATTTCATTACCACATATTACTTTATTAATAAATTATACATATATTTAGGCATTTATGCATTATGTATCATTAGAGTGCTTGGTTATTTTATTTTCACCACATAATTATATGACTGCTGGGTGTTCTGGCTGGCCAGGTTCTGAGAAGGGTGGGTCATTCAGGCTGAGCTGACATGTGGTTGGCTGGGGGGGAGACAGGTCAGGCTGAGGTTGCTGGCCAGGGGCAGGTCAAGGTCGAAGAAAGATGCCAAAGCTGAGTATGGAACACAGGTTGCTCACCTCCCTTTGCAAGAGGCAGGTTACGCACAAGCAGGTTCAGACGTAGGACAGACTTAGGACAAAGGGTACATTTTTGTCGGTAAGACTAGCAAAAGACCAGTCAAGGTAGGTACGGAATCATCGAGAAGTCTGAGAAAAATGTTCTATTCTGATACCAGCATGGTTCCTTCAGGTCCAGCTGGCTAAATTCACTCTGGGATACCTCTCACATCATCTTCTTTTTTTGTTGTTGTTAAGATTTTATTTATTTATTTGACAGAGAGAGAGATAGCTAGAGAGGGAACACAAGCAGGGGAAGTGGGAGAGGGAGAAGCAGGTCTCCCGTTGAGCAGGGAGCCTGATGTGGGGCTCCATCCCAGGACCCTGGGATCATGACCCGAGCCAGAGGCAGATGCCCAACGACTGAGCCACCCAGGCGCCCCTCGCTTCATCTTCCCAAGGGCAGAGACTGTCCATCTAGCCTGGTTTCCCAGGGCAGCAGGAGATTCTGCATCCATTCAGAATTCTCCATGAGGCTCCCTTCTCCACTGGAGAAGCATTTCCCTGCACACAGGGGTCTCTCCGCTTGGACTGGTGAGACGTTGCCTCAGAGGCAGCTGCTAGCAGGAGGCAGAAGTGATGATGTGCATCCCACCGCAGTGGGGTCAGCCCGCTTTTCTTGGTAGCAAGAGGAGGTTGGGGGTCAGGACTATGCCTGGCTTAGTAGGTATTTAATAAACATTTGTTGAATTACCAATGAAAGAGGAGTCTGTGCTTTTGCTTACAGAGAGAATGTCCCCTGTTACTTATGTTTACCGGAGAAACATATGAAGCAACCATCTCTGGGTGGGCTATGTTCAGGAAGGACACCTTCCTGGTAGGTGAGGGGCTCAGGGATGACCCAAAGCCAGCTGCCTTTGGGCACAACTCTGCTGAGTCAAACCCCCAAGTGACTGTGGTCAGCTCAAGGCTGGGGTCTGCACTATGCTTTCATTTCTAAACTCATGGTTAAATTACACTGCTTAATACTTCATCCTATTTCCTTTGGCTATCTTTTTAGCCATTTTCCAAACCTTGAATTATATACTGAGCAGACTAATTACACATAGCAGAGAAAATTAGAATAATAGTCATTGCAATAGACATTAATACCACCAAGTGATTACTTACTATGCACCAGACCTGTGTCAGCTCCTGTACCTTCCCTTACCTCTGCAAGGGACTGAGAAGCAACACGGAGCTGCAGTTAGGGACAGGGACTGGAGACTCAAGTCCAAATATGGATCTGTTGCTTGGAGCCTTTTGTTTGACTTATGAAATATTTTCTTTACATCTTTTCCAAGTTACAAAATGGTAATCATCATAAGGAAGATGGAGCTTTCTATTTCAATTTACTACTTTATGTAGATATTAAAATTAAACACTATCTTAAAATGCTTCACCTTGAGTAATCTACTTGACACTTAATGATTGCTTACAGTCTTTGCTCAGGCTGCTGTAACAAATACCATAGACCGGGTGGCTTAAACAACAAACACTTATTTCTCACAATTGCGGAGGCTGAAAGTCTGAGATCGGTCTCCAGCATGGTCACGGTTTTGGTGAGGACCCTTTTCCTAGTTTACAGACGGCCACCTCCTTGCTATATCCTTGCATGAAATCATGTCTCTTCCATCTCTTCTTATAAGGGCACTAATTCCATACTTGAGGGTTTAAAACTCATGGCCTAATTATCTTCAAAAGCCTCTCTTCCAAATACCATCACATTGAAGATTAGAGCTTCAACACATGAATTTTGGGGAAGGGCAAACATTCAGTCCACAGCACTTGTCCATGGGAAAGCCTCCAGGGATATACAGACAAGTAAGAATTCCTACACTGAGAGAAACCAGGGTCATGTGCATGTGTGCTTATGTGTGTGAGTGTGAGAAAGACAGAACGTGAGAGGAAGATGCTATGGGGGTGGGGCAGTGGGGAAGTGGTGCTTAGGAATGGGGGGAGGGGTAGCCACACGTCATTTTTTTCTCCTATCCTTTCCCTCATCCTATCAACCACTGAAAAGCATCTACTTTGTGATGCTGCCTTTCTATTCCCTTGTCCTGCAGTGACAGGCCTATCATTTTGTATCTCCTCCCTTAATTTGTTGTCCTAGACAGCTGCTCCACAGAGGAATTGAAAGAAACAATCACATTCCTCCAGCTCAAACTGGTCTGGTCTGCCCAGGATCCTGGGATCCCTCATCACTGGGCCCTTCTTGCTCTAGAGACCCACATCTCCTTGGAGAGAATCGGACTTAAGGCTGTGCATAAGGGCTGCTTAGTTAAATGAAAGCCTGACCTACGTGTGTGGAGACAGCAGGGACCAAACGAGGAAGGGAAAGAGAGAAGAGAGTAGAATGGGCAATGAGGAAGCAAGTGAAGGATGTGTTAAGCAAATTGAATATTATTGATATCATGCATCAATATTCTCCTGACCTTCCTCATTGAGACAATTCGTCTGACAGAGAGGAGGAGAATGATGCATTCTCAACCTGGCCTGCCCGTGCCTTGCAAAGGCAGAATGCGCATGCTGAAAATTCCGTAATTCCATGTTACACACTAAAATATGAGGTCCAGACTCGCACGTGGTCTCATGTTTCTCAGAAACCTAATCCGAAGTCATAGCTGCTCTCAGATAATTATGGCAAAAAAAGTAAAGTGGCTTCTGAGCGCCATGTTTATTCATTTTCCACAAACATACTGTGAAGTAGCGAACATGTAAACAAGAGTCCCAAAATGATTTCTGGCCGCTGTTTTCTTAAACTCATGACACCAGCACTTAGTGTTTTTCTGAAGGCTGCCTGAAGGGTTCACAAATCCAATATCCCCAGGAGTTATTTCATTAGATTTCCTAACTTTCCGGCCCATCTGGAATGCCCTTATTCCTTTGCAACTCTTACTGACTGGAGCTGATTATACCATCAGCAAACCTCACGCACTCTAGTTCTTCATTTAGATCATTAATGATCAATGCAAGGCCTGAGATGGTTCACTAGTAACTTCTTTTCATTCAGAGGACTGACAGTGAATACTTTTCCTTTGTTTCTCACTGCATGCTTAGCTTGGCTCTCTATGGGGGAAAAGAAGAAGAGAGAGAAATCAACACATCCTAGAACCTTCCTACATTTTTCCTACATGTACGTGAGCCCTGGGATTGTCAGGGCATCCCTACATGAACTGAGCACACACAGTGCCAAGAAGAAAATGTCAGTGTGTCTGGCTCCCAGCGCGCGTAGAAAGCAGAAGGAGGCCCCGCCACCATGAACCACGGCCAGTATGCTGCAGGGGCCCTCCTGTAAACTGCAGGGCGCAGGCCTGTCTGGATCCATCACAATGCCATGTGGAGACTTGAAAATGCAGATTCCTTGCTGTTCCATTTCCAGTAAGTCTTAGCTTCCAGAGATTTTTTTTTTCCATGACTTTTTGTTCAGAGACCCAGGCTACTAACAGCTCTGCCTGCTCCTCAGTCCATCTCGGTGTATTACACATGACCCCAAACACAGCTTCTGGGGGCCGCCTGCTCATTTTCCGTGCATCTGATCCTGGGCAAAGAGAACATACCTATTTCCTTGCTGCTCTTAGGGGATGGAGATACGAAAAAGAAGTCAGTCTCCTTATTTGTAAAGAATAAAAAAGACAATTCGAGATTATTATATTTTGCAGGAAGTGCCTCAAAGAAAGGAGGCAATGGATCATGCTGAAAGAAAAGACTCCTACATGAGCCTGGGCTTACAATCTAAAAGCCGAGAACAAGCCAGAAATAGGAGGGAAAGAACAAGCCATATATCTAGAAGGGAAAGAAGAAAATAGGGTAAGGACCAGCGAGAAGTATCTGTCCCTGTCATTGTCCTTTGGGTGAGAGAAGCAAGAGCTTGATGATGGGACCTACGGCTGGAGAGTCCATGAGACCTCTGTCGCCTGTGCAGACATGCTGAGTGCCAAGACTGTGGTTAGGTCGAGGCCTGGGGGAAGTTCTGGAGCCTGAGCAGGCTGCTTTCCTGCCTGTCTGTTAGGTTTCTTGTGCACCGCAGGCAAGGACTTGCTTTGGGGAAAGAATGAACACAGCAGCTCCCTGAGGATGTGAGTCATGACCGGACTTGGAGGCTTGAGCCAGAAGCCACCTGCCTTCGAGTATCACATGTGGGCTGGTGGAAAGACCATCAGTGTCTGGGTGTAAGGGTGGAACACTGAGTGGCCCAGTGAGCTCCCGTATCTTTTTGCAGCATCCTTATGTAACATCTGATGTAAATACTCTCAGGAAGGCAACTATGCTAAAATGTACCAAATGGTATCATGTGGAAGAATGTGACTAAGAATCCCATTAACAGAAGAGTTCATCTGACTCATTCTTTTGGCTGTTCTTACCTTTCTAAAAGTGATTCTTATACTGATTCAGAGGCAATTTTAAAAGTCCTAAAGTTAAGGGAAAAGGAGGGATGAACAGGCAGAGAAGGGGGTTTTTAGGGAAGTGAAACTGTTCTGTATGATACAATAATGGTGGGTATTGACATTAATACATTCATCCAAACTCACAGAATCATCAAGAGTGAACTTTAACATAAACTGGACTTCGGGGGTAATGACAAATCACTGTAGGTCATTGGTTGTAATGAATGTACCATGCTGGTGCGGGACGCTGATGGTGGAAGAGGATGGTGTGGTGGGGCAGAGGGTATATGGGAAATCTCTGTACTTTCTGCTCAATTTTGCTGTGAACCTAAAATCGCTCTAAAAAAATAAAGCCTATTTTTAAAAATGCCCTAATAGAGTCTCTTAAAATTATTTGCACTGTTTCTCAGAAGAGACCAGATAGCACACCCAAGGGATCCTGGGCCATTTGGACCCTTAATAGCTCCTTTCTCATCCCTGATAGAGACCTCAGGTTACCCACTAAGCTTATTTGCAGTTTCAGACATTTAGGAACTTGAGGGAATTTCTTGCTCTTCTAGTCCCCTGTAGACTCAAATCTCCCTGTGGCTGGTGTCCCAGTTTTCCTAGTTTCCATCCTGCTCCCTCATACCTGGCTCCCTCTCTGCTAAGCCCCAAGAAGTTGACTCTTCCTCACCCTGCTCTTCAGCCCAGGCTCTGGAGAAATCAGTGCAAGAGAAACATCTTCATTCCAATATAGAATGTTAGACATACTGCTTCTAGATAGATTCAATACTTGTCATTTCTGGTCTTTGTTCTTGACCAAATTATAATTTATTAATCTTTAATTATCTTCCTACTTGAAGCATCCATATCAACCTAACTGATCTAACTGCTAATGTTTGCCCTCAGCAAGCTAATTGGGGAATGAGTCCTACAAATGATCCAGATTAGATCCAGATTGTGTATGGAGAACCAAAAGACTTCCAGGTTGGGATTTATTCTGGAGAATGTCACAACAGAGTCCCATCTGATCTGTGTAACGTTGACTGGAGACAGGGCTTGATGTGGGCTGATATCATCTCTATTTGTTCTAGGGAAGGTTGTAGAGTTGCCTGAGATATTTGCGGCCAATCAGAAGTGCCTACTTAGAACTATTTTGAGAGCAATGACTAATACCAACATGTTTAAGACAAATTCTTTTATAACGGAAGATATCTAGTACCCTTTGTTAAGTGCTAGTGAAATCAGTAATCCCAACAAATCCAGCAAACAAGCATAATACAGAGATTGTCAGTAAGTAGCGGTAACATCGATGCCTGTGAATTTGCTGCATTTTCTTTGTTATCCCCACTTTAGACATGTGAAAATATTTGCAGCAATTTTAGCTGAACAAAAAGCAAGTGCTCAATCAGGCTAAGTGCCTCTAATGAGAGCACAACATTATTTTCATTTTCCATTTTTAATTAGGATGCACCAGAAACTGACAGGTTGGTTACTCTTCTTACAACCTTAACAAACGCAGAGGAGCTGAGCCGCTTCACGGGTTGACGCTAGAAGTTCTTGGTGCCATTTGTTAAATACAGTTCCTAAGCAAGCTAAGTAAAAGCATCAATTGATGGGTAATACTAATTCAATAGATCATTTAGAAAAGTTCATCTTTAGTGGAAGCCATCTCATAGATACACATAGTTTGCTCTTTGGAAGCAGAAACTCTTCCTGATAACAGAGGTTATGCCCAGTTTTAGAATTTGATTTTATCATTAATGGAAGCAATTTGGAGAGCAAATATGTCCAAGATACATGAATATTTAAAACCTGGAAGAGACTAGGCCTTGGAGAGCCTATAGTTCAATCATATTATTAAACAAAGAAGTCTTGGACTAGTTGGATGGGCTAGCTCAAAGTTACAGAGCAGAAAATAACAATAATAATAGCACCTTATGTTTTGTTAATTTTTATAAAAACACTGATCAGGGTATTATTTCTGCTCTGGAAACTGAGGTTTCATTGAGTTGCCCAGGTCACTTACTCTTTCCCCTTTCACTTGCTTTGCTCCAGATCCAGCCAATACACCTTGTGAACTTGAATACTCATGGTATTTTCATGGAGGATATTTAAAAACTCTTTAAAGAGATCCAATTATATTAGTTTTATTTCTCTTGTATATTTTCTGAAATGAAAAGATGGAGTCCCTCAACATTTCTTTTTTCTGTATACAGAAGCAAGAGATTTGTTTTGTAGGTTTTCAATAGAGACATGGGCAGAAGATTTGATACAGTTGTGCTGATGCCCAAGTGGTATCATCCAGAAAGGAGTGGGCAATCCTCATTGCACCCCAGTAATTTTTCATTTTCCATTTTTAATTAGGATGCACCAGAAAATGACAGGTGCTTTAAAAGTTACTTTAAAAGTAAGGTAGGAATATGTTCTATTGAGTAATATTACTGATTGGGTTCACTGGCGTACTCATTGGGTATACGCACTGAATTGGGTATTCATTAAATACTCACTGAGATTTCCTTTAAAAAGTGCCAATGGACTACCCAGAAATATTGTCCCCAGAGGGCTACTTTAAACAAAGGAACCACCAGAATGGTTTCTCGGAAAAGCAGGGAAGTCTCTATAAATAAACCAGATTGCTTCTGTATTATCTTACTGGGATGACTGGGGACAGCTTCAACCTATGTGGAATGGATTGCGTGTTCTTTAATGGTGTTTTCTACATCTATGGTTCCTCCCCACAACTAAAACGGAACAAACAACAAATATTGCCTCCAACTGACTTCACCTAAATATTTAATCCCATAGATATTTGCACAGCCATACGTGCTCCTCTCATCCTCTGCCTCTTCACACCCTCTCTCCCTCCATCTGCCTGTGACGTCCAATGATCACCTTGATCCAGCCTGTCCTGACATCCATTGTCTGTGCATTGTTTTTTCACCTCCCTTTGCTCATAGGTAATTCTTGCATCTTTCTTGTCCTCCTCATTCAATGATAAACAGTTTGGTTATGGGGACACTTTTTTAAGCCCATCAAGTGCCCAGGATCCAGTAAAGTGTTCTGAGTATTAAATTTTGATTGTCTTTTCTTCCCACCTTTGTGAGTTCGATAGTGTTAAATTTTATTTTTGTGCCCAGAAAAAAAAGAGTCTAAGGCAAGTTAAGCATGTATATTTAACCACTTTCAATAGTTATTTAAAATCCAGCCTCTTCTATTTTTATTCTTAAACACCATCATTAGGAATTGTCTATACATAATGTAGAATCTCAATGAGCTACCACACTATTTGATTAGTCATTCTCTCCATCTTCAGACCAGTAATTAACATTTCACCTGTCTCAAATTGTGTATAGTGTCTTAGAAGAAATGAAAACAAAGTGAAAGGCTGGTTTTAATAATACGCCATGCCAGTTGTCTGGATAGAAATGTTATGACTTTGGTAAGTATAGTACTTCTTTTGTTAGATGGTAATTTTGATTGATAGGTCAACCCAACTATTTAAAATAGCTGATTATTATCCACCATTTTTCTTCTCCCCAAAATCAGCCCAAATAAAATTGTTCTGCTTATTATGACGATCAATCCAACTCTGTGGATAAAGCATTCACCCTAAAGTTGTGACCAGGTCATCGCAGGATGTGAATTTCCAGTAGCCCCACTGTTTCTTTGGGTGAACTAAATGAGATCCAGATGTCCCAATGTCCTTGCCTCACAGGAGTAAGGAGTTTACACTATTAAGTCACTATCTAGCCTAACGATTAAACCCAATGAAATGAGAGTGAATCATTTGCTCCAGGGGAAGTGTGTCATCTATTTTGGGCCAAAAGGAAACAATTTTGCAAATGACCTTTTCCAGTGCGACAAGCAGTCCCTTTGGAACCAGGAGGAATTAAGTCCTCTTATTCCTTACATTGGATAATTTTTCCTCCTCTCCTACACAGACCCAGATACCATAAGATGACAAGCAAAGGATTCAAGCTGTTTCTTTTCGCTTTAGGACTAACAGATTTATTAGTTTAGGTTTCGTATATTAAGATAAAAATCAGCATCCACAAAAATGGTGACAACGATCCAGAATACAAAAAATTGAAAAGGGATAATGCAAAGCCTTGGACATTGCTACCAACAAACAAATAAGAAATAAATGCTGAGGTTCTGAGCAAGGGAGATATGCCTTAGGGACATACAAATGAAAAATAGTTTAGGGGCTTAGACTGCCAACGCATTCAAAAGGATCCAGCAAAAACTACTGTCACCAAAGAGGCTAATGCAATCTCAGTTCACTGCTCAGTAGAAATAAAGTATTTTAAATGAGTTATGTAACAAACTTGCACTGTTAAGCACTGATTACACTACATATGGTCTTTTGTGTTTGTTTCTGTGATGCACACTTAAAAATATATAAAAACATATTATACCAGTCTCTGGAGAATATTAGAGGTATAATATAAAAATGCTCCAAAACCAAATAAAATAATCCAGCAATTCACCACGCAAAGGTAACCATTAGCTAGTAGAATTCATGATCAAAACTATTTTCCCTTACAGTTTAAATTTAAAGACATTGTACCATTGTCTTCAAACTCCTTCAGAGTTTACCTGTAGTTTTGTGAGTTTTTTTTTAATTTTTTAAGATTTTATTTATTTATGAGAGAGAGTGAGCAAGCAAGAGAGAGAGCACAAACCAGAGGAGGGGCATAGAAGCAGACTCCCTGCTGAGCAGGGAGCCCAATGTGGGACCTGGGACTCTATCCCAGGACCCTGAGCTGATCATGACCTGAGCTAAAGGCAGACGCTTAACCGACTGAGCCACCCAGGCATACACAGAGTTTACCTGTAATTTAAAAAATTTCTCTCTATCTGGGAACTTTTAGGATATTCTCTTTCCTCTTGGTGTTCTAAAAGTTCACATCGATGTGTCTAACTGTGGGTGTTATCTCCTTCATCCTCTTCAACACCCAGTGAAAACTTTTAATTGGATCTTGCCTCTCCTTAGTTCTCAGAATGTTCTTGCATTGTCTTTAGTTTCTCCTGCTATATTTTCTCTTTTTGTTTAGTGGGACTTTTAATTGTCATATGTTCAAGGGCAGAGATTGATTTCAATGTCTGTAATATTTCCTCATATATTCCTACTGTTAAAGTTTTACTATTTGGGGATTTTTTTTCCTTCTTTTCTCTCTCTCTTTCTCACACACACACACACATTATATATATATATCAGGATATATATATATATCAGGATACTTTTTTTGTCTCTTTCTCTTGTTCATAACATCTTATTCTTGTTCTTGAATTTTCTTTCTCTGGAGCAGTTTTTCCATGTGCTCTTTTTTTTTTTTTTTTTTTTAAGATTTTACTTATTTGCTAGAGAGAGAACACAAGCAGGGGGAGCGGCAGAGGGAGAGGGAGAAGCAGACTCCCCTCTGAGCAGGGAGCCGACTCAGGACTCAATAGACTCAGGACTCAATCCCAGGACCCTGAGATCATGAGCTGAACTGAAGGCAGACACTTAACTGATTGAGCCACCCAGGCCTCCCTGCTATTGCTTTTTTTAAAAACTGCTGTCTTCTTCCTCAAGTGTCTAAGGATTCCGGCTGGCCATTTATATTTGAGGAAGAGAAAACAGAGGGGCGGCCTGAGAGCTGTGTCTGCGTGTGTGGACTGCACTTTGCTGTTTCGTTTTAGTGCGGGCAGATCCTGAACTCATTGTCAGGCTAAGTGCCTCTTCTACACGCTCCATGAGGCAGGCTTCACTCTCATCTGGCAGGGCCCACATTGGCTGTCCTCATTCTTCCCAGGTGTCAGTTCTGCTTCCTTAGAGAAAAACTCTCCCATTTTTTGCCTTGGTTTAAAGGTTAGTTGTATGTCACTGTGCAAGAACCCAAGGAAGAAAGATGAGAGGAGGTCATCTGACCTTCAGTAGGTATCCACTCTTCTGCCTCACTTCCCAGTCTGCCCTAAAACCCGTCCCTGGGGTTCTGTCAAGCTCATCAGGTCCCTCCCCTGACCCTGATCCCATCAGTGTATTACATATGCTGGGCCCTCCTCCTCTCTGATTTATCCCACACATTCTTTCATCCATTTGTGTCTTCTAGAGTCATCGTTTTATGTATCAATTGGGTGAGACTACAGTTCCCAGTTATTCCATCAAAGACTAATCTAGCAGCTGCTGTGAAGGTATTTGTAGATGAAATTAAAAGTCCCCAGTCAGTTGACTTTAAATGAGGGAGATTATCCCAGCTAATCTGAGTAGGCCTGCTTCAATTAATCCAAAGGCCTTAGGGCAGAGTTGAGGCTTCCTTGAGAAAGGAGGTAATCTACCTGTTGACCGCTGCTTCAGCACATACCTGAGAGATCCAGTCTACCCTTCCTGAGCCTGGACGGTGGATTGCGCACCTACCCAGTGAGACTCCACAGTCCTGTAAGCCGATTCTCTGCAATAAATCTCTTACTACATATCTCCTATTTCTCTGGTTGGACCCTAACGGATATGTTTTTAAAAAGTGTTAAATTCTTTCCTCCACTCAGAGACTCCTCTCCCTGTATAGTTCTCCTTACTGTTATGAATTTATACTACTATATTTCAGTAAATGATAGTGAAGGAAGAAGACCTGAACATAAATTCTACCATTTGGTGCCAGAAGCCTGCAATTATTTAATTCACTTATTATTTAGATTTTCCCAGGTTTTCATGATTATTATTTATCATTACTATTATTAATGTTGCATTGTACATCACTGTATATCAACCTTGTACATCTCAATCTTTTTTTATTTATTTTTTTATTATGTTCAATTAGCCAACATATAGTACATCATTCATTTTTGATGTAGTGTTCAATGATGCATTAGTTGCTTATAACACCCAGTGCTCATCACAACACATGCCCTCCTTAATACCCATCACCCTGTTACCCCATCTCCCCT
>NC_138371.1:163426313-163434434 GCF_054177405.1 Leptonychotes weddellii | reverse complement strand
CCCGGAGTCCAGAGTCTTTCATGGTTTGTCTCCCTCTCTGATTTCTTCCCATTCAGTTTTCCCTCTCTTCCCCAATGGTCCTCTGCACTATTCCTTATATTCCACATATGAGTGAAACCATATAATTGTCTTTCTCTGCTTGACTTATTTCACTTAGCATAATCCCCTCCAGTTCCATGCATTTTGATGCAAATGGTAGGTATTCATCCTTTCTGATGGCTGAGTAATATTCCATTGTATATATGAACCACATCTTCTTTATCCATTCATAGTTTGGCTATTGTGGACATTGCTGCTATAAACATTGGGGCGCATGTGCCCCTTCTTTTCACTATGTCTCTATTTTTGGGGTAAATACCCAGGAGTGCAATTGCTGGGTCATAGGGTAGCTCTGTTTTTAATGTCTTAAGGAGCCGCCATACCGTTTTCAAGAGTGGCTGTACCAACTTGCATTCCCACCAACAGTGGAAGAGGGTTCCCCTTTCTCTACATCCTCACCAACATTTGTTGTTTCCTGTCTTAATTTTTGCCATTCTAACTGGTATAAGGATTTCTTTACACTAAATTCCTCTAGAGGAATTGATGCATCAAAGAGTAAGTACATTTTAAAAACTTTTGTTGCATATTGCCAAATTGTCCTCAGGAATTCTATGCTTATTTCTCATTCCTGCCTGCGGTGTGTGAGAGTGGCTGTCAAACTTTTTGAAGGGCCATGGAACCAGAACACCTTCAAATGGGACTGCCCGTGACAAAGTAAAGAATCTTAAGATGTCCCATATTCAGAAGAACCAGGGAGGTGTGACCTAGAGGAGATGCAAGTGGTACATGAAAACAGTCTTCAATATTTTGTCTCAAAGAAGTAAACTAGGGCCAATGAGTAGAATCTAAAGAGCACGATTATTTTTTCCTGGCCAACCTAAGAAAGAAGGTTACATTTTTAAAAATTAAAAATAATAAAAAATAATTTTTTTTAAACATGATAATAGTATCTTTAGATGAAATGGGTGTTCTCAAACATCAAACAGCTGGGACGCTGGGACTTTGTTTTTTTTAAGATTTTATTTATTTGAGAGAGAGAGAGAGAGCACAAGTGGGGTGAGGGTCAGAGGAAGAAGCAGACTCCCTGCCGAGCAGGGAGCCCGATGCGGGACTCGATCCCGGGACTCCAGGATCATGACCTGAGCCGAAGGCAGTCGCTTAACCAACTGAGCCACCCAGGTGCCCCCAAACAGCTGGAACTTTGAACCAAAATATTTTTCAGGATACTTCCAACCCAGAGCTTCTACATGTCTGTGTTTCTGTGCAGACGCGTACGCATATGAGTGTGTGTATGGATTCCTTATTTTTATATACAAGGTTTTTTTTTTCTCTATAAGGTTTAAAAACTGTGACTAGGGAAAGAAGACATGACTGCCTGCAGATAGGAGAAGGATATTACTGCTTAAGCTTAGTTGCTTTCAGAGTTTCAGATCTGTAGGTTATAAATGGCTGCTGAGGGCAGCAGTGAATGCGTAGTAAGGGTCAAATCTGGGCCTGTGTAACTTTAATTTAAAGATGAGTCTCTGTGACAGGGCTAGAGCCAATTTCCAAATGAAAGATGTTCAGAGGTTGAGAATGTGAATATGAAAGCAGTCCTTTCTGGCTTTAACCTTTGTGAGGAATAGTCTCCCACTAGCTCTGCCTAATTTCCTCCAATTTATGCTTATAGCCTATCATCATTTTACCACAAGAATAAATAGCTGAAATACTTTGGATTATGCAGTAACTCCAATGCAACTCTAAAGAATCTGGCTAATTTTTTTTTTTAAGATTTTATTTATTTACTTTGAGAGAGAGAGCAGGAGCGGGGGAAGGGGCAGAGGGAGAGGGAGAAGCAGACTCCCTGCTGAGCAGGAGTTTCCCCCACCCCATCCCAGGACCCTGGGATCATGACCTGAGCCGAAGGCAGATGCTTAACCAACGGAGCCACCCAGGTGCCCAAATCTGGCTAAATTTTTTTAAATGGAAGAACAAAGTCACATATATTTTTGGCCTTAGAGAAGGTTGTCCTATCTTCAATGATGAGGTTGGAATCTGTTTTCACATTTTTATTAAAAACAGGTGAAGCAGAACAATAAGCTTTCTTGTCTGCCACCTGTAGCATAGAGAAAACAGCCTTATCTACATAAAAGTGAGGTACCAGATGAAGGGTAAATTTCATCTTAGAGAACCAAAATGAAATTGTAAATTAGGATTGTAGGTGGACATCAATACTAGGGAGTCATTGTACCTGAGTAGGAAACTTAATTTTTCCAATGGGAATTATCATCTGGCCACAAATGGCCTTTCCAAGCAAAAATTCCAGCACAAGCTTGGTAAAATACACGCCACACCACGTCCCTCAAATAGCACATCAGAAAATGCAGCAGTCTGACCACAACGTATTTTCTCCTACACAGTAATTTTTGAGAGTAGTAATTGGATTTGCATAATTCTGCATACAAAACAACAGATAAATAAGACACAAAAGAATTAATAGGAGACCAAAATTAGTAAATAAGTGAATGGAAAAAATACACATTTCTGTTTCGTAATTTGACCAATAATAGCTATGCAAGAAAAAGAAGTGAAAAATGAACATCTGTTATTCCATGAAATCTTATTAATATTCATATAGAAATAGTTGCTGCTGAATCATTCAGTATGGAATCTTAATGGGCTTTAATTATTTCCATCTTCAGGATTTGCGCAAGCTCCCTGAAAACAATCTGTGATTAAAGTTCCCCACAGATTCGGGAATCTGTAGTTGTCTTAATAATGGCAAGTGTCCTTGAATATACTGTGAAATCGGCCAGGCCCCCAAGGCTACATGATTCTCCAGACAGGAAGAAGATATTTCTTTCCTGGAAATATTTGTTGTTTGAATGAATCTGAAAATTTCGATTTTTAGCTGATTACTTAATGATCAATCTTCTGCCCTGTAAGTGTTAAGTCTTTCTCTTCGTCACACTAGACATGATTAGCTCAGGTAGGGTGGTGGAGGTAAACTCCCCCGAGTCTGAATGCTGCTTCTTACTTGCACGTCGTTGATTGACTTTGAAGATGCATCCTTTGACTTCTGCCATCCGTTTTTCCTTCTGTCTAGTCAGAATATTAATGCCTTAGCTAATGGTGATGAATTAGGGTAAGAGCTAAATGAGATGAAACAGTCCCTTGATGAAAAGTCAGTTAAGAGCGGATACTCAAGTAGGAGTTAATGTCATTAGGACACACAACCACCAAATTTGCTATTTTTCTTTAAAATCGTCTCTGTGCTGACTTGGTGGATCAGGTCGTTCCAATGATACAGGATGAGAAATGGAAGAGGCAAGAGAAAAGAAATAAAGAGCGCAAAAGGGAGAGAACAGGAAAGGAGAAAGAAAAGTAAGAAAGGAATGCGAAGCAGAGCTGCCTGAGCTGGCCGGCCAACTCAAAAGGTGTGAGGCCAGTTTTGCCGGCTTACAGAGTCAAAAACTGGAATCATGCTTATGTCAATTCCAACCGATTGCCTCTTCCTTCTCTTCTCTCTCTAGGACTACCAGTAGGAAGAAAAGATACAGCAGGTTTCCTTCACTGGCCAGCCAGGTGTGAGCCTGTGGAGTTGGAGTGAGCAAGGGCAGAGCCAGGCGGAAGGTGGCTACGAGTCCCACGTTTAACACCCCGTTCTGGTCCTTCATCTTCAGTAGCTTGTAACCAGAGCAATCATTGACACAGGGCCCTCTGACAACTTATCAATTATGAGACAGCTGCAAATTAAATATTTTGGCTGAAAACACCCCCTCCTTATGTCAGGACACATTAATTTGAAATAAACATTTTGCTGAGATGTGAAATGAAGCAGATCCATTAAAGACTACTAGTCATGTGTGTTGATGTATTACGTTCTGATGTAGTATTTGCTGTTGGGCAGACACAGTAAGAGTCAACCAATGTGATTGTATTCTTCATGGGACAGAGAGGAAACTGGAAATTACAGAGGACCTGCTGTATGCCCAGGACCGTGTTAGACTACATTTTGTGCTTCCCTACAATAATCTCTTAGGTAGGCATTCATTTCCAACTTGGGAGTTGAAAAATCTGAAACCTACCATAGCTGAAGAGTGGCAGTAAGAAGAATAAAAACCAGAGTCAGATTTTTTTCTTAATATCTCTTGCAGGCATTCATTCCACAAGGGGCCAAACCTTCCCATGTGTTCGAAATGTATTTTCTTATTTCCCTATCCCTGAGGAGTTTTCATGCAGAGTAATGGTCTCTGCACAGAGGCACTTTGAAAAGTGATCCAAAAATGTGTTTCAACAATTTCAGAAGTCCTTGCCACTGCTTAGAGGGTAATCTCTGTCTACTTAAATAGAGGTAAGCATCACAAGATGCAGAGCCAAGAGTATTTCCTCAGTATTCCCTCCTGGCATGGGAGAGGACTTTCATTTCTGATGATCCATGAAGGTCTTAGGGAGCACACTAGAGATATCTATGTTGCATTTATAAGATAGCCTATTATCTGGTTTCAAATGCCAAGTCGGAAGGGATTCAGGCAACAGTGTCTCGAAAAGCTTTTGTTATGAAAACTCAAAATACCAATCTATCAAACAAAGATGACTTGATTGCATTTTGAATAGTAAATCATACACAGCATACTACGTCTGCATATAAATTATAACCTGAGTAATGAAACCAAATGCTCAAGTATCTGTGTACTTTTGCCTAAGGTTTGGAGTCCATCGATTCTGTGTTTCCAGTTTTTTTTAAGATAATTTTTTTCCCTTTAAGTTTCTATTTTGCTTAATATGAAGATTCATTTACACTATTATATCTAATCCATGGGATGGCATGAAGCTCCCTTGGTAAGGACTGAGTCAAATCTCAAATCTGTCATGTAGCAATGTTCAGCGTGTATGAGGTGATTTCTGTCCATGGTAACCATCATGGTTTTCTTCATTATAATTCAAAACATGAGCAATTAAAGGACCTCTAGGGCCTTTCTCAAAATGGGCCAATTTCCCCTGCTAATACCCCCTCTCCTGTGACTCTTCAACTTGGCAACCGGTCTATAATATAACTAAATTCTTGATATTGATACAAAATCAAAACAGGGATGCTGCATATTATCATAAAAAAGGAAGTGCCTGTGGCCAGTATCATTTGAGGTTAATAGTATATTTCTCAACAAACACTGATTGACAAACTTTAAGATGCTGAGTAAAGGAAGAATAACCAAGGAATCAGTCTTCCTCTTTCTAGGAGGAAGATGAGCCAAAGTTTGTACTGTATTTCCTTCATACATAAGTAGGCATAGTAATTTCTACGTATCAACCAACCACACAGTCAAGTACAAAAGACCAACCAAAACAAAACACAAACCCATGAATACAACTGATGATCCTGATGACTAAACAACAATTAACCAATTTCTTGGAGACCCTTTCGTAAGTATAAACCACAAAATTGTGCCTGTCATTACGACAGTGGCAACACAGTTGGGGATATAAGGCATATACATAAACCACACCAGAATACAGTTTATAATAAAGCTGAATTTGCTAGAGATCAGTATTTTAGGAACTTAGATGAGGGCAAGACATGAGAAACAAAGAGGAGCCTGGACTTTATTGTCCCACAAATATGATTCTAAATTCCAGTTCCAACACTTATTAGCGGCCAAAGAGATCAGTGATACCTACCTTCCTGGACCCCTATGAGGATTGGCAGTGATAATCATTTGCTTGGTGCCAACTACGTGTGCTGAGCTGACCCTTATGGATGCCATTTTATGTAACCCTCAGAGCAACCCTGAAAGGTTGTAAAAGACTGTATTTTGATGATCCCCATTTTACACAGTATGACACCAGGACTCACAGGTGAAGCACACATCAATGGCACTGCCCTACATTGTTTCATCACCGGCTTTCTCGCAGGAAGTACAAGGACCTAGGACAGGACGTGGAGAGAACAGGTGCTTTATAAACTGTGACTCCTTGGACTAGGGTGATAAGAAAGCCTTCGAGGAGGACAAGATTTCAGCTGGATTTTATTTTATTTTTATTTTTTATTTTATTCTTGAGAGAGAGAGTGTGTGTGAGTGAGGGGGAGAGGGGCAGAGACAAAGTGAGAGAGAGAGAATCTTAAGCAGGCTTCACACCCAGTGTGGAGCCCAATGCGGGGCTCGATCTCACAACCCTGAGACCATGACCTGAGCCGAAATCAAGAGTCAGATGCTTAACAGACTGAGCCACCCAGATGCCCTAATTTCACCTGGATTTTAAAGCATAAGTCAGATTCAGATAAACAGGTGGCAGTGGAAGGATGCTTAAATTGGGGAGTCCTTGGGTAAATAAGAATTGGCAAAGCATCCTTGGTCTGTCATAAGCCGACCACAGTGGCTAACAAAAGATACATGCCAGGGACTGGTGGGACCCTTTGCATGGTGATGGGCAGCTTATTTAATGAAGATATGAATCTACTTCATCACACGAAACAGGTCACCAAAGAGTAGAGAGAGTTCCTACACAACTGACAGATTCATAAGTTCAAGAAAAAAGTCATTAACAAAAACACACTTAAATTCAGAGGTTGTAAATCTGACAGCTGATCAGGTTAGAATAAACTTCTCTATCGAGTGAATGTTTCTTCTCTATTATTCCTTCAGTAGTGTCCTTCAAGACCTGAAAATGTGGGGGTAGCAATTAAAAACAGAAGGAAGAAAGTGCCTTCGATCTAGCATCTTTTGGATCCACACTAAACTAATCCTACCTCTTCATGCCACCAGCTGGGTGAAATCACATAAATCACAAATCACAAAAATCCATTAAAAAATAAAAACAGATTTTATTTGTGCATAAAAGCACAGCATCCAGCCACGCTCCCACAGCCTAGCTCAGTAGCACCAGGCGGAAGTTTGAAAGGTTTTGGTTGGTAAGATTTGTGCTGGACAAAGTCAATTCCTTTCACAGATCAAGTATCCAAATGGTACAAATAAGGACTAAAGCCGTGTTTGACTATCTCATTCATTGTCTTAGCCAATTTTTTGTGAGACATTGCACTATGCCAGCCATTGTGCCTCATTGGCTTTCTCCTCTTTGTTTATTGTCCATGTCCCTAAAAAAACAGAGGGTCTCAACCCTAGATATCACACACACACACACACACACAGCTTTTACTACTCTATTCCCAGTGCCACCACTGGGCCTGCCCACCCTCCTCCTCAGGGATGATATTTAGATAATGCCAGGTCATCCCTGTGAACTGCCTCTTGGATTGACATGCACGCTACTGGATCATTTTAGAGATGGAAAGTGCTTCAGATTTTTCAGAGATTGGCTGATACGTGAGTTGGAAATATATAATCATTTCTGCCCTTCATTTCCTACAAATCTCAAATACCAAAGTGAGCTCAACTGTGGGCATGTTTAGAGACATTCTGCATATTGTAGTCATTCTTTAAATGCACCCTGTCTAGATGTGTTACAAACACAAGTTGCCCAAATTCAAAGTAATTGACTTTCATCCAACTGTGACCAAATCACACAAAAAAAGAAGACACCATGTGTTACAGCATGAAAACCCACCCCAAACTCAGAAGTTCCCACCCCACGGAAACTTTTAATAGCCTGCCTTGAAACCAAACACATATTCTACGATGGATAAAAATAATGTATTCACTGGGGGTGGAGGGTGTAAATTTGTCTCCCTGAACAGATTATTCTTTAAACAGAATTATTTTGTGTAATTGTTATACTAAAATTATTCACAAAATGAACATTTTTACCATCATATTTATAAAAAAAATAAAGTTTCTTTTGGCTGTTTCTGAATCTATTTGATACTTGCTCAGTGTTTCTTTAACGAAAAGGAGAAAAGAGAGCCTGGAGGAAAGGGAGCAGCAAGTATGCATAAATTAAATTGCACGTTTATCTCTCGTGAATATTAAATACCCAAATCCACATTTTAATATATCTGATTATCACATGCATTGGACTCCACAACGGGGAATAGTGTAAAAAGTAACTATAGACAATAGATGCCAAATAAAATATAATTATGGCATATGGCCGTGAATCCCATTCCTCAACACCAGTGTTAGATAGAGTTAACTTCTAAGTCTGTTT